>NC_051048.1:15110272-15432772 GCF_904848185.1 Acanthopagrus latus
AACGTTCAGAAGGGGCCGGTGCTATGTGACTTGGGTGGTGGTGGGGGGCCCCAACGATAAAACCCTCTAATGGTGACTCTGGCCATGGGGACATGGAATGTCACCTCGCTAGGGGGGAAAGAGCCTGAGCTAGTGCGGGAGGTTGAGTGGTACCGGCTAGAGATAGTTGGGCTCACCTCCACGCACAGTCTGGGCTCTGGAACCCAACTTCTTGAGAGAGGCTGGACTCTCTTCCACTCTGCAGTTGCCTGCGGAGAGAGGCGGTGAGATGGCGTGGGCTTGCTTGTAGGTCCCCAGCCTTTGGCTTACGGGCCGAACAGCAGTGTAGAATACCCGGCCTTCTTGGAGGCCCTGGGAGGGGTACTGGAGAGTGCTATGACTGTGGACTCCGTCGTTCAACTGGGGGACTTCGCCCACGTGGGCAGTATTACCTGGAGGGGTGTGATTGAGAGGAATGGCCTCCCTGATCTGAACCCGAGTGGTGTTCTGTTGCTGGACTTCTGTGCTAGTCACAGTTTGTCCATAATGAACACCATGTTTAAGCATAAGGGTGTCACCAGGACACCATGGGCAGGAGGTCAATGATTGACTTTTAGGTCATGTCATCTGACCTTGGGCTGGATCTCTTAGACACTTGGGTGAAGAGAGGGGGTGAGCTGTCAACTGATCACCACCTGGTGGTGAGTTGAATCCACTGGCAGGGGAGGAAGCTGGACAGACTTGGCAGATCCAAATGTATTGCGAGGGTCTACTGGGAACATCTGGCGGAGCCCTCTGTCAGGGAGGTCTGCAACTCCCACCTCCAGGAGAGCTTTGACCAGATCCCGAGGGAGGCTGGGGACATTGAAGCTGTGGCTTTCCGGTGCCTGTCCTGGCAGCAATCCCCGAACCTGGTGGTGGACACCGGAAGCAAGGGATGCTGTCAAGCTGAAGAAGGAGTCCTATCGAGCCGAGTTGGCTCAGGGCAGGCAGCTGACAGGTACCAGCAGGCCAAGCATGCAGCAGCACGGGCAGTCGCGGAAGCAAAGGCTCAGGTCTGGGAAAAGTTAGGCCAGTAGTCTTGTTCATGAGTGAGGGAAGGATGGAGCGTGAGATTGTGATGCGGTCATTGCATTGGTCTGTCATGGTAAGGAAAGACCTGAGCCGAAAGGTGAAGCTCTTGATTTACAGGTCAATCTACATTCCTACCCTCACCTATTTTCATGAAATTAGGCCGAAATGAGTTTCCTCCACAGGGTGGCGGGGTGCTCCCTTGGAGAGGTGAGTAGCTCTGTCACCCTGGAGGAGCTCGGAGTAAAGCTGCTGCTCCTCCACATCGAGAGGAGCCAGCTGAGGTGGCTCGGGCATCTGTGTTGGATGCTCCCTGGACGCCTTCCTCGGGAGGTGTTCCTGGCATGTAGACCCAGGACACGCTGGAATGACTATGTCATTCGGCTGGACTAGGAACACCTTGCGATCCTCCTGGAAGAGCTAGAGAAGGTGTCCAGGGAGAGGAAAATCTGAGTGTCCCTGCTCAGACATCTGCCCCAGTGACCCGGCCCCGGAAAAGCAGAGGAAAATGGATGGATGGATGGATGGATGAATGGATGACGGACAAAGGATATCTTTACCTACATAATCTTTAGCAAATAGATAGGAAAGGTTAAGTGGTTGCAGCTCCAAAAAACTGTCAGTCATACGATTGTTGTCACCAATGACTAAAATGAGGCAATAACTCGAAAAATTCAAATCATGAAGATAATAGCGTTATTTTACAAAAGGCCATGGACAGTGGAAGATTGAGAAAGGTGATGGACTATAATGGGCTATTTTAGCATCTTTAGACCAGGAAAGTAGCTCAAATAGGGGAAGTTTAATACACTGTCAATGTCTCCTACTGTCTACTTTAAAAATAAACCACTCGAAAAGCTCGGAGTAAAGCTGCTGCTCCTCCACATCGAGAGGAGCCAGCTGAGGTGGCTCGGGCATCTGTGTTGGATGCTCCCTCGCCTTCCTCGGGAGGTGTTCCTGGCATGAAGACCCAGGACACGCTGGAATGACTATGTCATTCAGCTGGACTAGGAACACCTTGCGATCCTCCTGGAAGAGCTAGAGAAGGTGTCCAGGGAGAGGAAAATCTGAGTGTCCCTGCTCAGACATCTGCCCCAGTGACCCGGCCCCGGAAAAGCAGAGGAAAATGGATGGATGGATGGATGGATGAATGGATGACGGACAAAGGATATCTTTACCTACATGGGCTATTTTAGCATCTTTAGACCAGGAAAGTAGCTCAAATAGGGGAAGTTTAATACACTGTCAATGTCTCCTACTGTCTACTTTAAAAATAAACCACTCGAAAAGCTCGGAGTAAAGCTGCTGCTCCTCCACATCGAGAGGAGCCAGCTGAGGTGGCTCGGGCATCTGTGTTGGATGCTCCCTCGCCTTCCTCGGGAGGTGTTCCTGGCATGAAGACCCAGGACACGCTGGAATGACTATGTCATTCAGCTGGACTAGGAACACCTTGCGATCCTCCTGGAAGAGCTAGAGAAGGTGTCCAGGGAGAGGAAAATCTGAGTGTCCCTGCTCAGACATCTGCCCCAGTGACCCGGCCCCGGAAAAGCAGAGGAAAATGGATGGATGGATGGATGGATGAATGGATGACGGACAAAGGATATCTTTACCTACATAATCTTTAGCAAATAGATAGGAAAGGTTAAGTGGTTGCAGCTCCAAAAAACTGTCAGTCATACGATTGTTGTCACCAATGACTAAAATGAGGCAATAACTCGAAAAATTCAAATCATGAAGATAATAGCGTTATTTTACAAAAGGCCATGGACAGTGGAAGATTGAGAAAGGTGATGGACTATAATGGGCTATTTTAGCATCTTTAGACCAGGAAAGTAGCTCAAATAGGGGAAGTTTAATACACTGTCAATGTCTCCTACTGTCTACTTTAAAAATAAACCACTCGAAAAGGTGTGTGCACAAACTGTATGCCTTGTATGCCATGCCATGATCATTTGGTAGGAAGATTCCACTTAGAAAAGGGTTCACTCTATGAAGCAGTGTGCATTGATTCCATTGCATGCATCTCTGTGACCTTGTGTGTAGGACACCTGTTTTGTTCTATTCCCCATGCATCTTCCTATCCCACTGGGAGAGTTTTGGAAGCAGAGCTTCATGCCTGCACGATATTGCTGACTTACTCAGATTTCCTTGATTTCCCATGCTTCCACCATGGGTGAAGAGGCTACACAGTTAATGGTTTTTTTTTGTTTGTTTGTTTGTTTGTTTTTGTCTGTTTTTGTATGTTTGAATAGTGTTAATTTGAATTAGAATTGCTCTGTGCAGCTTGGCATGGCTGTGGACTGTGCAGAGGGAGCTATGGTTCAACATTACTTGCATTCAATCTGCCATCAAGCCTATGAGGTGAGACAATTTTCCCCTTCCAAAATGAAATAGGTCAGCACTAAATTGTTGTCTTTTCTTGGCGCAATATGATTGTTGCAGTCCCTGTCCTCAGAACCAAGATTGACACTGTCAGCTGAGACTTCTTCAAACATAGTTCAGGTGCAACCCCAGACATCAAATATTAACATTTAAAATCTTTATTAAGATTTATTACGAATAAAGAGCAAAGGATTATGCACTGCCAACAGACCATGCATGCATTATTGCTCCAAATTAGGCAAGTTAAAATTTCCTGCATGCAATTTGGCCGAGATATTGGAGTAGACACATACAGTAGAGGTGTTTTCTGATGAAACCAGCAGGTTGACATTATTTTTTGGAACCTTTCAACAAGGTTACGAATCACTTTTGTAATTTGACAATGTCACGATGTTTATATGGGTTCAGACACCAGCAACTCAGTCAGGGCAGAACACAATTTTTGGATTAAATTAATAATTTATTAAGGCTTGGAAAACATTGTAAAAGGGGGTTAATTGTACTCCTCTGTAGCAGATTAGGGATGATACTGTGGGCTTTCTTAACAAGACAGTCTCAATTATTGCGCTTGCATTTAGGCCTCACAATCACGTGACAAAAATATTACACATGTCAATCTCAAACCACTCTTGAGGAAATTGCATGAATCGTTATCATCAATGTCCTCTTAACAGAGACTCTTTAAATATAGGTAACCACAAAGTACACAGATTACAATGTATTTAAGAGCAAGCAACTATGCAAGAAATCAAAAAAATATATACAGACTCAAGAGCCAGAAACATGTGCAACAACCCCTGCATACTGACTGGCTCTTCCCAGGACAGAGCCTGTCAGATTTAGCTCACTACCCTGTCATGGCTTTTCTAACCAAGAGAAGCATGCAGCTTGTTAGAACCTTCACCATACATTTACCAGCATCAAACAGTCTCACAGGAGTATTTGCTGCCTGATCCAGGTTTCTTCCATGAGGCATTTACAAGCATCACCGTCCCTTGTGCTCCTCTTACTGTTTTCTTCTGCACTTCTTATGTCTGCAATATTTTAAGAATTAAGGCGTTTTTTAAGCTTTTGATCATAATACAGGGTTATTACTGGTATCCCAAGCAGTCAGCTCGGGTTAAATACTCCATGAACTGCCATCACTGGTAGTGCAAGTAAGTAAGGGAGCATGGTGTCGCCAGCGACATGAAAGCCGTTGTGAAAAGTGCAATTTTGGAAATCAGACAGCTATTCTTTCGTCTTTCATGACGGCTGTCTGTGTGTCCAAGGACTAATCAGACAATAGAAAAGTAGACTTTAAAAAGCTAGCATTAATGTTTAGAGTGAAGGGCAGAACACATCCTGACTATATCCAAGGGTTATTTTCAATAAGAGGGAACAGCTTTCCATTTAGGGAGGATTATATGTTTGAAAAGAAAGAGATGGTACAGATGGCAGTAAAAAGTAAATCTCTTTGACAGCTAGAGGGGTAACATTTTTTAACTATTGCAAATAGCAATAGACACTTATGATATGTTGTGATATTTGTTGCATGGGCAGAATGACAGTAATTTCAACTAAGGGTAGTAGTCCATTAGGCAGCAAATAAAATAATGCTGACAATAAATAACAATGGTACATCTTACAAGCAGGTCAATTAAAGAAATGTCTGTAATTGACTGACAGCAAGACAGCAATAAGAGAAGGTGTTACTTATATCTGCCTGGTAAAGGACATTAAGACATGAGGATGAATTTATTATTATTATTATTATCATTATTATTATTATTATTATTATTATTATTATTATCATAATAACTTCTCTCAACTCTTTCCTCTCATTGTTATACAAACACACACAAATTCAACCAATAGTTATCTAACCACGATAATGCATTTTAACTTTTTTTTTTTTTTTTTTTCCCTGCTTCCTCCACAGAAGGCTGGAGAAATCCCTGTTGCCAGGTAACAGTGACATAGTTGAGCAACTGGGATGGGTTAATAGCAAAAGTGGCTTTCTGAGAAACCACTGGCCCTCTGGAACCTCAGTGGGCAGCAGGCTTGAGTAGCCTTCCCAGGAGAAAATTAGAACAGCGGTTGCAAGTCTCCTCTTAGCCCTGTTTGAGTGCAGTGTGGGACTGAGAGATGTTGCAGTGACTCGAGGGGTAAAGTCATAAAATTAGTTTGAGATGGATCAACATAATACGAATTGGAATTCAGTGATTGGCTGACTAATTAAGGTGTTACTATATGTACCATATGGACATATGCAGTACAAAGCAGTCATGTAAATCTGACATCTTTCTGTTTGTTGTCTTGCAGCCCTTTTCTACAGCGGAAGATGATTGTCTCTACTTTAAGGAAATTACTTAGAAGTATTCCAGAAGGGAAAAAAGGTTTTTACCAAAATTCAAAACATATGCGTACTTCGTGTGGAGAGCTAAGTGTTTCATCCAGTGAGAATTAAGTTGCACATGTCCTCCATAATCCAGTGTGCATTCAAAAGTGTGAGTGGTGTGATAGATTAGTGCAGTTATTTTAACTGGCACATCAGACATCACGATTTCTGTGAATCCCAGTGACCTTGAGGGTGCTTGCCTATGATATGATACGGTACCGCTTAGTTGTTGGGTGGTGCTTGAAGCCAGTGTTTGACCAATGCTTCACACACACAGACAAACACGCGTGCGCACACACACACACACACACACACACACACACACACACACACACTGATCCCCTTTGCCTAGTGTGTCTGCACATCTCTTTCCAGGACCCCAGTCCTTGCTCTAATCCTCTGGACTCGATGCTGAGGCTGCATCCTGGTAATTCACCAAATCCCCTTCTGCAACCCTCAGCCCATACCTCTCCTCCGGTTCAAGTGCTCCTCGACAGTACACACACAAACACACACACACATGCTTACATAGAAACATCACATCCACATATAAGCATGGGAAGCACGCAAAAAGGCTACATGCTGCATATATACAAATAAAAACCTCCATCAAATCCTCAATAGACACTGTGAACACCATTTTCTTGGCTGGCAGTAAAAGAGTGACTTCTTTTTCTGGAGTTTTGAGTTGATGAAGTGTCAGTGTTTACAGCCTCTGCAGCTTAAGTCTGCGTTCTGCCCCTTCCTATAAGGAGCTCATCTTTATGTCTTGATTCTCAAAACTGTCACTCGAAAAAACATCCACATTTGATTGCTTATTTCATCAAATGCTTTTTTTGTTCTTTTTTTTTCTTTTTAATGGCACAACACCAAAGTGCTCCCTGATTTGCCATTAGAAAGCACCCAGAAGAACAATGTGTAATTTTAGCCTGCCGTTGAAATCGCCTGAGCACGTCAGTCAAGAGCAAAACATGAATGCTTTACACTAGATACGACTTGAAATGTTTTTCTTCCTCGGAAAACGGAGATTATATGCAAGGATAAATGATCAAATGGGCGCACTGAGAGGGATATTTCTGATTCACATGGCGTCTACAGTCGGGTATTAAAATGTCAATCTCATCTTTTAAAATACTGTTTTTGTCAAAGAGGACACTTGTATTATGATAAAACAAGAGCACAAATGTAGATTTGAGTGTGAAAGTTTTTTTGGTGTCCAAACAAAACAGATATGATTACTCTATAATTACTGAAGGCTGAAAAAACATTACATAATACACAACCATCAGACACAACAGCCATACAATTTTACAGTCTATCTCTGTCACAGTAATTGCATCTTGTTACATGTTACAGGATAATTGTCATGCCTCGACGTCTGCGTGTGTTGGCATTTCAATTGTTTAATATTGTTAGATGATTATTATCCGTGTGATAAACAGATTTAATCAGTTGCACATTCTTCCTGGTCATTTACAGCTAGTTGGGAAATCTACCTGATTGGGGAAATGAACGCCTTAAGTCATTTGTAGGATGCCTGCCATAGACTTCTTGAAATGTCCAGCCAAATGCATAAAGGCAAAGAAAGATAAATGAGAAGGGAAGGGAATGAAGAGGATGTATTTAAAAGGGAAAATAAAGGATTTGGCACAGTGTGATTTGTCTGTGCGTAAGGGTAAAATAACGACATGAAGGGCACTTTGAAGGCTCTCCTGGGTCTAACAAAGCAGCGACATTTCAGTGCGCTTTGCTGCTTTGTGAGGGGTTAAGAAGGGTGCTTTGTAAACGCTGGAGTGGTCCGCGATCAAGGCCTCCGCTCTGTTCCTTTATGATTAGTGTGCTTGTTCTGTTAGATGTGATTGGACTAAAGCTGCAATGCTCTACCAGAGTTAATGGTCTGCGGTTACTGTTGCCAAGCCCTGCTGCTTGATTAAATTATTCACTTACTATTAGTATAAGTTGATTAATCTACCAATTAATATGCTGGGTCAAAGTGATTGTGTAACAGCCGATTAACAAATGGTGGTGGTGGAATTTGATATTCACTCAGTGAGGCTGCACCCTAAACATGCTCCCAGGAGTTATGGGAATACTAAAGTATTACACATATTTATTTCAGCAAGACTTAAACGAGTACTTCACTGGAAAGATGACCCTCCCATAAAATTGGGATGTCTATGTAGTAGAGAGACACCCGTGTTTATGAAATTAGTGCTACATGACCAGAGGAAACAGAGTAAAAAGGGTTGTGTTATTCCCTTTTGCTCAAAAGGATCATACCACCCCACAAGTGGGTGACATACCGTGACTTTGAAACAGGAAATGGTAAGGCAACCAACTAGTGACAAATGATATGGTATTTGGACTTAATAGTAATCTAAAATATGTTTTCTGAACATATAGTATTTAAGGTGAGATATTGAACAGGGTTGTGGCTCTGCCTTGTTTTACACTTTGATCCAAGTTTTATTTTTTTGTTTTTGTGTGTCTGTGTCAGATATACATTGACAATATGGTGATGACTTCTGGGTCCAAAAATCGGTTTCTGATAGCTTTTTAGGCAGGAAAGAGGGAGGAAGATACCATAACATAATCTTGGGTTGAAGTTTATCAGCACTGCCTAGCTGAGACAATTTGATCAGACTTTGGTGAGACTCCACTCCATTCAATCCAAGCTAGATCCTCAGATTAGTCTACACTCCCAGTGTCTGTGGATGCACAGTTACAAAATGCCAGGCAACAATCTGTATTTGATACAAACGTCTTAGAAGTTAGATGATAAATTGTGGTTTATTTTTGCTGGCAAAAGGGGAGAAGTTTAACATTTCTTATTCGCATAAATGACCAACATTGCGGTGCTAGGAAGCTGGCTGTACATCGTTTTCAACAAAATTATGGAGTTGTTTGTTAATGTTACTATTGTCCTTTCAGATGTGGTCTGACAAGTTAATTTGTAAATTTAATGCGGTTAAATCATCAAGTTACACAAGATGTCAAATTAGGCATTTCAACAGCATATATTTGTAGAAAACATAAACTATATTTACATAAGAACAATGGTCAGTGTACCATAGGGCAAACTGAACAATTAACATGTGGATGCAGGGGAGGAATTATGGGATAAGTGGAGTGGAGAAGGCAACGTCCCAAATCTCATTAACTTGTGGAAAAAAAAACAAAAAAAAAACAAAAAAAAACAAAACTCTGATCACTGTAGCAACTGCTCTCTAGAAGGATGCGGATTCAAATCTAATCAACTCACCTACTATGGGTGTTTCATTATAGAGTTCAACAGAGTACTTACCTTTGAGGGAGACACAATGTCTTGTATGTTTACTAAAATTAGTGCAGAACTGTATTACCTCTTCGGAGAACTCTCATAAACCTTAAGTAACAGGCATTTGGCATTCAGCCAATTAACTAATATGATTCTGTGTGTAGAGATTAAAGGCTGAATGCATATGTGTTTATTAAATTAGTACTACTGGTATCTTTTGGCTTGTTTTTTAGTAAGTAGACAATTTATTTGTGTTTTACATACATTAATGTTGCTGCTTGTATTCCTGTTGTGATATGGGTGGTTTTGTCTTGTTGTCTTTGTTGTTTAAACTACTGCTTCATCTAATCATGCATGCCCCCTTGCTTTGCAGAGTGCCATGTAAATTAATGATGATTTTTCGAGGAGTAAGACTGATGCAGTGAATAGTGTGATTCCTAGGGCCCTTTTTAACAGTGAAACTATTAATTTTGCTTGACACCAGTGGATTATTAGGATTTCTCTGGATAAATGTAATAACACTATTCCAAATGTATGTTTGAACACCTCCTTAAACTGCCATTGAGACTACAACAACATGGTTTCCTTTTTGTGAATAATTAGTAAAGAATTAATATTGATGATCTGTTCTTTGCTTGATAAAAATCTAGGTTGTAGGAATTATTCACTTTTAACAGAATCAGCCTATCCCCCATGTAACATCTAAACAGACTTATTGTAAGAAGATGATTTATCATGAAGAATTAAATTAGAAAAGGAATGATTTCCCAATTTCAGTGTGATGTTGAGACAGGGTTAGAATAAATGCCAGAACATTTGAAATTGTAACTTTTTCTGTCTTTCTGGTTAATGTTCTACAGCCCTATGATGCTACTGAGCTTAATCACACTCCCAATTGTATTTATCTTTGAGAGAGAAAGACAACAGAGAGGCTCAGGGCCGAGTCAGATTATCACTTCCTTTATAAAGACATTACATATACATTATACATATGGCCCTTAATTGATGTCCCAACACAACAGGTTAGCTGAAAATGAACCATGTCTAAATGGGCATTACCATACTTATTTATATAACTGCACTGTATGACTACTGAAAAGGCAATGTGGAATCAAACTGAAGCTGAACAGTAAGATGGAAATACAAATGGATGCAGTCAGACATAAAGAGATAAAGAGGGAATTCAGAGAGAATGGCTGATGTGCAGATACACAGGGTTTGAATGAGCACTGCCTGTACACTGTTTTTACCCTAAATTTCCTCAGGAGGGCATTGTTGTAGAAATCTATATGCCCACACAGAGGCACTGTGAGAGTGGTGCAGGTGAAACAACTGCATAGCTACTTGTGGAAGCAGATATGTTCCATGTGTCTGCACGAGCTACCGACGGAAATTCATTGTTCCTTATTTTATACCAGTGTAATTTGTAATTGATTGCACATCAATTCCGACAGCTCTGAGCCGCCCAGAACTGTGAGTGGAGATCTCAGAGGTCATAGAATGTTCTGTTTATGTCACATGTATAATCAGATGAACTGTTATTCTTAAATAGTAACCCCTTTGTTCTTTTCAAAGCAAATGCACTTGACACTTTAATGTCATAGGAATGAAAAGTACCTGCAAACTGGCTTTGGGAATTCCAGATCCCTCTCCTCAATCCCACCAGCCCTTTGTACCCTTATAATATCTATGTTCGCTGGTGATTGCTGAGGAAATTAGCCCCTCGTTTTGATCTCCTGATGAAATTTGATATTTCCTTTGTGATGTGAGCTATTAGGGCGTCGAGGTAGCCCTACGTCTCTGCTGACATTTCGAGCAACAGTCATTAGTTAGGCACTTGATCATAGCTGCAAACACACATGCCTCCCCCCCTCCTCCACTGTCTACCTGCTCCGTGGATTGCAGTTTCAAACAAGGGGCTCTAATGTTATTCCATTTGCCTCATTGCCTCCGCTTGTATGCTCCAGTGAGCACATAACCACCCACTGCCCTGTGAATTCTTAAAATTAGCAATGGGCAAAATTGAGGCAGAGTGTTTTGCCCAGTGTTCAATTCAGAAGAGGCTGCGTCAACCTTTCGCTGCCTTTCCTTTTAAATTGAGGATGTGTATGCATTCTTTTACAGAAATATGCAGCAGAATAAAAGTTGCCTTTGTTCATTTAAGAACACAATGTAACAGGTAATTGTACCTGTGCTAAAAGCAGTGTAATGCAAGACTGTATTAAAACCAGCTAATGAACTGATAACTCTTCTTTTTTAAAAAGGAAAAACCTATGAATTGCCGGTAACCTTGGTAAGGGACTTTGCTGTCTGGCTTATTCGACAGTTCACCTTGATATAGCGAGCGCACGGCAAATGCACTGAAAGCACTCCAGACAGTTGGCAGTGGCTTTTTATATTAACTAGGGGGAATTATTTTGGTTCACCAAGCCTCAGTAATATGTTAAAACCTTTCACTACACAGATCATCTGCCCAATTAAGCCCATTTGGAGATAAGATAGGTAGCTTTGATCAGTCCCATGAAAGGAATCATTTGGAGGACAAGGGCCTTGTGAGCTTTTCCTCAAACATTTGGAGAGGAATTACAAACTGCGCAGCGTCTACTGGGAAAGGTCATGACCTGCAACATGCCGAGCTATCTCTCCTAGCTGTGCCATTGTGTTTCGGGGGGTTTTCAGACAACATTTGCATAATTTGAGACGAGATCCTCCATGTACAGTTATTAAACTCCAGTGTCTTCACAGTGTTATTTTTTCAGATTAAATGGATATTGTTAAAATGTCTACACCTCTAAATCGGGCATTATTTACTAAAAAAGCTCCACAGTCATGTGATCATTTTACAGTTTTGAGGATTTATGGAGCAAGCCTTATAATTAGGGTTTATCATATTAACTTGTCTTTCATTCCTTTCTTTGGACCTTTGATGCTCATTTATCAAAATACAGCAATAAGCCTTTCAACACATACTTATTTGATTTGTTATGTAGTATAGTTGAGTCATTGCTTTAATTAGTCTTTGCCAGCCTGCTAATTAATATAATCAACTGTTACCTACTGCATTTAAATCACGATATGTAAATGTAAATTCACACAGCTCAGTTTAATAGAATTATAATGTCTAATTGTGTCCACTGTGCTGTTGGCAAATAGCAGCACAGCTCACAACCAAGGGGTCAATTATGGACATTCATTAGCCATTAAGTGTATATCTACTGTCCTGTAACTCATGAAGATGAATCTTCCCACCTTTAGTACATCTAATTATTAAAATGACGCGCAGTGAGGGATTACAGCAGGTGAGCGAGAAACAAGGTTTTGAAGTGTGTGAATATCTACTAATTACCCATATGACTGAAACTCTAGCGGAGAGAGGACAGAGCACACCTACAGCATGGTACATGATAAGTCAGCTGGGGCACCATTAGCAAGGTTAAGGCTCTTGTCTTATATCCTTTAATCAGTGGTTTGAACTTCTCAGTGTGTAGTAGTGTGATTTTTTTTTTTCATCTTTCGTCACTATGTGTCATAGTGACTTTGCGCCTGGAATAATGCTGAGTTGAAATGTTGAAATGGATGTGTGACTATTAAAGCAGCACTTGACGACTGTGGCAGTTTCCTATGCAACCGAAATAAATCAGTGTGTGAATGTGACATTACATTACTGCACATTCAGGATGAATGATGTGTATTTATCCCAACACATTCGCAATGGGACTTGCTTAGTTTGGTACGCCCTGTGTTCCAAACAATTACAGGCAAAGTAGTCTATTCATGTCTACCTATATGCACACACGGGACTGAAATTCTAGAGAGGAAGTTTTAGTAAGAATGTTTTGGCAGTGCATCAATTATGATCTAGCAGCTATAGCATGCTAGTTGACTTAGCACAGTCAATCAAGTTCAGGTACTGTTGTTGTCATTGAAATTAAAAACACAGATGGGAGACCAGAGCCAGAGGGCCCTCCGATGACACTCAGACCCACTGTATGGGGGCATTATGGTTTTTATGGTAAGCTGTTGTTGTCCCCATAGCTTTAGCTACCTCTCACTGCAGATTGTGACTCTGCTAAAGCAGTAACTAAAGTCATAGCAGTGTTCATTGAGAATACATGATTTCAGCATCTGATCTTATAGTACTTGAGCACTGCACATGTGCATATTAGTCAGTCTGTTGTTAGTGCCCCGTATAAACGAGCGCAAGCTGTGGTTGTTCAGAAATGATCAACAACTCTTGCACTGAAGCGTCACTGACATTTGTGTTACCTATATATATTGTCTTATTTATCTTATTGACAAATGCCAGTATTTGAGAGACTTAACTGGTAAGCCTATTTTTCCTTAGCTGCAGTACTTGCACAATGTTTTTAAGGTGGACTTTTATACTTTGCTTTGCTTAGCCAAGGTTTTAGACATCATCCCTGGCTGTAATTGTATGTGGTCATAGGAGCAGGACATGTTTTGTCATTGGCCATCCACATCAATTTTGTTGTTCTTCTGGAAATGTAAGTTAGCCCTCCCACGTGATGGACGAGGATTCTAGAACTGCACTATCGTAACTCTACAGATCACATTATTCTGCTTTCATACAGCACAGGTTGAAACCAATAATCTAGCCAGGAAGCATTTCCACACACTGGGCGAGAATATTACCACTTATTACCCTGCAGCTTTGAGTAAAGTTATCTTTATTCAAATGAAATGGGACTGATTGAAAAGAATGCTGCATTAGCCACAAATCAACCCAAAGGCTTGAATAGTGGTGTTGGCACCCTTAGACACAAGGAGGTAGCAGTTGCAAACTGGGCCAGTTATCAAACACATTTCATGCGATTGACCTTGCTTTGCACATTTTATTCATGTTTTTCTTTGGAAAGGTGCTTTTATTGCGAGATATACATACATAATATGAGCAGTCTAAATACAGGATCATTTCATGGTTGTGGAAAGGGGTCAAGGTCATCAATGAAACCATCAAAGTCAACAGAGAATATTGTGGCTTTCTCATGAATTTCATTGAACTAGAGATCTGTCAATCACAAAGTACATATTTTCAGGTAAGCAGAACAAGACTAGCAATGGCACTCTCTCCCCGCAAAGACAACTTAAAGATATTTCTCAGTGCTGGTTCAACTCAGTTGGTCTTGCCTCTGTTCTCTACCGTTTTAAATCCGCACATATCTTAATAATGTTCTACCAAATCCCCTTATTCAATTATGGCAGCCTCTAATACATGTGTCAACATGTTTCATTAGTCCTCCCTACTCTCCCACCAAAGAGATTAGCTCTCCCTTCTTTTCTTTTTATTTACTAAATGCAGAAATATAATTTTCCCCAGGACAGAGGGAGAAAAACTGTGAACGGGAGAGTGATTATTTTTGTTCATTACATTTCATTCTAGTCAGCCAGCCAGAGCCTCTCTCTCTTTTTTTTTTTTCTGAAAAGACTATTAAATATACGGACTGAAATTTACTTATTCAGCTTTCAATTTTGCTGCAGTCTCTACATTTAAATGCTTAGAGAACATTAGAGGGAGAGCGGTACGAGAGCATGGTTTTAACTCTTGGCTTGCTAAACTCGTCGCCCCGAAAAATGCTTTTATCCTAGAGTGAGTATTCATGAGCTTTATGTAATCGAACAATACAAAGACTGTAGAAATAAGATATGGAGCAAGACTACTTCATCTCAGTAAGTGTGTATGAGTGTATGGGTGTCATAAAAGGGGGATGATTCACTCGATGAGTGTGCGATCCCTTTGATGCTGCCTATGGTAATTGTTCGGAGTTCCTGGTCCCTCAAGGATTTTATAGCAGCATCTGTATTGTTGAACTGAGTAGGAGACTACTGAGGCCATGTGTAGGCAGGGACTAGATTAGACGTTACATTACATGCATGCTCTGCAGATTTTTCCCTGTGACACTACAACCATGGAGAGACAGAGAGTTGAAAGCCAGCGCTCAATGGTCATTATCATTCTACTCCTGTTACACTCATCTCCTGATGGGCCTCATCTCATCATTCCTGCTACTTCCCTGTCCCCTTCTCCATTTCCACATATCCCTGTCTTCATCAGTTTCCCCTCGCCGCCTGATTTTGTCTCTTTTGGGAGCAGACAAGAACAGAGAAAGGGAGACAGCCAGAAACACAGGGAGATAGAGAGAAAGCAGAGGATGACAAGAGTGAGACATAAAGAGACAGAGGGATGTAAGCGGAAAGAGAGAAGGAAGAGAGGGGTTTCATTTCTCTGAAAAGCCTTTGTACTCATTGGCCCTAGCAAAATACCTTCGGCTAGCCAATACCCAGAGAAAATATGTTACAACCATCTCGTTTCCCTTCTTCATCCCTCTTTCATAGACCTCTCCCAGCCCTCACTTTTTCAACTGGTCTCTAAATACGCCATTGCTCTTCCTTGAGACTCCTTAACCTTTGCTCTCAACTTTCCTTATTATCTCATGTCTTTTTCTTTTACTGCACATCCGTGCTAATGTCTCCGGATTCCTTAGTTCTTCTTCAGTCTCCTACTCAACCTCACGTGTTCCTACATCCCTCCTTCCCCCATTACATTCCCTCCCTCTCCTTCTCTTGCCCCTGGTGACCTTAATTACAACATGTAAAAATATGACCTGGATCCAATTTCCAGCCTCTGACCACATAGCCCCAAGATTAATGCCCCATGGGCCAAATTCAATTAAGCTCCCTCCTAAAAAAGGACTACAAATGTGTTTTTCTATTGAATCCTGGTAAAGACGCATTGGGGGTTAAGAGTCACACAATTAAAGAAAAGAGGAAGAGGGCCACAGCTACATATGAAAAATGACTTCAACTGAACTGAGCCTAGGCCCATGTTGTAATCAAGGTGTTAATATAAAATATCCATTAATGAGTCAGTAGTTAGACATATTTGCAGTTTCCTTTCCAACTGTGCATAGAAAATTAAGTTTTAAGTGTTTATTTTCATTTATTTGTATACTTGTTCCACAACCTAATGTTGATATCAAATTAAATTAAGAATGCAAATAATCTTCTTCCAAAATAAAAAAAGGTTCACCCTACATGGGACAGTAAAATATTTTGTCACAGATCATGATAAAAGACACTCGGGATAAGTTGACTATGGTGAATTTCTATCAAGATAACTTTTAATTGGAGTGATCATGCATTAAAAAAAAAAAAAATGTGAAGGAAAAGCTGTCTGGCTTGATATCTTACATCAGCACAAGGGGGAGCCTGCATCTTCCAGTCACTGCACAATCAGCCTGTCACCATGGCTGAAGGTCATGGGTGAAAAACTGGATGAACTGGAAATACAATGCATACCAAACTATAGAATGACAGAGATGTGCCCGTCTGCAGAAACCACTGAAGGAAGATGTCTTTCTGCAGGAGCCGTTTGTTGAATGGCTTGTTTGTTTTTCATAAAAAGGGATTTCCCTAAAAAGTGTGTGTCTTGATGAGATGCTGTGATGAAATAATTGCTATCTGTACCTTTACAAAATCTAAAATTATGTGATTCCAGTATGTTTTAAATCTTTTGCAAACGTTTAAATGATATTTTGATGATTAGCGGGAAAATATTGTGATTTTGGCAAGGATGATTATGAAATTAAGTTTTCATATCGTCCCATGTCTATTTCAGTCGATTTGCATCCACAAGTCAGTAAGAGCACCAGTTTAGTTCATACTGGTCAATTTTAGGGTTTAAGAAACTAAATATCACTATGCGCATGCTTCAGGGCTATAGCACTTTGAGTCTACTGACCGCTCAAAGCCACTTTACAACACTTGTCAGATTCAACCATTCACACACATAGCAGAGGCTGCCATGCAAGGTGCCAACTGCTCATCAGGAGCAATTTGGGGCTTAGTATCTTGCTCAAGGGCACTTCAACATGCAGCTAGGAGGAGCTGGGGTTTGAACCAGTGACCGTCCAATTACTAGACAACCTACTCTACCTCCTGAGCTACAGCCACCTAAAGCAATGCATCAAAGTACTGAATTTACTTTATTTGTTGTATCAAGTAATGCAATGTGTTACTTTTTCTATCGTATTCAGGTCATTTAGTTGTGGTTTTAATTAAGTAATATTACTGTAAGAATTGTGCGATATATAAAAAATAAATAAATAAATCCCTAATGCATTTCTTGTATACTTACTGGCAGGCAACACGTAGCTAGCCAGCATGGTTGTGTTGTGTCAGTGTGCAAGTATAACTCATCTAGCAAGATGGCCAGAGCATGATATACCCTAGGGGTCATAGGGGCCTACATTTGTATGCTTTCATAGAGGCAGCTGCTAAGTCTGTATGTCTCTGCGGAACTCTAAGTCTGATTGTTAGTAGCCAGAATGCTGCACAGCTGGTCCCTGCCAGGTGCCCTCAGTTTCTGTTTAGTACCATATACAGGGGCTAAATACACCCCTGTACCCATCCATTTTTATGTCTTTTAATGAATTAAAGAAATTAATTAACACACCGAGAGGATATTGCTTCTGTCATTCCTGTTATTACTGGCCTGCAAAGTGACAGATTTTGGGCCATAGACTACAATTCAATGTCATGAGAGTCAATACATTTAAAGGATGCACTCATCCTCTAGATAATACAAGCAGCAGACATGCGCAATGAATCGCAAAGGTAATTTATTTTGTGGTAATGCAAATACTCTAACAAGGAACCATTCTTAAACCTAGAACACTAATGTCGGGTGATTTTCACCAACATGATTGTGTTCGCGTGATTTTCATCGTGTTACTGCTGTCTTAGTTGCGTGGGTCCTGTTAGCTTCAGTCTGCTCGCTGACGTCATTGAAGGTAGGCGTGTTTCCATGCTCCCATCCCTGTTTTTTTTTTTTTTTAATAGGCATGCGTTCAGGTGATTTTCACCCAACGCTAGAGACCGTGCCTCAAGGCTCAAATGTCCCAGGAACGCGTGGACTGAAGAACAAGTTCCCAGCTCCAGTTTTTTTCTTTTAGTTTTCATTAACAGTTCCCTGATTTTTCACTAATTTTACATCCTTTTAAAGGGTTATTTTAGTTTTATGAGACATTGTATAGGGGGAATTAAATGAGGAGTACTTCAATTTGCCTTGTCTTGTACTATGATATATTTTGATGGGAATTAGGTTTTATCGGGTATACTACATCAAGTAAAATATACCCAACATTAGTGATGGTGTTACAAAACTATACATTAGTGTTCTAGGGTTAATGTAACAGTTACTTTTTAAAGCAATCTTGGATTACAATGAGATACTTACAAAAGTAACACTATCTAACGCTGATCTCTAATTTGCATGGTATATATTAAGTAAATCCTGGCTTTTTTAACTCAGCACTGGCGGAAACTTAAAGCTGAGTTAGTTGTCTTGTTATGTGTTTTAGTAAACAATTTTAGGAGTTGAACATATATTTTTAAAGTGTCACATGGTAGATTGTTATATAGGTGGGGTGAGCGATTCTGGAGAACATTGGAGTTCAACGTTCAGTCTAATTCTCAGATCTTCACATGCAGAGGCCTAGGATTGTTGATTGTCAAATCCATTCCCTGGGCAATGATCTGAGAATCAGCCTTGACAATAAACATTAGTGGCTTGGACAAAGCCACCAACCAAATCCCGGATAACTTTCTCCAGAAAAACGCTTACCCTGTCTTTAATTTATACAAACTTTAGGTCTTGATCCTCCCCTTCCACTAGCTCTGAGTCTCAGGAGCAGGTTGATTAGCTGGAAAAATAATCCACAGACTTTATTCAATTCAATGGTAAGTGATGCTTTCTCTTACTTTGATTTACTACTGACCCCAGAGTCAACAAACAAGAAGACTTGGGTGGGAGAGTAACCACTGCAAGAGGTGCTCCACAGCCGTACTCCATACACAATTTCACTCATGGGTTGAACTAGTTTCTAAAAAAAATGTTATGTAATTCCTGTGCCTATTTCCAGAAGGGCTTGTTTTGTTTGTTTGCTTTATTGATTGTTCCAAAAATTTCAAATGTATTTTATGCATATTTCTGTGAGATACTGACACACTAATGTTTGTCAAGAGACTTATACAGTATATCAACTTGGATTGGTAAGTAGTTAGCACCCAACTTAAGAGTGAAATGTGTATAATTTAACCTGTGGTCAAGTTTTGTTTTTTTTTTCTTGAGATTGGGGTTTAATGCTACTTGTCAATTTCATCAACTAAACTTTTTTACTTTTAACATAAAGTAGGACCTCAATGGATCAATTCGGTTTTGCTGCCCTTTCAATGATATTGTTTACCTGACTTTAGACTATGCTTTCTTTCTTTTTTTTTTTTTTTTTTTACATAAATCAAGCCAACCCAAACTAAATCCTGTTGATTTAAGTCAAGTCTGGTTTAGGTTGTATTTATGTGTTTTTTCTACATCTGCTTAACATTGTCTATAGTTGGGTGACTACCACCATTAGCCAGACATATTCAATCAAGGTTAACTGACTGACTCAATGATAAAGGGGCAAAGGTGTCATTTAAATACTTCATTGTGACTAACTGTGGGGTGTCAGTTAACATCAGAGAAACAGAGCTGGTGCTTTTTGAAAAAAGTTATATTTTCATCAAAACAGGAAAATACCAACTGAGGTGTCCATCATCAGGAAGAAATGGTCTCTTCATCATCCATTCATACCCGATAACTGACAACACGGAAGGCATTATCCCTTTCGTATTTTACTTTTTGATCGATTTGCATCGGCTACAAACAACAGTGAATAAACTGTATTCTGACTATTCACCATTTGACAATTTTGAGATGGTCTGTTTTCTGAGCCTCTCGATTTTGTGCTGCTTTGTCAAAATGTTTCACTTTTTGTACGGGACCAAATAATTTCTAGATATGATCGAACTTCACAAATGCTATACATGTTGCAAGGAAGTGACTGTTATGGGACTAATACAGGATATAAAGGATGATAAATAACACACTAATACAAGATTATCTTAAATTAATTTTCTAAAATGACAAATTCTTCATTCTGATGAAAAATTACTTCCTGTTATTCATTTGCTTACTGTAACCATTCAGCAACAAGTATTTAAATAAATAAATAAATGTTGCCAAGTTTCCTTATGGTCTGTTGTATGCAAGGGACATATTTTAACCCAATCCAGTGATAAAATGAGAAATTAATGAGGATTAGAATGCAGACAGGAAGAATCGCTATAATGCTGATATTTAGCTCTGAGCGCCAACCTTAAAATTCATGACTTAAAAATTTATTTGGAGTGCAGCTTTAGGATTAAGCAAGATCCCATGAATGTTTCAACGTTATTTATTTATTTCCTATTTAAATAATCCCTGACCTTGAAATGGGAGGTCCTGGAATTACCCCAAAGACATGGACATCGATAACATAATGAGAGAGAAACAAACATGGCTGCTTAAAATGTTTTGTTGGCAAATTATCCGAGAAGATTCTGTGAGGAGCGATCATGTTTCCCTGCCTCTTTCATAGTATTTGCTGTAGCTAAGCACCGAGCATAGTATACAATCTGTTGGCATGTGCATGCCAAGTGTACGTGAATTGCCATAGGATATGCATTTTTAGATGTGTCATATGTGTCATATGGACACATATTATTTCTGATTCTTACACATGCCTGTGTACGTGTGGGCTTGGCTTTAGTCGGTGAGTGATTTCCCTGGAGGCAATTTTTTAAGATTAAATGCAGCATCCACTAAAGGCTTCATGCTACTTTTTTCACAAATGCAGTAGCACTGCCCAAGACCTACAACCGGATTGTGTAAAAAAATGGTTGAACTACCCTTTAAGTGAGAAGTGTTTGGGTTGGAGTTTTGTCATTGGTCAAGCAGCAACCTTCCGCAGTGCGTGGTCTCAAAGGGAAGCCTGTTAACAGAGGAATTTGTTTTGTGTTTGCATATGTGTGAACGGCAGGGTGCATCCAGTCCCCAGAAAAGTGTCAGCTCGCTGTGTGTATGGTGTGTCCTGTCAGTTTCTCTCAGTGAGCCTGCCAATAACAACGCGTGACTAGCCTGGGAAAAAATAATGCGGGCCTCCGATCAATCTCGGAGAGGGGTGCAGAGGGGCCCAGACTGTCACACACCTCGCACTGTCATTTGCTGCACCCGAGGGACCCGCTGAAGGTCACACGGGGTAGCCTCAGTGCAGCCCTGTCGATCAGCATTAGCATTGTGATTGTGATTACACCATTAACAAGGTTTGACTTATGCTTCATTGACATGAACTATGGATTCTGATAATTCTGACATTATCTATATGCATCACAAATACATTTTGAACATTCATCTTTGTGTGGCTTTAAGTACAAACACCTAAAGTGTATGCATTTTCAATTTAGCTCAGGCAAACCTACTTCACATTTAAGTAAGACAGTCAGTATTGTTAAAGCTGTCACAACATGGACCCGCATTAGACTCTATTCTGTTAAACTTTTGAGCTCTGCCTCTTTTTATATTTTTTCATGGGCATTATAACTTATTTTTGAAATGGAAGTGATTCAAATTCTGATAGTACAGTAGCCCTTATACACAGTAAACCCCGGCCTTTGTCTATACGGCTATGAGGACTGCGTGCAGCAGATCCAGGCTGCTGTACAGCTCCATCCATTTTAGCCTGCTGCTGTGTCAGGAGAAATTGCTGCCTGTGTGAGGACTTCTGTCATCCTGGCCTAATGTCTCTGCAGTAGTCTTGCAGGCTTCAAGCCAGACAGCCCACCATGCCCAGGCTGCTGAACAGGATATAGGTTACAGAAGTTGTGAATAATCATCACTTGGGATGCACAACAAGGATGAAACATTTATCTCAATGAAATCAGGCTGAGAGAATAATTTGGTACCATTAGATTGTGAATTTTGTTGCTACTTTATCCATTTGTTGAAAACTTTTAAAGGGGAGTTTGAACATTTTCAAGATGGACAGTGAAGTATGATAAAGTTATAAAGTATCCACGTGCAACCAACAACACTCTAACATTCATTTTCCTGAAAACATTACTGTCGCAGATATATTACCGGACGCCATGTGTGTGTATGTGAATGTGTGTGTGTGTGGACCAACCCATGAGTACTGAGAACCCATGTAATAATGTAGTAATGACTACTGAGAAATCTTGAGTCATGATGGGAAAATGTTGATAGACACCGTGGCTGGTGTGATAGTATTTATTCCCTATATGTGTAGTTTTTAAGTAAGTATTCTGAGACTTGATGTATGGCTATGACACATTTGAAGTTGACCTTTGATTTTCTGGATACAAAATGCCATCTCTTCCCATCATTTTATCCTATTAGACATTTGCACGGAATTCGAATTAAAATCAGCATGAATTGTTGAGTAATGTCCAACTGTACATTCTGTGAGGTCATGGTGACCACAGAAATCTAGTAAATGAATCAAAAAAAAAAAAAGATTAATGGTTTTGTACGAAATTAAAAGAAATTCTTCATTCTCAGTGATCAAATTGACGCAAGTAAGGCTGCGGGCAACCCACAAACAAAAAACCCCTGGCCAAGGCTGTAGCCAGCGCAGAGGCATTTAAAGGATTACATAACTAGAGGTTTACTTGCTATACGATTAGCCACATTGAATCATACTAATTATCACTTTATATCAAATCATGCTGCATCACAGCCTTAGCTGGTAATGACCCAGAATAGTTGAACCCTCTTGCTTCCCATTCAAACTACAGAAAAAAAAAAAAAAGAACATTTCTCATTGTAAAAGACCTTTAACAAGTAAGAGAAAGTGACAGGAGAAAGTTCTCACAGCATCAGATAAAAAAGACACAATTTTTCCTTCATATACAGTATGATGATCTCTATACCATGGTGGTAGAAAAATAATCAATATTTTAGGTCAGGAATCAGAAAGAACCAGTAGTTAATTTTAATATGATTTATAACATTAAGCATCATAAATACATTCATGGCATTTTGTTCATAAAGTGTTTTTCTCTAATATCACTGAAACAGCTAATTTATCGCAGCCTACATGCCAACTCCCCAGCACATCATTTTTTCAGAGGGTTTAATATTCAACCAACTGTGGTCTTTTGTATTTATGCCATTATCCCCACTGTTCTGTCTTTTTTTTTTTAAATAAAACACTGTTTTGGAAACTGCAGGTATCTCTTCTTTTTTATTTATGGGGTTGCCAACATGTCAAACCACAGCCAATTTAATGAGTTATTTAGTGTGTGTGTGTGTGAGAGAGAGAGTGTGTGTGAGTGTGTGTACTGTCAATTTACCACACTGAAAAAAAGTATTAAGTCTAGCTGAAATAAAAAAAAAAGGGGGGGGGGGGGTTGGACAATAGGCTGCACTCAGACACGCATCAACTTGTATTTAATTGTCATTTAAAGTCATATTTATGTGAAAAAGCAATAGAAATAAAACTTTTCAATTTAGCATACCTAATGGTGATATTCAATTGAGAGTCTCCTCTGACTTTCAGACAAAGATCCGGATGCACAATAGAGCCAGCAATGCAAATGTCACATAAATAACCGGAGGTGAAGTGCTTTGTCAAGACATAGATGTGTGTTGACATTGCAGTCTTTTTCAAACCTAATCAGACTTATTCAAATTCATCATATGAGATGAGAACAGCACCAGTAAGTTGATATCAAGCTTTTAATTTAAGTCAAGTTTTGGTCTGATATGTTACTAAAATGAAACATCAGTGGTGCATATAAAGCATTACGGTATGAATCATGAATTCCTTTTCCACTTGTAGATCCCATTTCAGGATGTTTAAATAGCTGGGACACAACACAGTGGCACATAGACTCCATAAACTGCCCTCAGTGAGCACAGGCAGAGATGGTTATCTTGACCTGGACCTAGTCCATTACATTCGAGGTTAGATACAGATCAGACTGGATATTCCCTTCATTTTCCCTCCAGTATCTCCAAGGATATCTACATTAAACCTGCCAGGAGACAATCTCCCAGGGCTTGGTTAATTTGATTCCCAGTATGCATCCTGCTGGTCTCTCCAAAGGAGGAGGTGGCGGCGACGGCAGGGGATTGTATTCAAATAGAAACCAAATGGTCCGTGGGCAAAAGTATTTGCAATTCCGAAGCCAAGGGGCTGGAAATGTTGGCAATTTGGAGCCATTAACTTGCAATCTTTTTTTTTTCTATTACAGGAAACGGCAGTTTTATTTATTTAAAAGCCCCCTAATTAGTTTATTCGACCCGAAGAAACACCTCGAAGGCAGCTGCTTAATATAATACATGAATATGCTGTAGATGGATAGGCCAAGGAAATAGGCTATCTATATCCACATATAGTATAGTATAACTCCACAATTATATGGACAGTTAACATTACTGTTAATTGAGTCTTATGTGACTGATACCATTACTCGTTATGCACATTGGCCAAAGTAATATTAAATTCACAGCTTTAAGTAATGTTCCTGAAGATTAGATATAGTGGGTTATATCATTTACTTTATGTACTGGTCCTTAGAGTTGAAACTGTGGGTATGCAAAAGTACAGTAAACTGGATACCCTTGTCTCATCAAGTTGAGACAGTGATGAATATTTCTTAGTTTGTTGGACTGAGATCTCATGTTTAGTTTGCAGCTACATGGTTTCCGGCAGTTACCAACTACTCAAGGTTAGTCTAATTTTTTACTTATAGCTAACAAATGCTGAAAACATTTTTTTTGTTGTTGTTGTTAGAGACACTTTTTTCTAGGGGGATAGCAGTTCACACATTTAAATGTCGTAGTTAAAATAAATGCATCAAATACTTAAAATATGCATGTGTGTGCACTTTCCTAAGGGACTGTCATATATCGCCCCTGGGCTCCTGCACTGTACATGAAGTTAAGGGGTGCGCAAACATTGTCTTAGGGAAGAAAAGGATAACAATATTAATGCGACTAACACAAACTAAAACTCAGGGTCACAGATGAGCCTGAATTCCGGTGCTTTTCCCCATTGCTGTGAGTGTTGCACATAATGTTGCACCAGCAAAATTATTCAGATCACACTGGGAGTTCAGTTGCAACATCTGGTCAAAGTCAACAGTAAAACTACTTTCAGGATAAGTTGAGATATCTTTTTAAACATTTTATTCTGTTTTCTCCTCCTAAAATTTGGCCTGCATAATTTACTTTTGTTCTTCTGCTGCATACAGAGAATTTCTTGATAGTCTAGAATCTATGAACCAATTGAGAGTGATGATGTGAATGATGATTTTTTTCTTTTTTTAGTGGCGGATAGAGAATGCTGTCTATTTCAACTATTTTGATTGTTGATAATAATATTGTTCAGAGAGTCTATATCTGTCAAAGCTCTTCTGAAAGAATGATTATTATTGTATTGTTAAATGTAATCTGCTGCCAAAAATGTGGCCAAATGTGTGGGGCTGACAGCAGTGTTACAGACAGGCAGATAGAGATCAGCAGTGACTGAAGCCTGGAATTTGTCCTTCCTATAGCTGTGAAGGACAGCCTTGGGTTTAAGAGGAGACTGACATTGATTTTCTTGGCCTGGTTATGTGATGGCTGAGGCACCTGCCTCTGATTTTTAAAACTAGCCAAAATATTTCTTTTTATTGAAAACACGGCTATCCTGACACACATAGACACTTACAGATTTCAAGGAAGTTGATGCGTGGGACGTTGAGAGGTGTCTACATCCTCAAGTAAAAATCTAATTCGCACATGTCTCAGGTTCTTGCCTTTACCAAACAGGTTTATTGATTTTTCTCCTTCTAAAAGCCTCTACTTTTGGAACAAACTATTTATCTGGCTATAGGGTGACCTGTATAAATGGTTGGCTAGGCATGGTTTGATGAAACTTCCATGACCAGCTACTTCACTCTAAACTCTGAAGGCATCCACTCCCAAGGTCATTTACCCTGTGACTATGCTATAATTGGGTAGCTGTTATTAAAAGTTATGACATTTTCTGTCTCAGGCACCTTTCAGGTTTAGATCCTACTGCTTGTGGGCCCTGTGTTCACAGGCAATGTACAGCTGTGCTGTAAGACAAGGTGGATCAGTGCCTTAATGTTTGATGATCATGCTTCAGGAGAGATGAGGAACATGCATCCATGTATGTTCTATTATTTTTGGGTGAGTGCTTATCTTGTCTATGAGGAGGAGCCTGGAGTAAATAGTAATCCCAGTTTGGAATGGACTGTGGAGAGGGATCAGAGTTAAATGGCAGCAGGTTGTAGGGGAGATGCTATATGAAGGCAGAGTTGAGGCTGCATAGAGATGAAAGGATTATGGTTATGACTCATCTGCTGGTGACAGCGAACGTTGGCTGGGGATAGAGAAATATATCCCACCTTTGTGGGAAATAAACTGGTGAATATCTCGCACGATGATAGTTATGAAGTGGATATTGTGCAACACGAAGGACACATTACAGCAGAGTAATTAAGATTATCTCACTTAATCACCCCATTTTACCAGTTACTGATTAGTTACTTACAGTGGGAATTCATTGATGGTGGTGACTGACCTGAAGGCAAATTCTTTATCATACATTTATTATTATATGGACTGTAAAGGTGACATTTTCAAATTCCACCAATTCATTAGTCCATAAGCCAAAGGAATTAAATTAACAAAAAAAGATAATTTGAGATGCCAGAACCATTACATTTGACATTTGATACAAAATAATGTTTATTCCATGTTTTTGTTGATTGACTAATCAATCAATTGACAAATATCCTATGGTTGTTACTGAATGTAAAGCTGCCCTCTTTGACATTAACTATTAAGACATTAACGTTAATGGTTAACATAAAACCCCATGGTTCCATTGAAGTTTGAAACTGCTGATATTTGCAATGCGGAAAGCATGGATTTTGTGAGAGTGTGTTAAAATACTTATACTGCTAATGTGAATGTGTTATGTAAATGTTATTGTGTAGGGGTCAACCGATTATCTGCATTTTGAAGTGTTTTCTGTATCAGCATTACTATTTTTGTATTTGCACTACTTTGGTACCTTTTACACATGCTCCCCTGGCATGGCCTGCATTCACCAATCTGTGGACTCACTAAATGTCCCGTCTACACACTATCTGATTGGTTACAAGTCAAACGAGCAACCCCTGGTTTCCATCGGGTGTGTGACGTCGCTGATACAGTAGACCTCCTGAGGTTATGCATACTTCCTCATGTTCTCTTTGAGTTTTTGTGTTTCTACCACGGGTGAGTAGGCTACATACTTAAATCCTTCTATGACTAATGTTGATGTAGTGAAGTGAAACATGATCCCGGATGCACTGTGCTGTTTTTGTGTGCAACTTCCAGCCCAGCACATTTTGCTCTGTTCAGCTTGACGCAACAGTGGTCTGTGTCAGGCAAAACAGACTTGGTGTGTATTCTCAGCAGAGCAGAGAGACACTTCTGGGGTGCTGTTGAGATGTAGTGGGGCACTGCTGGTGGAAACATGAGCATTGACTAGAATGGCTGCGATCAGCTCTTTTATTTATTATTTATTTTTTTACCTTTTACTTCACTAAATGTATTTGATAACTTCAGTTATTATTTACTTTTCTGATTAATATAAATTACAAAGCAACAAAGCAACTGATGGACTGTTGTAGATTAAGCTATCCTACACCATAAAAAAATGAATACAAGCTCCCACTTAACACTGATTTATCAGTGATTATAATCCTGTAGTATAATTCATGAAACTATGAACATTCTAATTTGATTGAGGAAATGATTAAAATAATTTCATCAAAGCTTTGTGTTTGCATTTGTTTTATCTCATATTGTGCCACTACAATTTTATATATTTGTTGTGATTGCATATCAGTTCCAAATGTAAGTTATCAGTCTCCGTGTTAAGCAATAATTAGTATCGGCCCCTAAAAAAAGACATATTGGTCGACCCCCAGTATCAAGTACCATAATCCAAAAAAAGAAGACATATTTAAGTTACACATAGGTGATGAACATGTAGAATATTCACCTTGTTTGCCTTCTTTTATAAATTAAAGTTATGGCTCAAATGCCATGGCTGGAGAAACTTGTCAGCGAGATCGGTCTAGCCTCATACCAGCCATGACAGCGTTGTCTGGGATAACCTTTGAGTTTGTGTGTGTGAGTGTGTGTGTGTGTGTGTCTGTGAGCGTGTGAGTGTCTGTGTGGGTCATCATTGTGAATTTGGTATTGAACACACCTATTGTAGCGGGGACGACAACAGAAGCAGGTTTTAGTAGGGGTGGGCGGATGGATCCAAAAATATCAATACTACCAATTCTACATAGTATGTAGATTGGTTCAAGCGTGAAATTGATCGATATAAAGGAATCAGTTTCAGTTTCACTTCTCTACTATGTTCTCTTTTATTTATATTTCATCAACTTGAAGACCTGTCTAAAAAAAACGTTCCGCTGCAGCAACTTGCAGAGCTTCTCCATCGCTCTGCTGTTGCCCTGTTGTGTGCACAATTTGCGCTTCGTGCATGTGTGGCTCGCCTTGGTTCACACCCTTACATGCAGTGATGGCTGAACACAAGAGGAGCTTCGCTTGGAGCTACTTCACAGCTATAAATGAAAAAAGTTGCAATCTGTGATGTGTGCAGGAAAGCTGTTCACTTGACAACACCACAAACTTCTTGAAACAAACAAACAAACAAAAAAAGAGAAAGAGAACATAGAGGAGGAGGGAAATGCCTCATCAGCACCCAGACTGTAGACACTGAGACAAAGCTCACTGGGAGAGTCTTTTCAGAAAGGCAGGGAATATCTAGGTAGTCAGACTGATTAAGTAAAGCATACTATAGTCAGACATCTAACTAATACATTTAGCAGATTGTATCTATCTAACTTAATTATTTTAGATTATTAAGAAACTGAAAAAAACATTATATCTCAAAACTGAAAAATGAAAATGGCTTAATATAATTATTATTTTTTAAATATACAATTATATTCTAAATATTAATGTTATATAACCTGTTTTGTAGGTATGCACTTTCACCTTAAATCGGTAAATTACATATTTTGTTATTAGGCTTTCAAAACTATCCTGTGTTTTCATACAAAAAAAAAAAAAAAAATATATATATATATATATATATATATATATATATATATATATATATATATATATATATATATATATATATATATCAGTATCTGTGATATTGGCCTTGAATTACTTGGTGAATCGGCTCGAGATCTAATTTTGCGGTATCGCCCACCCCTTGTTTTGAGTTCTGTGCCAGGTTTTGAAATGTCTGTCGGACATTTTTTTTGCCAGTGCTAAAGCATCATAACCAATGCAGTCATGAAACTTCACAGGTGTGTACTTGAGATCAAAATGAAGGCATACTGTAGTTCGATGATGGTTATGGTATGAGCCGTCATTACTGGGAAATCATGTGATAATGTAGTAATTACGCGGAGGAACTTGATTGTGTGGATGGGTGTTCTTTGGCCATTGAAATAAATAAAACTCAGACTTGGGTACCTGTGCACAACAATTAAATGTAACCGCTGGTAATCTTCCAGGCACCATTTCATATGCATTGGTAGGAAATGTATTCTCTCACTGCGAATCATTTAACATGGGAGGCTTGCGAAGATGCATTGTACTAATAATATATAAGGTTGAAATATAAACTCTCTTTGTATTTCCCTCCACTTTTTGTGCAGCAAAAATCCAACAAATGAACAGAATGAATGTAGTGATGCTGGTGCCAGTATTCAGGCTTTATACTGGCTGAGGTAACGGATGGCTAAACAGGAGAATGCACCAGTTAAACCTGAGCTTTTCCTCTCTGTGTTGATTATCAGAAAAAGAACTTCCTCTGTTAAACAGAACTGAAGGGAAAAAGGCTTGCACTGAAGTCTGGATGAACCACAGACTACGCGGATAGAAGAGGGGAAGCTCTCTCTACACCAGTAAAGGTCAGAACATGCACTGTCTACGGCACTTGTTCACTTCCTTTCTCTCTTGTGAACTTTGCTTTAACACATTTTTTTTTTTTTTTTTCCCTTGGACGGCCCTCACTGGGAGGTTGGAGGCAGAGAAAGGTCAGAGAATGAGGAGAACATAACTGTGAGGGATGGTTAATAATCAGACCGGAGTGTAGTAAGCACTTCTTGGAGGCACAAGTACACAAATGGCATCGCATTTTCACATTAAAAATCTGTTGCCCACGATTTAAACACCGCTTTTGAGAAAGTATGTCAAAAGGTCAAAAAGATGAGGAGAAAGTGTATGGATGAAGAAAATAGTGATGTGCAAGAGATTAACAGCTGTGTGGTGTAAGATGCAAGTGTGCTGTAAATGTACACAAAAAAAGCATCAGGAATAACATACAGTCTTCATAGCAACATCAAAACAATTGCAGACACTTTGTCTCATTAAAAACACATATGACATAAGGTTTAACCAGAACTTGAAACTGTAGCCCTTTAAAAAAATGAAAAAAAAATAAATCTGAATGCCAAACAATGGGAATGTCAGCAGAGTGGTGACGAGAAACTCTGCACATTCTACAACACTTTCACCTTGAAGTGTTAAAGTGAATGGAAAGTCTGGACCAGCAAACACATTTCCAATATAATCAGCGTTTTTGTTCCATCTTCTTTTTTTTTTTTTTTTTCCTTTTGGTTTTGTTTTGTTTAAACCCAAGCAGAAGGGATAGCAGAAAAGTGTTACCTTCAGCCCCTGGGTCAGGTCGTCGGGGTCAAAGGTGGTCAGAGGTGAAGGTCCAGGACGTGAGCCATAGGACAGGACAAGGGGGTGGGACACACATTGGTGGAGGTCACGGAAAAGTACAAAGACATGGTGGCGAGGAGAGGGAGGAAGAGGCGGTAGTCACAACCGAAAAATGGATGGAGGGATGTGGAAGGGGAGGAGGAAGGGGGGAAGCAACGGGGGAGGATGTTGGAAAGAGCGAAGAAGACGAGGGAGGGTTCGGGAGGGAAAATGGAGGGACATGGCACCAAGAGAAAGGTAAAAAGCAGAGGAGGGTATTGTGAGGGAAAGTGGCTGTTTTGAGGGGTTGGGGGGCAAAGAGGCTGAGTCAATTCCTCTAAAAAAAACAGAACCAAAATAAAAAAGGAATGAACCCATACCTTGGTCGTTTAACGTCAGGTGCGCCAGACCTTGAAAGGGAAAAAACAGAAAAAAAGAACAGAAAGAGGAAGAAAAGAAGGTCATAAAAGGCACGGGAAGAAAAAAAGCATTGTCACAACGTTGGACTGCAGTTTGTGACAGACATCCTGGGGCAGACTTGGATGTCAGAGTTCAAATCAAAGGTAAAAAACGAGAAAGAGAGATAGGTAGAGAGAGAAAGAGAGAGCAATAGTAACAGAAAACAAGCAAACACTTCTTGAGTGAGGTGTGGGGGGTTTAGAAAAAAAAGCATTTTCATTTGGCGCAACCCCCGAAGGCTATTGCTCTCACAAATGCTTTTTTTTCCTCTGGAGTACTTATGGAACACAGAGAAGAACTGTTTGGCAGAAAAAAGGCTTGAATTGTATACCTCATCTCCTACTGTACAAATCATCAGAAAAAAGGATCTGAGTGCTCGCACAGGGAGGGTCACAGATAAACCCAGAAATAAAAAAAAAAAAAACGCTACAGGATAAATGTTTTGTGCCTGTAAAAAACCAAAGCCAGGGGATTATTCCAACACAGAAGTGAGTACACGCAACTTCACAACAGCAGCCCAAAAATATTGACTTAACTTTCTCAAGGCTATGGTGCACACATCTTGCCAAATTGCAGATCCACTGATTTGAAAGGAAACTGTCTACACTGAGCTCCTTCTGTTGTCAATAGTAAAAAATAGTAGAACAGTAACATTTCTGAATCGGGCCAGAACAGCATTTCACATACTTTGACAATCCATACATGCAAAAAACATATCACGATAGCATCACTCTGAAATTCATGATTTAATAGTTTTATGCATATCTCAGAACAACTGTGAAACAAGCCATGTGGCATTACAAAATACAATAGATCTCTGGTTAAACACAATTTTAACCAATCCAGTTTCAGCACAATGACCCACACTGTCAAGACTGCCAGTAAACTACAACGTCATGCCTTAAACTGAGTAAAAAAGTGAACACCAGTCGGACATTCCTGTCAAGACTGTGAGAATAATATGTTTCTTAAATAATACTAAAGCAGCAGTGCATGTTTATAACAACATTAGCTCTTACTGTTTAAAATAGCATATTCAGCCTCCATACAACACATGTTTTGGGCTACTGTACATGGATCATCACAAAAAAAAAAAAAGTCTGACAGGAGAGAAAATGATAGCAGAATATCTGTTCAAACCTCAGTGCTTGCAGGGGTCAACAGAATGGCAAATCTTGTTGAAAGTTCTTGGAAGCGCAGCTCAAAACAGAGAAACAGAACTAGCAGGAAAATGAAACATGATCTCAACTATGGCCTAAAGTGAGGATTATTCCAAAATAAACCCAATGGCTAAAGCAAATTGGATTTAACCCCAGGCAGTACAGAATACCAACAACATTATAGCCGCTGGACTAAAATCCCTACAAGGTCAAATCTTGTCAAGCCAACCTGTCTTTTCTTAATCAATACAATTTCAAATATAAGACTGTCGGCGGTACAAGCACACGGCTCAATCTAAATAACCCTTCAGCACCAATAAAGGGCAGCAGAGCAGCCTCGTGTGCTGTGTTTTTACTTATTCACTTATTCAGTTTAACGTGCCAGACAACATTGCTGACGTACATCCCTGTGCCAGGTTTGAAACAGTGTTAGCCAGTTAGCTTTTACAGGGAAAGATGAGCTAAGGAGCGCGGATAACGACAGCATGCTTGAGGGGGAAAACACATCAACAACAGCAGCCCCGCAAAAGGAAACACACAAAACAAACAAAACACAGCTGCTACTAATGTGTGTGTTTCTTGAGTTCACCTAACCGGAAAATACTAAACGGGACATGGAATGGAGACATAATGTTAGTGCACTGAGCATCAAAATACCTCTTTTATTTTTCTCTCCCACATGTCAAAACACCAAAGATTCTTGTCTTACAGCAACTCTTGGAGGACACGCTGCTCTTTTGGGATCTCTGATGGGGCGGCCTTTTAAATCACCATGATAGGAAGGTACTGTACTGTGCTCAGTAGTCAGTGTCAGCCAACAGATATGGACAATGGCAATGTCCACTAGCACAACAGTACTGACGGTTGCAGTATTTGAATACTCAGCATTAAAATTGCTGAGAAATACATACATATATATATATATATATATATATATATATATATATATATATATATATATATATACTTATTTGTATTAGAATTTTTGTTTCATAGTTTCGTATGATGTTGATTGGAAGATATCCTGCAGATGATGGTGATTAAATAAACAGGTCTGTTAGCATAGAAGATATGCAGCACATTATAAATGGTAGTCATTCAGATGCAGAGCTATGGTGACTCAAAACAGCCTTTCACTGAATCAACGATGGCCTAAAAAGCTTATTTCAGGAGTCTAACAGCCGTAAAAATGGAGAGGCAGCCTTTACAGCAGCTCTAATCTCTGCCAAAACTCCAGCTTCGATACACAAAAAAATGTACCACGGTTCACCTCTGTGACGTCCTTGCATCGACATTTAGAATGCGGACTGGCTAACTGAGGTGCTTGACAGCTGGTGTTAGTCAAACATTCAGTTGTTGCCCACTTTTTATTGCAGACAAACAAGAAGGAGATGGAGTCTAATGTTTTCAGAACAAATTAACACACAACCCCTAGCCTAACAGAGTAGCTGACACATCTGTACCACCACCAGCAAGCAGGTAAATCAAAATGCTACAGAAGCCAAAATGACTCTTGACTACAAGCTGTTCCTATTGTCCTATTTCTTAATAACATCTGTGATTCAGGGCAGAGGAAATGTACAGGCAGAGTGTTTTATTTATCTGGCGGCAGTCCGTTTCCTGCCGGCCCTTTGCAGGGAGTCCAATCATTCTCACTCTGCCTCCCTATGTTTTTGTTCCCTTGCTCATAATCCATTAAGGAGATAAGGCGGAGGCTCCTGCAATGAAACAGAGCGGTGCTGTCGCTGCATACCAAATCATTCAAACACCCCCAGCCCCCACCCCTGGCCTCATCCAGCTCAGGCAGGCAGCGAAGACAGTGGCACAATTCTATGGCAGAGGAAGACAAGAAAACGTGAAGAAGAGGTGGTAAGAATAACATGCCAAATGTCATCACAGCCAGCGCTGACCATAGATTTACAGACAGGTATGCAGCAAGGTTGCAAAGAAAAGCCAAAAAATCAATACAAATTGCATTCAAAGTTATGTGTTGGGGAAAAAGTAATGTTGGGATTAGAGCCATGCAAAATACCAAATTCAAAAGCGACAAACACACATTCACATACAGCCAGTCATACACACACACACACACACACACACACACACACACACACACACATCATGGTTGTCTTGGCAGAAGCATAGGATGGCAGACTCCTAACTTGCCAGATTCTGATTAGGATGTGACGGCTTTCGCTAGCAAGTTGTTTGAGAGTGAAGAGGCGGCGTGACTCAAAAATTAAATGACTGATCACTGTAAGTCATCTGAACACAACAGGCATAAGAGAAAGCTTGATCTCTGTTAACTTCCATTCTGCATCGATATTGGAGCCGAAATCAAATTACCACAGCCACGAGCAGAATCGCTTGCCACACATACAGGGAATGTGACAAACTCTGAGCCCAAGCTATGAGTCTCCCCATCTCCTTGACATCTGAGAATTTGATTACATCCTTGATTCTGCAGCAAGTACAGATGGGAGTGCCCAACGGAACGGATTGGATGGTTATGATTGAGTGGCAGATGGACCAGGGTCATAATTCTGTCATTAGGAGGATACATGCTCAGTCTTATCTGGCCTAACCCCCCCACCACCACCACCACCACCACCACCACCACCATTTCCTCCTGTTTCTCCATCTTTTCTTTGCCTTCCGTCTCCACACCAAGCCCTCCATCAGCCAGCTGCAGCTGCCTCCTTCTCTCTACTTCCTCATCTGCCACTTTCTTCTGCTCTGCTTTCACGTCTGATGAACACAAGCCACTATTGTTTAGCAAGCTACTGATTTCGTTCACCGTCACCGGTGATTCAAACACCAGATACTGCGTGACAAAGACAGGCAATGTCAGCCAGGGTTATATCTACATATAACAGTTTATAAATGCAGCAGAATAAAACTTGAATTCAGTCGAATTACAGTGTTTATACTGTGGGTTTTGATACAGCAATTACTGAGTAGTGAAGAGTAACAACCACACATACACTATGTTGCACACATTCTTCTTCCACCTCAAGAGGAAAAGAGGTCCAATATTTGTCTGTGTTTTGACTTCATGTGCAGACTTGACAATTCTTGGACCCCAAATTGTAGCTACGTCCTCTTTTGATACGCAGATCGTGATAGGACGAGGTGTATTGCATTTAACAGGCACGGCATGTTCTTGAATCACCTTGTAAGACATTCTGTCACAACGGTTACAGATTATGACGAGCCTCCTCACCCACATATGAACAGATGTGCTGGGTATCAGGACAGCAGCAACAAACACAACTGGGGAAGACAGAGAAAAATGGAAGGCATCATCATCATCCTTTTCAGCCCCTTCCCCATCTCCTTTGGTCTCACTTCCTCTTTCCCTCGTTCACCAGATGGACACATAGACTAAGTCAGAAGGAGGAATGTGCTTGCTTCTCCGGCCCCTCGTGGTGCTGGATGGCATGTTAAATAGCATCCTCCTCCAAGGACTCTCACAAGCATATGGCCAGCACTCTTTACGTGCCACACTGACACAAGGCTCTTCTTTATTTGCTGATCCCAAAATGGTAGTCACACAAAAGTGGTTAAAACATTTCTGAGGACACTGCCTTTGATGACTTTGGAGGGAGCAAGTATTATCAAAAAAGCGAGAACTATTGAAGTGTGTGAAAGCCATGCAGTATAAAATAAGAACAATAAATAGTTTTATGTGCAGCTTATTGCTGGGTGCACCCCTTGGCGCGAGGTATAAAACTGCGCAATATCCAAAACGTTTGACATATCCACAAATCACTGCCTTTTACTGGGCCTGGACACAGATAAAGTTTCACAGCATAATCATCACTGTATGTCTTCCATCGCCAAAAGTGCAGCCAAGGCCCTCAGGGCCTCAGAAACAAACCTGCGCAGTTTTGGAAGCATCTGCTTAAAAGATGTTGGATAATGATTCTGACTGAATGTGAATAATATTCATCTCAGTAGGCTGCTCCATAATGCATACTGTCTTTGCACCGCTTAAGTAATATAGAAACTATAGCAGGATTTAAAGTGCTTAAATAATTCACTTTGGACATTCTCCGAGAGAAAAAGGGGAAAGAATTGTAGGAGGTAAGGGAGCAAGAAGACCTCTGCAATCTGAGGTATAGACTGATGTTGAAGGCTTCCACGTCTTTCAACGCTTTGAATTATTAACATAGAGCTTGCCCCACTTTCAAATGGAAGAGACATGTTCTACACTGTAACATCAAGTGAAATCAAATGAAAATCTTTGCTCATTGGGCCCACTGCTGCGCGCTGATAGTGAAGAGTGATAGACTGCAGCCCTGTGTAATTTTAACAAAGGATCAAAGTCTTACACATGCTGGTACAAAGCAGAAGGTACGCCACTGCTATCTCATAATGGCGTGGTTCTCTGTGTGCGTGTTGCACTGAGAACAAAACTTAAAGACTCTCATTCGGCTAGACAGCTGAAGTCCAAAGAAGGAACAACAGGAAGTTGATTATTTTCTGTTAGCTCTTGGCTTGGGTGATGCACAGAGCGACAAATTAAAACAAGAACAATTAAGTGATGTTTCGGCTGCAAAATCTGTTAGTGCTAAGAATTATTGAAAAGCTGCAGGAATGTCTACAGACATTCAGCTTGTATAGCTCTTGGGAAAACATTGGACCCAAGGTGAATTTGAGCTGCACAGCCGCTTTTTCCTATAAAGAATGAAACTACCAGTTTTTTTTTTACCAGTGTGACACATTCACACCTACATGTATTACATTTTTAACACGAGTGAGATTTCCGGTAAATGAGGAATAAATAGATAAGCCGATTCCTCTGTTCAGATTTAGCCTGCAATAGTACCGCGGTACCTTGTAATCTGTAATTTGAATGTAACAGCCCTCTGATTATATTTGAACGCAAATCTGATTGTTTCTCAACTGATTAGTTTCTACAACATGGTGAAAAGTGCCAGGCTGAATTATGAAGCTAAACTACTGTATATCTCAACAACAAAAGATTGAAAAGGGCACTGACTCTTCTTTCCATTTAATATGAAGAAGGCGGACAGGCGATCAGAAAATGCTCACAGTAACATGGCAGGGTACGTGTTTGGCATACTGTATATTGTTGCTAATATTAAATGTGTGTGTTGAGCGGCTTCTGTGTGTTGATGATAATGAAGACCAGGTCATGCTTAAAATACAAAACTTTACAATGATAAACATTACAAAATTTGGTAATACTCACTATACAGGTCAAATTCATAGCAGGATTTCATAGCATTTATGAACTGTATATACATTGGAGGAAAAGAAAAAAAATCTTGTGGGGTTGGTTCCTGGCAAAATGCCCTAGATTTGCAATGTAGCTGAATAAGAAATATACTTGTTTTACAGAAATGGAGAATTCTGTTCTAAGTGTGTGTGTTGATGTGTATGAGTACGCATGCATTTGATTTCCTTGGAAATTCCATGGGGAACTGTTGACCCCAGGCAAGGCACTTAAGCTGAGCGAGTGAAGCATTAAATCTTTATGGTCACTTTCCACTTTACGCCGCAGCAACAGCCATCATCTGTCAGGATGCAATGCACTGAGTTGTTTGGAGGCCTGTCAATGGATGTGATTTTCTTTTCAGAGTAACAATTAGGCAGAGCCACACTACATAATTAAGACTGCACATGCCAAGGTTTGCAGACAGCAAATATTATGACCAAAATCCAAAACACTTCTTATCTTGATTTTGGCTTCAAACGTTGCGCCATTGCTTTGGTGTTTCAGATTATAAGCGCTGTCCTTATGTACTCCTTATGTACTAAAAATGAAATACAAAAAATGATGCCCATTTCATACAAAAAAGAAAAATGTCAAAGCAACATTTGTGTGTGATTCAGAAAAGGCTTAGCCGTACTGTGTATTTGTTTATTGGCTTAACAACTGTCTATTCTGTATGTGGCGAGATCATAGTTACATATTACGATGGAATGTATCTCAAATCAAGATATTATGCTCTCCCACATCTCCTAATTAACTGCACAACGCGAGTGAATCCCTTTGACTCACATTTTGTTCATTAAAACACATTTAATATGTCATGGGATATGTCTGGAAAAATAAATCACAGCATCTCGGAGATCGGTGAGGGGTAGAGATCTGAACAGTTGCCGTTCCATCTTAATTAAACAGTTCATAAATAAATTGGACCTCCATATGTCGAGCAGGAGAAGTTGGACTGATTTCACATTTTAGCCACCGGAGCTAACACACAGAGGGGATGTTGACGATTTCGTCGCTTATGCTAATTTACACTAGATAGAATAAATATGCTCAGAGGAGCTACAGTGTTTTACCAGCTCAAATACAAACCCAACCACAATGACTTCAAAGGAGGCGCACTACCAACACTGCTAAATGTATAATCTAGTATATACAGCATATTCCTACGTTGTGTATCCTGAATTTAAACTGTTCTTCTCTTCCAGCCGTCCTCCCATTGTTTGTATTTTTCAAGGTTTCGCATGTTTTGAGTTTCTGGCCTGGAAAAGCCATGCTGGGTTCGACTTGTGGGGAACCAATAAATTCTATGTCTGACCTCTATTTTCCTTTCATTTATGAGGTCAAAAGTAATCATTAGTCCCCACTGAGATCTGCTGTCTTCTCTCCATCTGTCCTTCCCCTCCTCTTCGTAATCTTCAACTGCCAGCGACGCAGATGCATCCTACAACCGTTCCCCGTTCCATCCGCCCTCCTCCCACAGTCAATTTCATGGAATGAATGTGTCTGATTGCCACTTCTGGACTCTACTCATTAGGGAAGCAGAAAGCAAGGAGTGGGCAACAAAATGCCGTCCTTTACATTCCCCCCCCTCCCTTGGATGTTGGACGCCGTAATTGCAACATCAGATGTGATGGAGAGACCAGCAGCATTGATGGTAGGAAGGAAGGCAGTCCTCAAGTGGACGCTAAGCACATGCAGCCACCTGCCTTTTCTTTTGTGTAAAACCACAATAATACTGCAGACTAAAATATGTAACCCACTCAAAGCTGCCTCTGATGATTTTAATCCTCCATCCACGTTTTGCTCAAATCTCAGTTAATATACAACCACTGAGAGATATCAATAACGGAAAAAAATTTGTCTCAGGTAATCAATCAAGAAATGTTCAACTCTTAAGTGTATCAAATTAATTCACAGGAAGATATTTTGATATCATTGTCACCTCTATTGCAAAAGTAAACCCATGTAAGTGAGATAGAGTGAAAACAACAGCAAAATCTCCAGGTCCTCTGAGCCATGGAAGCTCAAGTCAGAGGCAAAGTAATCTACAGGGACATTAGTGCAAAATAGCACCTTGCCTTGAGCGTTTGTTGATGCTTAATGTTTCATTTTGACAATTTTCTCCCCTCAGCCGGAGTTTAGGAGCAAACATCCTGTTCCTCTCCACTAACAGCACGGCGGTGAACTGTAGTTTCGTGTTAGGAAAAAAAAAAAAAAAAAAAAAAAAAAAAAAAACAAAATTGTAATGACTTCTTCCAGGAAAAGATTTGAACGGGGCGACTTCCTGTCTTGTGTCAGGGGTGGGTCTCAGCAGGTAACTACAACAACATCCTATAATGGAAAATTAATGTCTTCCGACTGAGACGACGCGCTAACTTCATTTAGCTCATCGGGTCGGGTAAACACCATTAGACCATGGAATCTGCAGTACGTCTGGAAGTTCAGTCATTTGAGAGAGTTGGATAATTATGGCAAAATTAATGGAAATTGTTTAACAAATGTATTCATAATTCATGAGCCTATTTTTCTGAGGCGGGAATCTGCTTTGTGGGGAAAGACGCGCAGCTTGATGTAACTGAGACTTGAATGTCCCAACTGACGCATCCTCCTCGCTCACAGCAGCATAGGGGTGTGTTTCTTTGCCGCAAAATGTCAAATAACATGGTTCTGAGGTAGAATTGTGCAAAAATATGATCGTTTCATGTTATATTCAGGCTTCACTGTCCTAACAGCAAGAAACCAGTCTGACAATCACATGCATTGATTATCTGAAAGTAGGAATGTGCACTTTTTTCAGCTATTGGAATGAAACCAAAGACTGAAGAGTGTTTTATAGATGAGCCTTCGCTGGGAAAATATCTTGTGCGCTCAGTTCATGGAAAATGTCAAATGTCAAAGTAAAATGTCAGACAAATGTGAAATAAAGTGAGAAGTGACTCTTAATATCAAAAGAGCATAAAAATGATGCGTGTCACTTTTTGTCTAGCCGTCACTTTTGAAGGTGAAGCCGTGCCATTAAATGGCAGAGCTCAACCCTAAATAAAGGAGCCAACAAATATCAGGTTGTTTTTTTTTTTTTTTTACTAGGAGACACAACAGTATCTCGTTTAGTTTCAGCCACCGAGCAGGAAGCCCTGCTGCTTGCTTTCATCTCGCCAAACTCTAATTAGGCAAACTGAACAAATACCAGCGAGAGAGAAGTCCTCTGCATATTCAAACAAAAGGGCTCCTGAGTTCGAGCGAGCAGAAGGAGCTGAAGAGAGGGAGAAAGAGAGGAGAGAGCGAGCTGATCACAAGAAAATTAAACGGCACTGAACCTTGTAAACAAATATTTCAACAATGTTAAACACAATGTAGGAGACGTCTGGTGCTGCTGTGCTGTGAAATAGCCCAGATCTGTTTGAAATGGGGTTTCACGTATGATGCGCATGGAGAAAAACCTCAGCTGAGGGGACCAAAAACCATGAAGTGTGTGTGTATCTTTGAAAGGGTATCAATTGAATATTGCTACTGTGATTTCTTTTAATATGAAAGGTTATACATTAATGTACCCAGCAAATCAAGGTGAGGCTGCTCCTTCTTAAAGGGGGGAAGCTGAACCTGTATTTCTGCTCATCTTCCTACCTGCCTGGAAGTGCCTACAGCCCATCATTGCCTTCATTAATATTTTTTTTTTTCCTTTAGCGATGTACAGTGTGTCACCTTGAAGTGTCAGCTATATTTCCCTGAAATATATGAGCTACTCTAGTCGGCCAAAGAACATTGAGGTGAGTGACACAAATTCCTTCGCCCTCACCATCATAAAATTATTTTGGGCCAAAGTTTTGTTCCTCTCGAAAGTCACTCGTCACTTTTTAGGCCTTCTGTGGACAAACACGGGAGATGCTGCAGCCCGGCCCTTGTTGGCATGGCAACTGGCTCCAGTCTCTTTCCTACCATGATGACAGCCATACTGGTGTATTTGCATTCTGCTTCGCATTCCTCTGCTCTCTTTGTCTTTCTTCCACTGTAATTCTCATCTATTGATAATTTGTCTCTGTACTCATTTTTTTTTTCCTGCCCAATTTTTTTTCTCTTTCATACTAACCTCCATCATCCATTCTTCTTTTGTCCCCCCCCTTTTTTTTTTCATTTGATCTTACTATGGAGCTCACTTCTCCCTTTCAGTGAGTCTTCCTCCAAGCAATTAAGCTTGCCATTGTGTGTGGTTTTTTTTATTACATTATCCACCCAAATATATAATGCTCAACTCTAAAAAGTCAAGGGGGATTTGCTTTTGAAAATGATTATAAAAACAAATAAGAGAATTCAGTAATTATATCAAGGGTGGTTTTGAATCAGTCCCTTGGTTCATTGCCCACAGAGGTATAGTCAGCAGAGATTGCAGGTATAAGGCAGTGGAATAAACCCAGCCGCTTTCATAAATCTTCCCACTGCAGCAAAATTGCCTTTTGGGATAAAATCCTTTTTATATAGTCAGGAACCCTGTAGCCCATTAAGTTCAAATTGCCAAGGCTGTATTGTTTAACTGTAAGCATTTGTCAGCATACATAACAGCACTGATGAAGTGCAGATGAGTGGAATGAGCATGGACCTGCATTCATTTGCATTTTATTGCATTAGACTATAGTAGATGTTAAACACAGTAGTAAATGTTTCCCTGGCACATGGTATCTAAAAACACAGGAGAAACAAAATGGAATAGCCTCTTACCCCAAGGAGCCACCTGGAGAGCAGCACAAGGCATCCATGTTATCTCACAGCCACAACTGATGTGTGTGTGTGTGTGTGTGTGTGTGTGTGTGTGTGTGTGTGTGTGTGTGTGTGTGTGTGTGTAAGCGTGGGCATGGGTGAGGATAAGGTGCACTTTTGCCAATGCCCTTTGGTCTTTGATTCTGTACGCAGAGTAAATATTGTTATCTCTCCTCTTGCCAAAACCCTCACCACCACCACCACAGTCGTTTTGGCTAGCGCTCATGCAGTGTAGGATTGCTTAATCAGATAGGGCTGTTATGCCAGGCTCCACTGATCCCATCTGTCACGACTTCATCCTCAGATCCGCCATGCTGTTTCGAGCCCCACGACAGCTCTTTAAGAAAACCATTCAATCTGTTCTCTGGGCTATTTTTGCATCCTTTGCCTTTTTTTTTCTCTCAAAAAAAGGGAGAAAGGGAAGCACAGATCTGCAGGTTTCCTGACAGAAAGCAATATTTTCACTCGGATGCAAGAGTTGGGCAGCCCGACCCACCTAATCTGTGATCTCATCCCTCTCCGCCCTCCACCCATTACCTACCACCTCCACAGAGGGATCTGGCGGCACATCAGAGGGGCTGCCTGAATTACCAGCTATTTGGCACTCAATGCCCGCACCGCAGCCATTCCTAGCAGTGTGTCTGACTACCAGTTGCCACTGGATCTGCTCATCCCCGGGGAGCCCAGAGGAAACGAGATTGGTGACTCATACAGCAGACAGAAAGACCCCTAAATATTGTCTCTTTGTCATTTACAACTCATTGGGGCAGGGGATCATTTCTTGGTCATCGGTTTACAAGTCAAAGAGGGGAGATGAGAACTGGAGTTTGTGGACATTTTGATGGGCTTGTACTTGACTTTGGCCCGGCTAAATGAAAAAATGAATATAAATGGGAGTCCAAGTTGCTGGCCATTAATAGGAATGGAAATTTTTAAGAATACTTTTGCTGCTACCAATACGGCTGATTTTAACACTGTTTGCTGATTATGATCATGCTTGACATCGCTCTATTTTCTTACATACACTACATATTAATTAACAATCTTAAGTCACAACTGCAACAGCATAGTTTTTTTAATTTGGTAAATATGTCAAATGGCAAAATGTCAAATGTAAGTAATTTTTTCTACTCATCTAGTAGTGGTTTAATATTTAGTATAAATGAGGTAATGATGCAAGCTTTTTCCATGACTGAACAAACAAGCTGCTCTCAGAGGAAAGTTCCACAGAACTCTGCTTGAAGCTAAAAAAGGTGGGAGGGTGCGGCAAATATAAAGTTAAACAGCATGAAATTGTGTTGTCCTTTAAGGTTGCTTTGTTTATTCAGTTTATTCAGTAATGGAAACAAAGAGAGATTGTTTATTTAGTTTGATAAGGTATGCATTTTCTATTTATTTTATTATTTTAATCAGTCAATGAAGATTAGTGAATTCTTATAGCATTTTCTTTTACAAAACTGTATAGTGTATCTTTAAATCATTGAACCATGCTTGTATTATTCAGCTAACTTGGGAAAAGTAAAACAGTGTAAAGAACGGATGAAATTGAAAAAGAACAACCTACACATCATGCCACTCTTCCAGTTTCAGTCTTTGATACAAGTGCAGTCTCTGTGTAGTTCAGTGCAGTGTAATGTAAAAACACTAAAGCCATGACTGGTTAGCACCAGAGATATCACGAAAGTACAAAATAACAAAACAAAAAGCTTCCTGAGGATTACCGCTCTAATCCATGATACTCTATGAATGCTAATGTACCAGCTTGAGGCTCAAAGAACTAAAATCCTCTGTGGCCCTCCACTGCTCTCCTTTGCTTATAAGAACTTTTTTATTATGTGACACTATAAGAGCACTGATTTTGGAGATAACATTAGCATGTCTCAAATATCAGGGGCCTGTAAAACTGCCTGGCTAGACAAAGATGACTGTTGAGTATCTGACATCGGGTCGCAAAGGATCTGATGTTATTTAGAAGGATCATCTTGTCTCTCACACTCCTAAACTACACTTGCCGATATGAACAATATACACGCTACAATGGTCTCTGTCTCTTGTGAGGTCCAATGATCTGGCCATAAGGTCACTGAACTGCTAATCCAATTATATGCAATTATCTAGTGTGTCTTATACCAGAGAAATTAGTTTTGTTCAGACCAAGAGTGAAGGGAAATTTGAAATAAAGGGCAGCGGTTTTCTCCTCTGGCCATCAAAACTCCTCTCTGGTGGCTCTTTGGGAAGCTCTGTGTGTGGCCTGTGTGCATTCATCCTTTTGCCAAGTTACCATGTTAGAAAAAGAATCGAACTCATCATTATGCCACGCCTTAGGCTACATTTTTTAAATACTGAAATGTTTATAAACCAGTGGGCGGACAATGGTCCAACCTGTCTCAATACATGTTAATCGGTTGTGATATTAAGTACACAAATGCAATATCGGGGCTCATTTATGATATTTAAGGAACAAAGGTAATATTAATTCTCAAATACACCAAAAAGAAGGTGCCACCTGAGAAATAACCCATATTACAATGATCCAGATCAATCAATTTCCATATCAGGTCCTGTAATTAAAACTAATTGCTTGGTTAAACAAGGCAACTGAAAATGGGATAAAGATTGATACCAGCTGTAGTGGAATGGATCTGCCTTGGAAAGAGTCAGGCAGCCAAATCAATAACTGTTTCTGAGTATTTCATCAGTGTCAGTAACAAAAGCATATAATTAGAGCTGCCTCAGAAATACCTAGATCAATCAAGAGGTGTTTTATCCCACCCCCAACACCTTCTTCTTTTCCTTTTTTGCTCTGTCTTCTCACTGACAATTCAACTGCTTTGTGCATGTTGTATTTAGTTAACAAGGTGGTAACACTGGCTTGTCTGCATTTCAATTCTCCCGGACAGTGTTCCCTTGTAAAGCTCCTGGTTTGTTTGCATTCACCGGCTATATTGCCTCCGTTCTCCTCACCCATTCAGCACCTTAAGTGTCTCTTGCTTCCTCTGCGTTTACTGAAAGCGAGGGAGCTCGAGGAGGAGGCGAAAGAGTGATCAGTGTCATCTCCACTTCATTTCTATGATCAACAGCGCCTCTCGGGGCTCCAACCAACAGATCTGGGTACCGGCACTTCTGAACAGGCGCCATCTGCCACTGCCATCCCCGAGGCACGGCGGCAAGCTGGGGCTGGGGCGCTACGCTGGTGCAGCGGAGAATATGAGTGTATATGTGTGTGAGTGTATCACCCGGAGTTACTGGGTAGGGTTCTGCATTTTAATGAAGCATCTGTGCTCACGGGGAGCGCTCGTTGAAATGCTTTTAGTGTTTTCACGCAGTTTTGGAGTAGGGCAATGCAACAGGTGCCTGTGTTTGCATGTGTTTGTGATATAGCCTGTACACATATGCTAAAATTCAAACTAACTGTTAAATTCTTCTCAGATCCTGAAAGAGAAATCTGACAAACAAGCAGATGGTGCTGCAGTTAAGGTGTTTTCACAAAGTGGTAGTGTAAAGAACACGTGAAGAAAAAGCAAACCGCTGTTACAGGCGGGGTTGGGAGTGATTACTTGAAATGCAGGACGTCACTGAACACAAATTAAGTGTACATTCTTTTGTATTTATTTATGTAATCAATTTTACAAAAACACCTAATCTAATATGAATCTGAATGTTTTTTTTTTTGAAATGCCAATAAAATGCATTTTGCATATTCAGCATATTCAGTCGGTCACTTCAAATTACCCTGACAAAAACCATGAATGCACAAACAACAAGCGTACCGCGTAAATTGCACAACAAGTGGGATGCCGTTCCTTCTATATACGTTTTCTGTTACTCCTGTTCTGTAATCATAGACAATATGGAACACTTTGCCCTTGAATTGCAGGAGAAGCGCCAACTCCAATTGTTTATCTTCCAATTTCGATGTAGATAAGAAAGATTAAATATTCCATTATCCATAAATTGTCCATATAAAAAAAACTAAATTGCACATTAATCCAATGAGCATATTTATATTCTCTAATCCTGGATATTGTAATTTTTCAAACTTAATATGGGTTCATTTTAGCTACTACATTTTTTTTTAAATCAGATAATATAATACCAATTTCAAATAATCCATTACAACATGACCTTGATTAAATGTGACATTTTTAATGCAACTTAATCTCATCATATGTATTTCTGTGTATTTTAGCCTTGCAAATTCCAGAAAATGTATATTCATCTTAATTTTGAGAGCAAATTAATGTCTCTATGTCAATATTCTGTCATCCTCAGTTGGTTAATTGTTGGCACTGTCAGTTGTTAGTACGTACACCGACAACAACGGAGAGCAATAACCATGTAGCAGTTTCCACAATGTGTGTGGGTATGTGTGCCTATAAGAATATTTGTATTTATAGTCACGCGTGACAAGAATACTTCTGGATTCGATACCAGGACCTCCTTTTGGATTTTCAGTATGGAGGTCTCCATGTCCTTTTTTTAAGCATGGGCGCTGTGCATGTGCATGTGTGTGGGCGTGTGTGTGTGTGTGTGTGCATGTGTGCAGCCTCCTTGCCTTATCTTCTTCAGCCAGGCCACTCTGCCAACATACACTCCAAAGAGCCCCTCGTTGTCATTCAAGGCGTCACACAGCCCCGAAAAATGTCACCATAAGGGGACGGGGAGAGACAAAGACAGAGGAATGGTGGTGTGGGTTTGAAGTCCAGCAAACACCCCCGTTACCTCAGCGGGGTTCCGTTATCTCTTCTGTTATACCCTCTCCTTCGTGCACGACCACCCACGTGCACGCACATACACAGTGTTTTATCTGGGGTCTAAAAGCACTTCAGGGACAGGGACGTATGAGAGGATGTTTAGTGTAGGGTAAAAAAACATCTGCTCATCTGCTTGGAAAAAAAATAAATAAATAATGACGGCAGAAAGTTTCTCAGGTTGTAATCATGCAAAAGAGGGATGAAAAGTTCTCCACACTCTGAATCAGAAAACTGCAAAAGATAATGGAAGGAAGGACATAGAATGTTTTATAGTACTAACTTGTAGACGGTTTGTTTTGCTAAAATGCTTTGTGTTAATGCACACTAATAGTGATGTGACCCCTCTTGTTAAATATAGGCCTACTCGTGCGGTTGCTTTGTAAAAGCTTGTAAGTGCACCTGTTCCGGTATCACACTGGTTTGGATCATTTGGATCAGGTCTCCTCCACACATGGCTCACCCACCGTTGTGAAAACAGAAAAACGGCATTCTGTTGATGAAGAAAGTACGCAGAGCAGAGACACAGGGGGACAAAGAAACAGAAAGATGCGGGGTCAAGCAAGCTGGTTGATCTGTGTGCAGCAAAGAGGCCAAGGAGTGGCGGTGGAATTAAGCAAAAAGCAACGCGAGCTAATTGAAGTAGTATTGTGGAAAATGAAGTGGAATCAACATTCTGAAATAAAACAGCCTAGTTGAGATAGGGTAATGTGTTCTTCTAAACATTTCCAAAAAAGCCCCTACCACCCACCCCCATGTCACAGTTGTCAGCTGTCAATCTGTGGGCAACACTAAGACGTTTATATAAAATATGCATTGCAGCCGAGTGAGCGCACTGCACTACACTACCACCTATACTGGATGATGCTGGCAAAGTGGATGATGCGACACTCAAACTAGCCAGATAAAATAGTGGGAGCAGTTAAAAGTTCAGAAAAAAAAAGGAAAGATTCGGTCTGCGGTCAGGCAATCCATCAGATCTACAGCCATATAAAGACAGATGCCATCAGAGTTAAATGCAGTGAATGTACACACTGGTATAAAAACTGCAAACTATCAGGAAATCACGTTTTCTTTTACAATTCTTATAAGATGATGAAATATATGGAAGACACAACCACACTCAGCCGAGCTACACCCTCAGGCTGAAAGCCTTCTTGGATTTAAATTGGAAATCTAATCTGGGACATGCATGTGATCAGAGTGGAAAAGACTCCATCCAAGTCCCTATCTTTATCTGGCTTTATCTTTCCCTATGTGACACACACACACACATACACACACACACACAAACAAGGAGCACAGCACACCATGCAGTTATTTACCACGGATACTTATCTACCAGGTTCTAGCCGTATGGCGTTTGTGCGATTACCATCCTGTGGCAGCTGACAGCCCGCGTGGTGACAACGCGGTGACAAGTGGACGGTATCATAAATAATGACTGCCATCCATTCCAACTGTCAGGACGAGCAGCATCTCATAACGGGCGGAGAAGGCGAGAAAAACACAAACATATGCTCGCACACAGAGACAGTGATTTATAACCCTTTTACCTTCTGCGTGCAGGTGTATGGACATAGACCAACACCAACACACGCAAAACTTCAGACATGCACAGCCACACACACAGTTACCCACTTAAGCAGGACATGCACATACAAATAAAAATGCAAACTTTAAAAAAAACAATCAAAAAGAGAGAAAGAACAACAACAACAAAAAAAAAGCCCAACACCCACAGAAGAACATATGCCTGATGGGCATTTTTAACTGCCATATCTGATTTCTCTTGTCATCTACTGCTTTCATTCCATACAAAGATCATTTTTACATTATCGGTTATGGTTTCACAAATTCAGGATTACGACTCTTATGAAATGTTGTCTACTTGGAGCTTCACGGCAAAACTTTTCAGCTGGGTTGTTCTATCAATGATCGGAGTGAAATAACTTGTATAATTGCTTTCGGAAAAGAGATGAAAGAGACGTCTGTGAATGGCCTGAAATATGCATTTGTTGTGAACCTATATTTTGAACACATTTCATTGCTGTTATCGTCCACTCTTGAAAGCCCTCCGTCTCCCTTCCGCTGCTGAAATAGATTGAAACATTCCTTGTTTGTCACTGATTTGATTTGACGGACAGTTCCATTACGATCTCTCTCAGTCTCTGGTGTATGCATATGTGTGTGTGTGCGTGTGTGTGTGCGTGCGTGCTGCTAACCTACCATCTGCTCACACAAGCAGTTGTTAACAGGATGATGTACCTGCGATGCAAAATGTTCACACAGGTAAGTCGATTTCGCTACAGCAGCTTCCTGCAAAATGCTTTTCTGTCGTATCGTTTTGAATGCAAAAGCACATCGTGGCCGATAATGCCAAGTGGTAGTGGTGATGATTATCTTGTAATTTCACTGATGAATATTTTTAATGCCACAACACACTTTGAATCGATTGTCCTGTATCTCTCTCTGCAGACCTGTGTGCAAGCATGTACATGCAATTGCATACTAGTATATGTGCAGTGAGCGCCCATTTGAGTTATAAAGTATAGTATCAAATTAATTATGGCTGCAAACTGAATGCCTGTTTATACATATAGAACTGATGATTCAATTGTCAAAAATATCAAGATGTACAGCTTGTGTTTAATCATATTTTCGTCTTGTGCTTCTCATGCAAGCAACTTGACTGTTATTGGCTCACCAAACTGAGATGAGCACCAAAATTATTGGTGTTTGTTAATCAAAAAGATTGTTTTTTGTTAATCTGTGTAATGGATTCATTAGTTTCATGCAGAAGTGCTGGGGGCATCATGTGCACGTAAGTGCGGTTTCGTGTGGTTAAGTGTGGATGCACAAAATGCATCCTTGTTTTCCAGCTTCTTCGCTCCTCACATTGATCCTCAAAAATGCTGCTGCTGACACATTGGGGAGGAGGGCAAAATCAGTGGTGGGACACTTTGGGCTGCTGTGTGAACATAGCATAGTTTTCCCTAATGATGGCTCCTCTTTAAGCTACATGCTGTCAGGGCAGGCCTGCAGCCGACAGGGAAACGATAAGATAAGAAACTGTTTATACAGCAAAGGCAGAATAAATGCCATGGTAAGGACCTGACAGTTGCCCGGTGTGTCAGATTGCCGCTTTGGCCTGATCTTTGTCGATGTGTGGGGGTGTTATTTCCCTGCTGTGTGTAGCAGCTCACCTTACTAACCAAATACCACCTCGACCAACAAGGCCTATCCTCCTCTCTGTTTCTATGGCTCCATAGAGAGCGGTTAAGGAGAGTCCTCAACGGTGTCTCAGTGGACGAAAATTCTCTAGCGCTCTGACTGCCCTGCTCTCTGTCCTTCAGTAAATGTTATGCCAAATAAATGGGAAAAAAAAATAAAACGGGTTAAATGTCAAGGCTGCAATGTGTCGGCTCATGCAAGAATTGTCTAGCCTCATTGTATACTGTGTGTCATAAATTGAATTTGAAAATGTAGATGTATTCACTTTGCAAAGCTGTTGAACAAGCATTACGAATATGGATGAGTTTCTCCGTTTGCCTAGCAATCAAAAAAACATGGCGCCGCGTGTGTCGGTTTTGAAAATAGGAGTCAATCAGAAGTGGCGCAGACACTGCGGGTGTCTCTCACTCTTTCAGACTTGAAAAACATTAGAGGATGCCACCCTGACAATAAATGCTTTAAAGACACAATAGAGAATACATGAATTCATTTGCTAGGGAGGTGTTTTCTCCATTCTACGACTAAGTGCGGGCTGATTGCAGCCACCCAATGAATAACCACATACTTTTAAATCAAATTACAAGTATGGGCATTTAAGAGAAATTGCTCTTTGTAATTTGATTCTGTTCTATAGGTATGTTCCACATATGATTGACTTTGGACATACTTCATCAGCCTAAAAGGGTCGAACATATATGCGGTGAGGTAACAAGGAGTATTGTTTACCTTAATCAGGCCACAGGCCTCCACCAGCAACGACTGAAGTGGGTTTTTATTTGAAGCGCACTGGCTGATTGGGCTCTCATGGTGTGTGAGATTTGCTTTGTTCTTTGTATTAGTGTCCATTAGCTATTGATTGACCAGTGTGAAACGAGGAAATGGAGAGACACTTGGAATAAATGCCATAATCAAGTACCTGATTCTTGAAAAAGTTTGCATTGAAGGTAATGCGAGGAAAATTCACTGAATAAATGTGTCTTATATTTATGCAACCATAGAGATATTTTTTTTTGATAACTGCAAACAGAGGCAGGACCCTGAAATGCTTTATATAAATGTGCTATGCATACATTGATATTTTTTTTGGATCTTTGAATCAAAAAGGCACCATTTGATTAACAAAATGCGCATCATATTGGCTGTCAGGTATTTGAATAATGGACAAAACCTTGAGTGATGCTGCTGCTTAAAAGTTAGAACTTGCCTGATACACAGTTTTTTTAGGGCCAGTGCCAATACAGATATTAGGGAGTGATTCATTCTGATACCGATTGCCAGCTAATATACAGTAAACACATTTTTGGCAGTGATCCTTCAAATGTGGTCGTAAAACACTACTCAAAAATATGCAGGCAACGATCAACAGAAATGGCAGTCTTCACTCGAAATGTGATAATTATTAAATCGCCTTAAGCATTTTTTTTTCTGTGTTGTGTTTTTAAAAATGCAAAACATTTTCATATCAGCCTATACTGACAACACATACGCCGACACCGATATGTCTGTGATCTAATCTGAAATAGATTATTACAGGTGCTTCTTCTGTTTGTTGAATTCAGACTGTGTGGACATTGAGCCGAATCAATACACCTGTCATTACTCAGTAATTACTCAACAACATTATCATAAAGAGCCAATACCAATGCAACATCAACACTATAGACAGTCCAAACACGTTCCGTGGAAACAATATTTCCAGTCAAATCTGTGATTGACATATTCCCTTTGAGTATTTTCTTTTCGCGAATGGTCTTGTTCACTGTTACATGTCATTTATAATCATGAGAGGAATCACAAGACAGTCTCATGAACACTTAAAAGTACCTCGTCATCACATTAAGTAACAAAAATACAGATATTTAACTGAAAAGGCAGAGGAGCCAGGCTGCACGTCTCTCTGTGTGTGTGGTTCTTAGTTTGTCAAAAAAAAAAAAAAAAAAATCATCCAGATCAATAGCAGGTGGGAAGGGAAGGGAGAAATATATGTCCTAAATGATGAAAATATTAATGACATTACCTCCACCGCTCCTCCAGCAGCAGGAACAATATGGGTATCTTTACATTAACATGTGTGTCATGGCCTTAGGAGTGATCCAGTGTTTTCTATTGCTATTAGAATTGAAATAAAAACCCATTTATATTACAGTACACCCCATATCTTTATTGCCAATGCTTCAGATTGAGCTACACAACTTACAACCCATCTCCACACAAAGAGCTCTGAGACTTATGGCAGTCATCCATCCAGTATGGCTGAAGACACAAAGCCAGAACATTTTAAATACCTCTTAATGGCTATATAATAGCTTCTGAGTTCTGACTTGCTATTACGCCACACACTTCACCGCAGCTGGGGAAATCTTGAGAAACCACTTCTTCCTTTGAGCTAATCAAAGTTCACTGCAATGCACAGAGACAATAAAACAACAGAATAGCGCACTCAAAGTGAGCCGCTGTCAAACCGAAGAACAAGGGAGAAAGCTAAAAGCGTGTTTATATAAGGATCTTGCTCAGTCATTTATAATAATTGTCTGCATCACCGCTTTGCCGTCCATGAGATAAAAGGCAAACAAACCAAAAGGAAAACTTCAAACTGGCCAGCATCCCTTGAATAAAGCCAAGCTAATTTGGGAACTAAAACCTCTGTATGCTTAATTTTCTGGTGACTCACATCCGTGCCCAATTTCCTGGATATTTGATGAGCTGCAACGACTGCACAGAAAAACCTTAACATAAAAAGAAATTAATCATGATGATTCCTTTCCCTTCCAGATAAAAGTCAGGCAAGTAATTTGACATGTATTTTTGAGTTAAGGCGATGCTTCCATGGTTATTGCAAAAATACGAGGCACAATAATGCCTTGGGGCCACAGAAATGTAACATATTGAAAATTAAGTAGAGTGCAACTAAATGCTTATGCAGTGTGCTGCAAATCGCAGTAATCAATAAAAAATTCTATTGAAAGCTTTTCAGGGGTTTGTGTAGATTTGTAAACTGCAAATTGAATCGCACCATTCATTCATTATATTTATTGCACGTAAGACTACAGTAAGCTATGTAATATGATCAATACCCTGCAGTATGTGAAGTGTTGAAATTATCGATAAATTGCAACACATTGTGACATCAGATTCATATTGTATTTTACTGTCCGCTATACTATATTATAATGCATTACAGATCTTCACCTCAAGTGAAGTGTTAGCGGTCTGTATGAGCTGTATTGGATTTCTGTCACTGTGCATATCAACCAATTCATTTCTTATGTGGTGAGCTCGGGGCCGCCTGGTCAGGGCTGTAATAAAAAAAATAAATAAATAAATAAGGGAGAGAAAGAGAGGAATATATAGAGAGAAATAAAGAGTGGTGTATTCAGTTTGTGTGGATGATACAAAATCTGGAACAGAAAGAGAGGAAAACAAATCTCAGAAGCGTGGATCAATGTACTCGAGTCTTAACATCTTGAGTAATATGAAGCCACTACATGGTGCTGCTCCATGCACTAAACTCATGATGACAGATGAAATTCAGTATACGTTTGAAAAACTTTAGGTACCTCTCCAACATAAACACACACACCCACAAACACCCACAAACATGCACACACACGCTCGCGCACACACACACGCACTCTAGGATGAAGAGAGATGTATTTATGATTTTTATCGCAACCATTATTTGCACAGGGGTAAAGAAGTGCCATGAAATATTCATTAGGTATCTGATGTCATTTCATGTAGAGGGAAAGTGAAGGTAGAGATGCTGGAGGACTGAGAAAATCCTGCAAGGTGGGACCACAGAAAAAAAAACAAAAAAAACCTCAACACTGTTGAAAGGAGTCAGAATGTGTCAGTGCCTAGTTTTGAGTGATGCCTCTTTTTATTAAAACACCAATGGGGTTTCCATACAGAGCTCTGAATGAATAAGCAGGGAGGCCGTGTTATGATTCTTTGTATTCTGCCGTCTCCCTCTTCAACTTAAAACGCCTCATCTTATGGCTTCCCCCTCTCTCTGACGTCGACCTCCTCCACTGTTTACTGCGCTTGGGGGGTTGGGGCTGCCTGTTTGGAGGACTGAGCACCTACATGAATGTATATGAGATGCTGGCGATGACAGTCTTTTCTCAGGCACTATCAGCCACTTCCACAGGCAACTGTAAACATCCGCCATCTTTATTTCAGCCTTGACCAAAACAGATATTCAATTTTGATTGGCTGGTAAGTGTTTTCCTACAATCCCAAACTGGAAAACTTAAAACTTCAAGCTGGAACTTCAATGACAGTTTTTAACCTTTTCCCATGCTACCAATTTTGCCTGTTCATTATCTTATTCTGTAAAAAGTTCCATTCATTCTCAAGGTGGTTTTATTTGCTCTCCCCTCCCTGCCACCTGGCTGCCAGCTGTTTCCTAGCCGGTTCCCAGCCACTGGGAAATGCTTCATATTCCATCATCGCTGCTGATCCTGGTGGATAGATAAACCATTGCAACTGGTTTCCACACATGGCACTTAACGGCGTTACGATTCGGCCTTGCGTTCACTAAGCCATCGCATGGGATCTCATTCCAGTCACAGGTTCTTCCAGGTCCAAGCACGGACCAGTCACGGAGTAATGGGAAGTTTTAAGAGGCTTCATCTGTACAGAGCGTGAAGATAAGATTCAGTGATACCATACAGCCCGAAAAGATTACTGTAATGGATCTTAATAGAGGTCGACAGAATTTATACAGTTTATATGTGTGCATTGGCAACTCAAAATATGACTGCACAAATAAAACAAAGCCAAGCACCATCTACCGGAAAGTCTCACACAAAATATTCCTGATAATGATACAGCACAAACCAGAAACACACACACACACACGCATGGCGGCTTCATAATTCAAAAGAGGGACTTTGTTTTTGAGGGTTTGGCAGCTCAGGTCATTTGAAAGCAGCTGCAAATTTAATGGGGCCAGCACAGAGCTCTTTGGATGTCTGAAAGTCAGAAGACAGTGTGAAACAGCTCCAATACAGGAGCAAATCTACTCACTGACAGAGAGGCTAATGGCCCTATAAGCTCTGGCCCCAGCATAGTTTATGCATTCTGCCAACAGTAGTTGTACACATGCTGCTCTCAAACAGACCTGGGTCCAGTGACTCACTACAATAAGACTGTGGCATCTGAAATGTCTGCCTGTTATTTATGTGATCCGTTCACCCACAACAGCCCACGATGAGAGAAATGAGTACAAACAAGGTGCTTCACTCGCAAGTTGAAATTTCAAAGGACCAAAGATGCACAATAGCTGCTGTGATGTAACACTTGCTCAAAGAAAATTGCCCATCAAAATGTTGTGGTTTCTATAGAGCGTCTCTGATGCAGAACTGAGCTGCTTATTACATTTCACAACATTCAGTTATTTTCCATGAGAGAAGAAGTGTTGAGTCACATCTATTAGACTTGCTGTATGAGTGGGATAAACAGTGCACCTTTTACTTTGGTTATCCAGCTCCTTAGATGTGCTAATCTCTGCTGCCTAGGGAAAGTCTTGACAGAAGTTTAGCAGCTGCGGAAATGAAGTCTACATTTCACTATGGAGAACACTAATGGCTGCTAATAACACAAGATTATTATAGGGTGATATCTGAAGAAAAAACATGCACACAAAAAAAGAAAAAAACAGGGGCAGAGAGGACAGCCCTGTTGGGCCCCCCAATTGGTGACAATAATTAAGCAGGGAAACAGCCATAACAAGATTTTCCATTCTGGATGTCCTCTGTTTCCCATTAAGATTGTTGTGGCTGTAAATAGCAGGTAAATTGGTCTCTTCAGGGTCTTTGGGATTGCTTAGTGGACTAATGGCCAGTGTGGCCGTCTGCTACCCTCTGATACACTTGTGTGTAAAATTCGCAATTAATTTTTGCTTATGTTGAGGCTAACCATCAAAACTCTCTGCTCTCTTAACAGTCAACATTCAACATGTGCCCCCCAGACTTAACCTTAATGTAACAAACATGACTAGAGTAGGAAAAAAAAGCTCTGGAAGACTACAGAGAGAACGTTAAATTATGGTACTAGCGTGACGATTCTGTCCCCGCAGTCCACTCATTACACATTACAGAGATCACCCAGTGCTGAGTGAAACTGGAGTGAAAGGACAGCAGTGCGCGACGGCAGCAAAGGGATGCAGTACCTTTAAGAGCACCTTTAAGAGAAGTACAAGGAGTCTGTCCAGTCCATTTTGAAACTGGTATCGATGCTACATGTATGGATATATGTTTTTTGTTTTTTGTTTTTTTTTTCCCACATCTCTCATTAAATAGATGTTGGAGAAGCAGTGAGATGAGGTACAGCCAATTCTAAATGAGTGTCTATAACCATTACAATTTTGATCTCTCTTCAGAGTGTGAACTTGGTGCTAAAAGCCTGAAAACAGTGCCTTAGATCAACTTAAATTCCAATATAGGGAAGAATTTTTGTCCTAACCTCCCAAGTCCAACTTCATGCCCCCCACCCTAAGCTAGTGTCCAAAGAGTTTGAAGCATTGGGAATGTGTATCACAAATTGGTGGTTTACACATAGTAGCATGAAGAAGCATGACATTGCCGACTCAGAAGCCCACTCTGTGGTTCTTCGGCTATACCTATAGAAAGAGAGATGTCGAGACCAAATATTAATTTCCCAGGAAATGGTTTCAAGGTCAAGCCTATGTGAAGCACATGTCTTAACAACCGCCAGGCCAAGCATTGAAAAAAAAAAATAACTTTGTTGTGATCATTCATTTTATCCACCTGCCTGGCTGCTGGAAACAAAAACAGGTTGGCAAGATGAGGGCCTGAAGGGCAGGAGGCCCAGAGTGGGCATGTGTCTCCCTGTCATACATTGGTTGGACCTGCATCAGTCAGGCTGCTAGTGCCTCTTAAACAGTGGCAGACAGTGACAGAAGTATAAGAGAATAGGGGGGAAAGAGCAAAAGAAGAATGACAAATGATGTTGTGGGGGCAAGATTCTGTCAAGAAAATTGTATGAAATGTGTACAGGGTGTGTAAAATGTCATTTGATTTAACTAATCAGGGTTAGAGGTGACTCTGTAAAAGGTTTTGCATTGTAGGTGCACTGAGCAACTTGCTAGGACAAAAGCATTGACCGGCAATGGTTCTTTCTGGGGGATGAAATTGGCACAACAATGGGACACTTTTGGCTGAAGATGACAGAGACCAACAGAGACGGATGTCAGAATTTGAACTTTGCTTGTATTCAAATAACTGTAATCACAAAAAGTACCCAATAAATCAACCAACCAAAACAGGAACATTCAAGAGCAAATTGATTAAGAAGCAACATCATGTAGGAAATCGTATTTTGTGCAGTGTGGTGCCCCCACCGCATTTGTGATAGCTACATATAAAAACTTCACATCATAACAAAGTTATGTGTTGAATGCTTTTATCTTGAAGTGAAAATGCTAAACCTTTGTCATTACGGGATGTCCACTCTGTAACTTAGAGCACGTGTTTCTGTAGTTCCAGCAATTCTAGTTGATGTTAACTTCAGGAGAAGATTAGGCCCCTCTAATTAATTAGACCCTGCCTAATTAATTACCTTGTGAAAGGCAAGGTTTGAGAGGTGTGCCGAAGTCAGAAAACTACATCTGTTATTTCAGTGTGCCTGATAACTTACATGTGCTGCGATGCGAGTACAAGCATCAGACTATGGACTATGCTCACATTGACAAGACGTTTCTTTTGCCAGGTTTTATTTTGTCTGCCTTCTTTATATCAATTAAAATATAGGCTTGATAACAGAAACACCTCTAAGGATGTTGTGATACAGTTCAACAGCACCACAAGCTACATACTCCGAAATGATCCTACAGTTGAATCATCAACTTTCGGAAATAGTTTCATGAAAAACAAAATAAAATAACCTAATCTCGATGACAGTAAGATTCTTTGCAGGACTGACACATTAGTCCATTAGTTTTAGCTAGGCGTGCCATAAAAAAACGAGCGCCAATGTGACCTGTCCTTATCTACTATTTATAAGAATCAGTCTCAATTTCTATATGCTAATCTTTATGTGCCATTTGTAATAGGTTGTAGCCAGACAGTATGATTCCTATGCCCTTAATGTAACAGCCTGCTCTGCTGACCTCATTTGTGGAGCCACATTCTCTTTAATGTGGTGCTGCCCTGCAGAAATGGGGTCTAGCTCATGAAAATCTAAGGTTTACAGGGTGACTCTGAAATTGAGCGTAACACAGCTTAGTGCAGTCATGATCTACCCCTGTGCTGAGTCTACCTGTGAGCAGTATAGACATTTGATCAGTTAATAGACCACATCATTGGTGTGGTCAAATGACAGCATGCCAGCCTCTTTTTTTTGTTGATTTATCTCTGGGGCTGTTGTCCTGGATATGTGAAGGGGCTAATACAATTATTTGACTGATCAGCGGCCTGAACAAGCCAAACAATAAAAACGACGGGAAATCAGTCATGTTATTACTTAATCAGAGTTCTCTTTGTCATAGAAAGAAAAAGAAAAAAAAACAGTGGGGCAAAAAAAAATCAACCTTTTTTCTGTGCTTGCATAAACACGGCCATTATCTGGATAAATAATTATTCACGGTGTGTGTGACTGTTGATTACAGCTTCCCCCCGTTGTGTGTAATGGGAGAGCGACATTCACTCATCAAATATGGATGAAATGGATGTTGATGCATTCCATCATGACACTTAATCATGGCCTTCAGCAAACACTAAGGGCAAGCAGGATGTTATATGGTGACTGTTACTGCTTGGCGGGCAGGTAAAACTGATTACCATGATGATCAACTGGAACATTACGTACAATCTTTAAGGGGGACATATTGAGAAAAACTCACTTTTTCAGTGCTTGTGCATGTACATTTTGGGTCCCAACAAACCCACTTCAAAATGTGTGTCTTTACACTGCAGCAGAAGTTAAGCTAATGCAGTGGTTTACAAACTGTGTTGCCTTCCAACAGTATTGATTGACAGAGGAGTAGCCTTTAGTTTGTTGGCTGTCACTTCATCAATCATAGTTGATACCATATCAATAGTAGAAGTAAGGCTTCATCCCTCAACTATAGTGTTTACAGAGCTTTTTACACTGAGCAGTGATGTCACGCTGTTGTCCACGACAGTATTTTTTTTTTCTTTTCTTTTTTTTTTTTACATTATTTTTGTTACTTAATTTATTTTTTATTTTGAAGAAATCACTGGTTTCTCTTTGTGTTCAGGATGTGTAATGCGTCTTGACTTGTTTTGCTTCATCCTGCCTGAAGCTAATATATTTTGAGACATGCAACACACTGTGGTCTCTCTTCATTACCCAGCATTGTATTGGTGTAGCAGAGATATGCCTCGTCATATTTTCTTCTCTTTGTTTTTGGCATGGATTCATCGTCTGCTTCACGTTTGCAAGGGAGTCCTGTCACGAACTTGTCCATGCTTTTTCTAGTGGTGCAGAACCGTGCCTCTTTCACTTAGCCTCACAGTGCTGCCTGTGTCATAACTCCAAGCTTCCCCTAGGGGTTGCACCCACCACTTTGGGACCCAGCGAGCTAGGGTTGGCTTTGTTGTTGTAATTTACTTGATAGACATGCCCTGAAGATAGCAATATCTAACATGAGGGGGGAAAAAATACTAGTTATCTGGTTAAATTGCAGAAATGAATTTGCTTGGCAACTGTGAGTAACTTTCCTTATCACCTAGAGATTAGCTCGCTAACACACCACAAATACCGTTACAAAGCTGTTGGATGGTAAAATAATCTAGCAACTTACTGCTCAATGTAAACAAGACCAAGAAGATGAAATAAAAGGATCAGTCAGTGATGCTACCGCCATACACAGCACTGTGGGGCCAACAGAAGCACTTCCGTATGACTGTGACATCACAAACCAATCCTTGGGCTGATGCCTACAACGTCTCTGCTGCAGGGGAATACAGGCAGGTGAGCTCGGGGTTACTTGATGGAAAGATGGCAGAGGGTGAGGAGGATGGAGACAAATTGATCCCGAGACAAAAAGACAAACTTCAATTATAAACAAATACAGTAACGTTACATATAAGAGGTGGTGAAATGAGGGAACAGAGAAACAATTGAAAAGTTTCCATTACTCTGAAGTATTATTTTTGTGATTTTTAACCAGCAGAGGGTACAACAAAAATGCAGCTTCTATGTAGTATGGTGGTTAGTCAAAATTATTAGCTTAAAATGTATGTAGATACAGCTACTAGTACAGAGTGGGCCTCATAAAAAATACCACTTGTGAAACTGTCAGTTATATGGGATACTGGTAGATGGATAGAGTATATATATATATATATATATATATATATATATATATATATATATATATATATATATATATATATATATATATATATATATATATATATATATATATATATAGCTTTGATGTAGTTAAACTACTTTGTAGCTTAGCTTGCTACATTTCTCTGGCAGGTAGTTTCGGTGTAGTGAAGCTTAATTTAATGTCGAGTAACTGGTAGCTTAGCTCACTACACTTTCCAAGTAGCTCGCCCAACACTGCATAAAACTGCTCCAGGCAGCCACAGTGTTGAAAAAGCTGACCTCAGATGACAGTTGTGTGTGCATGTGTCTGCATGCAGTGCCATCATCCTGTGTACACAGCACTGGACACAATGACACTCACAGGCTTACAATCCCCTTATTTAGCAATATGTTTATCACCCTGCCATGGATTTCCTTTCAAGTTGAATGATGAGCTGGAGCCAGCTGCAAACAGGCACACGCCCAATTACTGCACACGTTTAGCATGCAGGACTCATCGACCCACAGAGCACAGACAAACACTAGCCACAGACAGGGGAGGGGAAAAAAAAAAAAAAATCTGTATCACCAGAGCAACGAGCCCCTTGATCCACACTTGATCTTCGCTTGTCTTCAAAAGACAGGATCAGTGTCAGGCTAAGGTCAGAAAGTAAAGGCAAGGGGTCTATGGGGAGAGGGGATGATTTTTACCCCATCCACCACGAGATCAGTTCAAGTTCAGGCAGGGGAAATAAAAAAGAAATAGAGCGAATAAGGGTTTTTTCAATAACAAGAAACAAAGGAGAAAAAAAAACCTGACTGTATCTGGGCTGATTGATCAGATCTGGGTGGCTCCCAAGTACAGTATGGAAAGCCCCTAAGTACTAGCCCCCAAGTTTCACCTTCATCCTGTGTCTTGAATAAAAAGGACCAACAGTAACAGACATTAAAAATCAGTCTCTGGTAGCTAATCACTATGCAGGAATAACTGATGCTTGCTGAATACAGTGGTGTTTATTTAAAAAATCCATTACGTAACATAATGAATAACTGCAGACTCTGGGGGCCAGCGGCTCTGCAAGCTTGGTGTTTACTCTGCTTTAAAAGGGTGCTGCTTGCATTTGGGCTCATTATAGGCTGTTCTGTATTCAGCGTAAAAGTGGGTAATAGTAATTCGAGGATTTGTGATGTATAGACTGAATTGGGGTAATGATTAATGAATAGTACAAAGTAGTGTAGTTTTTTTTTGTTTGTTTGTTTTTGTTTTGTTTTTGTTTTTTTTAAAAATCAGTTCTGATTGAAAGGACTAATCTACAATTTACCTGGGAGGAAAAGAGTAGGCCTGTGCAAGTGCATGAGTCACTTGCTTCTTTGTCGCTAGACTATGCATGGATATTATGGTTCGAAATACTTAACATCATGTCTGCCTGCTTTACTCTGCAATCAGATGTCAGTGACTTTAACAGAGACAAGAATGTCTGTCCATGTAGTGGTGGTGGTGTGAGTAAAGACAGCGGAAAGGGCAATTATCCTGTGAAAGGTGAAAAGGGGAAGGAGGGTCGAGGTATGTTTATGGAGCTGGGGCTTAGCATGGTTGCCACGTTCAGTACTGACAACTAATTTGCCCTAACATTTCAGCAAAAAGGTCAGACAACCCTCTGCCCAAGTTTATGAATAGTGTATAGGGTCTCTGTCTGACGGAGAGCAGAAACAGCGAACAAGGCAGGTAGAAGGTCTCTTCATTGACTTCGCTGAGAGAGAGGAGGGAGGCCGCTCTTGTCAGTGTCCAGATGGGAGCTGCTCTGTATCCTCTAAATCAGGAGTGGAGTTCTGACCTTATCTTATTCAACTGGGCCACTCGCTTAAGGCGCTGAATTGTTCAGCTTGCACTCGCCAGCGCCTGCACATTTCACAATAGGACCTTTGACAGTGATAAAGAATTAAACTGTAAAACGCATACACAAAAATGAATTCTTCGATTGTAATAAATTCTCTCCGCATGCAGAAGAAATACCCTCAGGCACTTTATGGTTATGCCTTTAGTCTCCCAGGATGTAAATAAATGTGCTTTCACACACTTCTCTTTTTTTATATATTGAGGGAACTAAGGCCATAGCACATTCGGAGACTTCCTTCTACTTGAAGTTGTGGTTCTGACAGTAGCGGAGGAAAGAGGCGGTGGCCGGGATCATTTTTAAACAGCTGGCGGTACTAGCCACCTACACTCTTTCTGAGAGCCTGAGATATGGACAGAATGCATACACGAAAACTGGAAAGAATTGGCTAAATCTTCTTCAGATTACATCAAACATTATTGACTTGAAAACTAAAAGAAAAAAACGTAACCCCCTCCCTCTGCTCATGTGAGATAATTCAACACAGACAAAAAAAGCAGGGGCGTTATAAGGAAAGCTAAATTAAGAACGGGACTGTTAAATAAAATGTTTACTGTAACAGTGCACAGCATAATTCCTTTGAGAAGGAACACACACTCATGCACAAACAGGCTTACAGTACACTTGAGTGCACATTAAGCTAAAAGATTAATGTTGCTAGTTTGTCCTCCCACATGTTAGCCCTTTTACTGTCTCCTGAGCCACTCATGGGTCACATGGCTCCAAAGTTACTCTTCCTTACCAGTTATTCAGACCACGGTCCACATGAGAACACCCAATTCCCAGAATGCTTTCCGTCCAGATGGGCCGAGCCAGCGACACTTGTTCAATTAAAGGCATCAGGGGAGACCTAACCACTTCATTATCTGCAAGCTGGCCCCACATTGATCAGTCTGTCTGGGACCACTCACAGTCTGTGTGACAGCTTAATCTGGAGCCCCTGCACATTCACGCACACATATATACACTCACTGAGATGTGCACAAACACGGATTTCACATACCAAGAGTGATGTGGATATACTCGGGATTCTCCGCAGGTCTACCCATGTTTACCTGTCTGTCTCAGTCAACTACAGAAGGCAGAGCACAAGGAGGAGGAAGAGGTTCTTGGAGATTGGATCAGTTTCATTCATTGCCAACTGCCAGGCCATGAAAACAAATGGTTGTCTTTCTTTCAGCTTCCTGGTGAAACCTGCAGAAATCAGATTGCTAGGATAGATTTAAAGACCCAATCTGCTGAACAAGCTCAGTGGCCACCTATGGCACAAGATTGGTACACCACTTGCTTTCTATATGTTCATTTTTGCAGGATTGATGACTCAAAGATCCTGGAAATAAAAACCCCCTGACACTCTGTTGACACAAGAAGCAAATTTCAAATAGAAATGTTACCAAATGCAGAATAAAAGTGGGTCCAAAGAACATTGAAGTGAATGCATGTTGATGAACTTTTGTAACAAAGCAACACGGGACATATTCAGCATGAGCCAGCAGTTGGTGAGATCATCCATCTTACGTTCAAAGCCAAAAGCTTTGGGGCTGTTGTACATCGTCGCTAATGCTGTATCACACAGACACACTGAATGGTCACATGGTGTATAATAACACTGTGTGAATGATGCTCACTTAGTTGACAAAATGAAACCCTGGCCTTGCTGAACTGTCATTAACACTGAATCCTAGTGAAGTATCTAGGCCATGTGTCCTTGCACTGAAACAGCCTGCTGGTTTGACGCCTCAGCTCTCGAGATTTCCCCAACTCCTCTTCCCCACTCTACCCCTTATCCCATGTCTTCCTATCCTCATGTACCTATTTCTTCCTCAGTTTTTAGTCCTTTCCTTTGCTCCTTGACCCTAATCTCCCTCGAGGCCAGGTCCTTGCTTCGCTCCCTTAATTTGTACTTCATCCACCTCTCATACTTGCATGCTAAGACAGCATACAGGCCAGGCCTTCGCCAGCCCACTAAGGGAGCTCTGAGGGTCCATGACATCAAAGCTCCTCCTCTCTTGCCCTCAGAGAATTGGAAAGGCGACAGATAAATGAATAAGAGCTGTTGGGAGTGACGTTTTGTGCCAGCTGCTGAACAAATTTATGGCATTTCAGATAACAACTCATCATAGTGGTTAGGCTGCACTGACAGTGCAGTGAAAAAAAGAAAAGAATAGAAGAACATGGGCAGCTCTGTCAGCAGGGAAGTGCTACATGGGACAGTTCAACTATTTACTTTTCACAGAAATGACTATTTTGTTTACCATAAACTGGCCCGGCAGCTGCACGCAGGAGCCCACAAAAAAAGTTTTATGAGAGCAAATCTATCTAATTTATCCAGAGTTTAGCAACTCCACAAAGGTAAAAACATGCTGATTAAAGCGCACTATGAACTTTTAAAACACAGACTTCACACCTGTTCACGATGGAGTAGACGGACAGTTAGAGCTTTGATGCAAAAACAAATCCTAACCCTAACACTGATGAAAACATTTTTGCAAAAAAAAAAAACTTTTAATAAATGCCTGCAGATGATAAATGAAAGGCATTGCTGTACAGTTTGCTCAAGCGATGACTTTGGTCATCTTGAGTTTGAATCCAGGAGGGACTAACCTTTTAATTCTAATTGTGAGCTGTCTTGACCAGCAGAAAAAAAAAATAAATAAATACTGTTACTCTTATTACAATAAGGATTAAGGTGGATTTTCTACAGGACAAGGAAGCACTTCATCAGTAGTCAGTTTCTAACTATGTGAGTGTGTAAGTGGCCTCCACAGACTGCAAATAGTGGCTTTCAGACTACAAACTAGCTTAAATTATTTGGTTGGGTTTTGGAAAATGGTTAGCAAAAGAAATCTCTCTGTATCCATAGCAAAGATCCAAATCGTTGATGGGGATTTATTGCTGACTGTATTATTACCTATAAGTTGACAAAAACACAACAAATGATTCAAACTGACACAGATTGTTCTCTTTATTCCAAAATTGCTATCTTAACCTATTCAAAAAAGACGGTATATCTGATTTCCCTGATTTCATATGAATATAGTTTAGCAAAAATGAGGGATTATTGCATTGGCGTTTAGGAAAATGAGTTTAGTAGGGCACAAGATGCATTGTTTCATTTGAGCACCAAAGGATCTGAGCATGCATGTTGGAAGTGATTTTCTTGGATTGAGTAAACTCTAAAAAGGCTTGGTTCTAGTCCAGCAGACTCTAACTAAAGCTTTGACTCTGCACGTTTGAGTTTGAAGATCTTGCTGTAGTTAAAAGTTAGACTTAATTGTTAACTTGAGTCTGTGAACTCTAAATCATGGGCCTGTGTCCACAAAAAAAACATAATCCACCTATGAAAGATGAGAAAAAGATTGTTCTCCAATGCACATAAAACAGAATTAATGAGACAAACATACATCTTAACAATGTGTCAGCTTCTGCCTAAAGATATTTGGGGGATTTAGGAGATGTGACTCTTTTCACAATTTTGGTATTTTTTCATCCAGTTTGAATAATTTAATTCTGCTTGTCAGTGAAATGCCTTTAGCCCCTGCAATAGCATTCTTACTAAAAGCTTACAAATCTCCATGTAGGTGTTCTACAAGGATGCCAATTTTTTGGACTGACAGGTTTGGTGTGTTTTTCATTTTAATGCTTTACAGAGACTTCTTTTTGTTAAAGAAAAAGGCCACTTGTTCTTTCCGAGTAACTTAAGAATAGGATCATGGGAAATGAACATTTAAAAAACTGCATTCTAATGTGGACAGCACTGTAAATAAATGTAATTGCTTCACACCACCGTCTGAGAAACACAACAATGCACCTTATGCCACATTTTCATTACAATGTTTCTATCAATGAAAATAAAAACCGTAATCATTGGCATGTGCATTTATTCTGGTTAACGATTGTTCTTTTAAACAAGATGTCTGTGGATTACAATGTATTTAAGGCACTGATGAAAAGAAGTTGAGGGTAAATCATTTTGTGTGTACAGTATATCATGCTCGTCCACAGGATGGTCTATGCCAGGATCATCTACAGTGCAGCAGTCCCCCAGCTGATAGATGTCTCAGGACATTTCAGCGGCATCCCTCATGTGCTAACGAAAGGCCTGAACTTGGGTTAAAGGAATAGTTTTCAAATTAAAGCACTGCACAATTTTTCTATCGAGACAGAGGGGCCATATATAAATCACCTGAAACCTAGTAATCGCAGTGTGCGTTAACAGAGAAAAACATTAACTGGTTGTTGTTTAAGAAAGTTTAAGGGGAAAATAATGACAACAATTTTCACCTTACTGAAGGTGAGAAAAAAATATTATCTTTAAAATGTGGTCAGTCAAAAATAAGGAAACAAACAAAAGAATCAAGGAAATGCCAAGAAATAGGAAGTGCAAGAAAATAAAACATGCAGGACGCACAAGACGATGACTGTAAAAGAAGACAAAAAGATAACAAAGTGATAAGAGATAGGCGAGGGAAAAACAAAAAGGTGGAGCAGACGAAAAATACATTCTCCAATGTATCCAACTTGAATCCCAAAAGAATATCATTTTCCATTCAAGCGGAGGAGGTCTTCGGTGGCAAAACAAGCTCACTCAAGTGTTACTATTTTCCCATTATGAAATTGGGGGAGGGATGAGGAGAGAATAGCTCTATTCCCAATTTCCCTTCTTTTATTGGTCACTCATTCATCTCGCCGGCCTATTGATCTCAATTTTACCAGACCATTTCTCTCTGCACTTCCTCGGTGCCACCGACAGCCCTTCATACATAGTTGTAGGTCTCTTAAATGAATGTTGGACAACAAATAAAGGCCAGACTCCACCAAGACAGTCGGAACAAACATTCACCTGGTGAATGAGCGGAGAACCTGTTTGCTCTGGACTGAGAAAGAGACTCAGGCAGGGAGACTGAATTTGTGCGACAGCATGGTATTAGACATCAGAGGGCTTTAGACTAGCTCAACTGATGGGAAAACACACACAGGCATACATGCATTTGTCAGCGATGCAAACATATACAAAATAACCTCCAGGTCTTACTTGTGAGGAACATATTTACACACACACACACACAAAATACATGCTTACATCTACGACAAAGAAAAATGTGGCAGTAACCACTTTCCACAACCTTTTGGCTTGGCAGCCAGATGGAAGTGAGAGTGAGTGCGAGTGCTTCTATTTTCTTAGCACTGGCTGTCGGCCGGGGTCGGGCAGGAGATGGACTTTTCAACGGGCCCTGCCCACACGCAATCTCTCACAGTGTCACCTGGCCAGCAAGGACTCTTAGCTTTGCAGTCAGTGGCATTTCATGGCATAATTGAATTCAGAAAAGGCTGCAGGTACACAACGGGGGTGTGAAATAATGGTAGGTTGAGATGGGATAGGAACAAAAGAATGAAGTGGTGACACTTGATTTGAGCAATGGACAAATGAATATGAAAGAGGGTGAAAAATGGGAACATATCAACTTCTACATACGATATCTCACACACATGCATCATAAAATCCTATTCATTCATGCTGTATTTTGAGGTCTCTCTATGATTGTGTTTAATGACATGTGCCTTAGCTTTATTTGGAACAGATTTTCAGCACAAGCCACCCATGGCCAAGAGTTACAAGATCTCCATCATCAATTGCAAAAGCATCACCCTCTCCTTTGCAAGAGCAAAGAAAGGCTGCAAATAGCCAAAAATTTAGTTGTACACTCATCAGCCAGAACATTAAAATCACTGACAGGTGGAGTAAATAACATGAACCACCCTGTCACAATCCCACATTATACAGGGAAAACTTGGGTCTTGGCATTCATGCGGATGTCATGTATCTCCTCATGACAATGGGGCACTCCCCAATGACAGGGGCCCTCCCAGGCAGGACTTTACACTGTGCCCCACAACACTGAAATCGCTCAGGAATGGCCCCAAATTTGACAAAGGGCTATAAGTGTCAATCTGGCCTACCAGTTCCCCAGACTACATTCCAATCAAGCATCCTGCAGGTGTTTGATCAGATTGGGATCTGGGAAATTCAGAGGGCGGGCCAACAATTTGAGCTCTTTGTCATGTTCCTTGGGCCATTCCCGAGCGGTTTTTGCAGTGTGGAAGGGGACACTGTCTTGATGGCGAACCGCTGCCATCAGAGAATGTTGCTGCAATTACTGAATGTACTTATACACCTACAATGGTGTTCGGGTGGGTAGTGTGTGTCAAGTGGCATCCATGTTAATACCAGGATGCACTTGACTGTTACAGGATGATCAACTTCACTCTCTTCATCTGACGGTGGCTTTACTGTTGTGGCTGATCGGTGCAGAAGTCTTTTACGTTGCTGGAGGTGATTCTCATTTCTTTTATTTGTATTTCTAAAATGTTTACTGCCCTAGCTAGGCATTTTTTATGGCAGTCTCTGGAAATGACTAATATTGGAGATTTAAAAAGGACAGAAATTACTGAGGTACTAGTTATCATATTCACCTTCACGTATTATCATCCCAGTATCAACCGTTAAGAGCCTCTAAAGAACAAGGTCAAAGCTTTGTCTATGACTGACAATGGGTGCTTGGACTCTTTGGAAGGTATTCTAATATGTGAGCAAATAAATGTCTTCCAATTCGATTCGATTTCATGTGTGCAAAACAAGTGAGCCAAAATGCCACAGTGCAGGCAACAGTAATTAAACCTTGTGTCACTTCATTTTTCTCTGCGTTTTCTTCACCTGGTCACTCTATATAACCGTCAATAATCCAGTAAGCTGCATTTCACAGCTTCCTATAGAGGCATTTTGCCAATAAGCCTCTTAGCTACAACCTATACATTTATCTACCAGAACATTAAAGAAGATGGTCGTAACAAAAAAAAAAAAAGAAAAAAAAGAGGAGTGGAAAATGAAGTGGGAAATGGTAGAGGGGAAAGAAAGGAAAAGAGGTTGAGAGGACAGGTAGCAAGAACTCAAAACAAAATGGGAGATTGATGCGACAGGGATAAAGCTACAAGAAAGGTGTAGGGATAAGGCCAGGAAAATAGAAAAAAAAAACATAGAGTGATAGCTGCACAGGGATCGGAAAGAGTGGGGGATTACTAGAACCACATCCCTGACGGGGCATAAATTAGTTGGTGAAGACAACCAAACGAGAGACGAAGCAATATAAACTCCAAATAACCCATAACCCCAATGTCCATTGGGAAATGCTTAAAAGACTTTGTCTTTTTTTTCTGATTTCAAAAGCGACAGAGGCACAGAGGTGCACAACAAATTTTCTTTTCAGTACACAGGAGTACTTTGAAGAAAGTGTTGCAATCCCCTTCCAAAGCTCCTTGCGTACTACGTCATGGTAATACAGATGGCGTGCTGCAGTTACGACTTGTGTGTGGCAGAAAGAGACAGTCAGCCAAAGCATATATATATATATATATATATATATAGTATCAGATAGAGGTTTTCTCTGGGAGTCATTTAAAAGTTTACAGCACTGAACTAGTCTGAAAATGCAAAAAAAAAACTTCAAGCAGACCAAAATCTGGCACACCTAATGCTCTTCTTCACACACACATACAAACACACAAACAGTAGGCACTACCAGAGCTCCAGGCCACGCATTGTACAATCCATTTTTCTCTCCATCACAGCAAACAGTATTGCCTGTGGCCATGCATGCTGACACTGAAGCATCTGGAGTTGCTCACAAGTGGACGCCCACTCTATCCCTTTAGACTTTGTTATCGCAAAGCAGAAAAATAGAAAAAGAGAAAAGAGTGAGAGCTGAGTGGGGTGAAATTAACGTCTTGTGAGAACAGGCATGGCTAGACTTTGGATCCTCCAGGACCTGAGGAGGCTTAATCTCGCTGCAACATCTGGCAGAGGCCGGGCAGGCAGAGGCAACATCAAGGCATCCTACTGTCCAAAGGCTCTTGAGCAATTTCAGAGCTGAAGAAAGACACCATTCAGTTCCGTTCCAGCCTTCCAATCCTTGGTCAATTTTCCCTTCCAGTGAGGTTACTGTGTGCATATGTTTGTTTGTTTATATGCAGCCTATTCTTTCAAACGCTTGTGAGTAAAAAGCTAGCCAGCAATCTTCCACAATCGATTGCTGTGTTTGACTGCTGCAAATGTCTTGTGCGTTCAATGAAAAATGCACAGTTAAGCTTTATTGATTGGGAAAAAAATGGACAAAAGCGTTGTTATGCTACGCTGTTACATAAATAAATGCCACTCGTTGTCAATTGCTACTGCAATGTATCATTTTTTTGGCCAGATCAAAGTAGTTTTCATCACCCAGGTGGCCTGCCTTTTAGCCAGCGATATTCAAAATAACAACAGCAGTTACATTTGAATAAAGGATTGTGTACAAGCACCATTTGTTCCAGAAACAAACAAATCTAGGTTAATACCACAATAACATCAGTGCAATTAATTTGCTTTGCTCTGTGTTTTCTCCTTCTTTCGCCTTGATGCACATGCATTTATAAAACATTCAAGTTTCTGGCCCATGATCTTGTTCTATTTCCCCTGAGTGAATAAGAGTAAAATATATAATCTGGTTTGGATGAGCCAAAGTAATCTCTTATAACTACAGGCCCCACTCAAATCTATAATCCTGTATCTCTAGCCAACATCAAACCCCATTATTTTTACGCTGGGGAAGTAAAAAACAATTGTTATTGCCCTGCGTGGCTCATAGAGAAAAGATCATTAGCCTTGATCAGATGGATTAAGATCAGCATGGGCAGCTCAATACATTCCTCACCCAAACAAAGCACCAGGTCACTAAATCTATCAGGCAGTCTCAGAGGCCAGCCACTCTGACCAGGGTTAGGCTTGATCTGTTACTGTCCAATTGTGTGTAAGCCATTTTTTCTCTCAGCCGTGTTCACGGTCATGGTCTGTCAGATCATCAGTTGAAGGAAAATTAAAAATGGTTACCCTTCAGTATCTGAATGAACAGCTTGTATTTTTACCATCTCAGCGATGTATTACTTTTTCTTGTTGTAACAATATCTTAGCCAGAGATAGTCCCCCAATCAACTAAAAATATCATCAGTACCACTGCAGTCTTTGTCAACCAATCTCTGCACCAGTAACACAACTTAGTGCACTAAGGTGTTTGGTGTCTTGCACAAGGGCATGCAATTTGCATTCTCCCATTAAATCAAGCTGTCTGAAATAGGTCTTAGAGCTGCAACAATTAGTAAATTGATTGATCAGCTGATTGAAAGAAAAAAAAATCAATTTAACTATTTTGATGATAGAGAATCCTTTCAGTCTTTTTCCAAGTAAAACTTTGCAGAACACATTCCAGTTTTGGATCCTTAAATGTGTAAGTTCTTGTTCTTTGTCATTTATGATAATACATGAAGAGTCTTTGGGTTTGGACAGTTGGTTGGACGAAAGAAGCAGTATGAGGGTATCACCTCTGGCTCTGGGAAATTGTGATGGGCCTTTTTTTTTTGTAGTTTCTGTACTAGACTAAATGATTGATCATGTATCATGTCATGTAGGTAAGATTTATCAACAATAATAACTACTTATCGATGCAGCTGTACTAGCAGCAAATCAAACCTCACACCACTCCTTCATCAGCCTTAACAGGGACACCACTGCACCATGCAACGAGGTGAACCTCTGCTTACGTAATGAAACTATACATCACGCAAATGCTTGGCTATCAGTACACAGATGGTGTGGCTGGCTTGCCGGTAAAAACAGGTCAGTGTCGCAGGCAGATCATCAATTGAGGCCCTACAGTGTAAGAGCCGAGGGCCACCAGCCACCTTCCAGGGGCACTGGCCTCTCCAGGGCTTTCAACCTCTCTCTGCACCATCAATCTCAACCAACCTTTGAACACATGGTCACAGACACTAATTAGACCAAATACTTTCATGGGGAAACTCTAAAAATAGGAGGAATACAACAAAAATGAGCCATTTAAGAAATCTATTGAGCTGTCTTTTTGATACACAACACAGTTGGAACGGGGAATACAACTCTGTGTTTTAATTAAAGCTCAAATTGGTGTTACAAATACTACATTTTAGTATGTAGACTTGCACAAAACACTGTACTCTGACCCTGAAATATGCTTGAAGTCAAAATAAACTCATAGGCCTGTTCAAAGTTTTCATAATTATTATTATTATTATTATTATTATTATTATTAATTATTATATAATTATTTCATATTGCAGTTATGGCATAAGGAGAAAACACAGAGACCTCTGCACAAGGAGAGGTTTTCCCCTCTCAAATTACTGGGAGCCCACATAATGAATAGGAAGCTTAGCCTACAATGCATGCACTTGCCCAGTGCAAAGACATATTTGCAGAACATGCAACATACTAGAAGACAAGTAAGAAAAATACAACTCTCCGCAAAAAAAAAAAAAAAAACGAATCACAATATTTGGTGCTGTGATCTGTACATCTGTGCTGTACATGTGAAGGTCTGATTCCAAATCCACAGTTTGATGAAAGTTAACAGATGACCCCAGAATCCCTCAACACTTCCCTTTCCTCCACAGATCTTATACATACACAGATTAAATTACCTAGTTTTTTTATCATCCTGTTTGGCTCCTTACTCCACATCAGTCTGAAGGGGCTACTCTGTCAAACAGAATTGCGCAATTCCCACTATTCATTCCTGCTCCCTACCTTCCACCTGACATTTCCCCTTCAATGGCTCCAGCAGTACTGACATGGAAGTGGTGCAAGGGCACGTACGCGCACACACACACACACACACACACACACACACACACACACACACACACACACACACACACACACACACACACACACACACACACACACACAAAGTCATTACAGGAGCCTTTTATCTCTCTTGTAAGAAAACTGAGGAAATGGCAGTTTTAAACAGTGTGGGTATTGTTGCGTTAGGACAGGTCATGGAGTCATATGAGGGGCAGTTATCTAGAGCATGGTAGCTAGGATAACACGTACTGTCCAATAAAACATCAACAATTGTATCTAAGTCAGAAGCATTTGGAAGACTGGAAAGAACACTGTGGGTCTTCTCTCCATGCTGCATGTAGTAAAAAGATCTGATTCATCACAGCAAGTCTAAAATTCTTCAGAGAATTAGCAGCTCTCTACCTCGACATGGAGCATTTCCCTTGTAATAGTCGACAAGTACGCACATTCCACATACCAAACGCAGACTCCAAATGGAGTTCACTGGGTTAGCTGATAACAATGGAATTACACTCTTACTTTATGCTTTTATATTTCCAATATGCAGCAAGATAAATAGCTCTTGCTTGGTATTAATACTGAGAAATAAATGCAGCACTGAAGTTTTCAGCTTTAAATAATACCTCGAGCAAGAGGATGTTTTTTCATAGTGATTTCCCCTGCTGGCTTGCGCCATGTGATAGGTAATCCATCAACTCAAACTCAGAGAGGGAGAGATGCAACTTCAAAACATTCAAACACATGCACCCACCCAAACCTAGACACAATTTCATTACTTAACACACACGCACACACACACACACACACACACACACACATATATATACATATTATTTAATAAAAAAAAAAAAAAAAAAAAAAAAGCTTGTGTCTTTAGGTGTGAGTATCTGATATGACTGACAAACAGACTCAATCAACCAGTGGGTATAGATCTTCCTGACCTATGCAAAGTAAAGACAGGCAGCAGCGTACAGACAGACAAGCTAAGGCTGATCTATCCACAACATCTGCTGGTTAGGTGGCTTTCACAAGGGTTAATGAGGCACCTCAGGACAGGGCAGCCTTGCTCACCCAGGACAGGGAGGAAAGCAGAAGGACAGCATTTCAAGACCACCATGTCATATGTTGTTAACTTCAACAAAACCTTGTTAACTGGTTCATTTACTTAAGGCCCATGCATCTTTTCCTGTTTTTGATTGATTGAATATATCAACCATATGCCTATATAGAAAGATAAGCAGCCATCAAAACAAAAAGGAACAAAAAAAATAAAGACAAGATAAAATAAATATTGAAAAGAGTAATAGTTTTGGTTGTATCCGTCACTTTTGTCTTATTCAGAAACTAAAATTTAGGCCCCCTGGAAGTCACTTATAACCGCAGTCCAATATGACAATGCCCCTCCCCAGAGAGAGGGCACACAGCATTATCAAGCAGCCAGCATCAGCATCCATGGCAGCTTTAAGGGAAGCCATCAGAGGGCCTGAGGAGAAAAGCATCGGTCTTACCTTCAACAGCATACTCTTCAGCTTCAGGGGAGGGTCCAAAGGGAATGCATGGAAAAGAGAGATAAAATACACAAAGAACAGGGTCATTTGATGTTACCATTTCTTCAAATAAATGTCTTCCTATTCTGTCTTCAAACAAAATTTTCATAAGATAATATCTAAATAAAGACTGTTGATGAGGCTTGATTTTAGAGATTTGACAGACAAACAAAATTAAGTCTGCTCCTCTGTATGTATAATATGTTGACTTTTCACTGTTGACTATCTTAAAAGCCTGCAAATAGCCAAACGTTTTTTTTCTTTTTTCTTTTTTTTTTACAAAAACACGTTAGGCTCTTAAATAAATGCTCAGTAGGAGTGTGGAGAACCCTAAACCAGAATACTGTCACAGAGGAAGCTTCAGTCAAATACGATCCCCAGCTGAGAGACACTGGCTTTCACATACTTCTTTGTGGCTTAATGATACAGTGCGGGGGAGTCGGAGAGATCAGGCTCCAGCAGGACACTTTACTTAAAAAAGCTGCCCTACAGCAGCAGAGGCCAATCTGTAATGCTGGAAAATAAAAAAAAAGTACAACCGCCTGCCACTCTAGAAACCCCTACGTTGGAAGATGAGGCACTGCCAAAGAATGTAAAACAGCCTCTAGCTTGGAATGGCATCCCTGTGGAGAACTTGGCATTTTGATCTGCTGTTGTGACTGCCGGGCTTGGATCTTCATGGGACACTGCTATATTAAGTTGTAGCATGGTCACTGATATTTCAATATAACTCTACATTGCGCTGGTTCACTGTGTTTGTCTGATGCTCTATATTAGACAGCTGCATGCATTTTGTGGCACAGCAGCATATCATTTATTGAGAACATGATAACATTTTGGGGGTTCAGCTTAGTCAAGATGATCATAGCAGCCATTTATAAATCTGAAACACACCATTGGGGTCAAGTAAAAAGAACTCCCATTTACATTCAGCAGAATCTTTTGTCCAAAGCAATTTACAGTAATTCATTCATACACTGATGGTGGTGGCTGCCATGCAAGATACCAACCAGCAGGAGCTGTTTGGGGACCAGTAACGTGCCTAAAGTCACTCTGACATGTAGACCAGGGGAATTGATCCAGCGACCTTCCAAAAACAACTAGTGCTACACCTGAAGCACAGCCTCCCATAACACACATGCAAAGTTCCTGAAAGGGGTTCTGTACCATTATTGACCATTATGAATGCATCTTTAAAGGGTCATGAGCTTCAACTATAATAGTGAAACCACAGGGTTAACCAATGGTAACCAGGAAATACAGATTTTTATCTTTTTGCTCCTCTGTTGTCGCCCTCCAAATTGAGCTAGGACACAAACCACACAACAGCAATCCCCAAAGACGTGGCAGCAGCACATCTTCAGATGAGAGATGGGCTCACAATGCATCCGTGCTGCCTGAACTGACCTGATCTTAGTTCAGCTGGTCAAGTTGATTGAAACAATCAACATAAAAATTAACACCGCTCTATGTAGATAGATTGGGGTGTATTTAAAACTGCAAAAATATACAAGTGCACTGACTGAAAGACCTGCATGAATGGCAGAGCGTTTGCCAAGGTGAAGCATTGGGAACCATGTTTGTCTGATGTAGAGTTTTGGCTGTTTATATAATCACTGGCCATGACTCTGCCTTTTCTCTTGTCTCATCTCTCATCATAGGCCATCATCCTTTCTTTCATTGTGCGTCCTTAATTTCTTCCTCTATATCTCTCTCCCACACTGAATCAAAAGGTGTTTGATGTACAGTAGAGGTTGTTTATATCATCCCTGGCCATGACTCTACCTTCGCCTCCACTCATCCCTCATCATAGTCTCTAATCGTTTCTTTCTTTGTGGTCCCTGTATCTGTCAAAGCCCGGCTTAATATAGTCTACTACCTCTCACACAACATGGAGGAAACGTGGAAAGATAGAAGAGCAAAAACTAGAATTTATCTCTCGGATAGTCTGGTTTCGTTGTTTTAGTTGGGTTCAATTCATGTGTAATGGCATCCTCCTCAGACATTCCCAACTGCTTTGATAGGCAGATACGTGAAACAGAACCAAACAAAACAAAACAAACAAACAAAAAGACTTTAACTCCTAAAATTCTGTTCTACCCAAAAGCAAGGAAAAAAAAAAAAAAAAGAAAAAAACTTACAGTGGTTCCAATTTGAAAACATAGTGTGTATTGCATCTCCTTTTCTCTTGAGAACATTAAGAATCATCCCTCAAGAGAACATCCTAAAGGAAATGGGGAGCCCAAACTAACTGTTAACTCTCAAGGTTGACTCTTACTTGACAGACATTCCTTTTGAGCAAGTATTGTTTCACAGTGGGAATAGTTGAGAAATCTAGCCTTAGGGAAGAAAGACGATTTCAGTCAGACACTTGCTGGGATATACCCCATCTCTCCAGGCTTGTCCCTTTTATCCCAGTGATAGTTTCCAGTAGTCTTTACCATCCATTACCTTTATCCCAGAGCTGTGTTCCATTAGGGTGTATCCCACATAGCCTCAGGCTCTCAGCTCCACTGGGATCCTGGTCTATTCAATATACATTGTGATTCATATGGGAATGTGGCGAACGTTTTGTGAGGGGAAAACACTCTAAAGCTTTTTTCTATGTATTTGTGATGCACTGTTGCAAAAATGGGCCTATTGCTAAGGCTTAGAAACCTGTTCTGGGATAAAAAGAGGCATACATATTCTTTATTCTAACCTTTTCCACCCAATTCAAGAGAAAACCAAATTTAAGAAGCTAAAATGCACAGACTTGTGTTAAAATTGACAGCCAGTCAAATGTGCCATTTCTTGCATATATCTCTAAATTAGTGTGCAATACCCAGCAGCAAAAGTGAAATTAATCATAGAGTCAGTCACAGGGTAAAGAAGAGCAGGAATCTGACGTGGGTTGCAATGAAAATAAATAAAACAAATACCAAACTAAAAATCAGATGGAAGCAGTGGAGAAGCTGGATTTATTCACCAATGAATCCCTGAGGGCTTTGGAGGCAAATGAGAGACTTTTCAGACCTAATCCTCACCAAGCTAACTGAAGGATTTACCGAGGGGGAGAGAAGCATGCCTGCATTGAGAAACAACCCGCTCCCGCTTACCATCCTGCGATTTTTGTATATATTTATTTAAGCTACACAATTAATAGTTAATTGGTGGGATTCTAAAAAAGCGTGAATTAGCTTGAAGCAATATTGCCAGCATTGCACTACAACACTAGTTGCAAATATGCATACAGTTCAAACCCAATCATAACTAATGCTAATAATAGGAGAATAGATAGCAATAAACTACTAACATAGCAGAAAAGATTTTCATTATGACATACAGTTGCAAAAAGAACTATTAGGTGATTAGTATATATTTGATCAATAAACAAGAAATGTGGCCTTAGAAGTCAACCAAGTGTGTCATGGGAAAAAAAAATATTCATCATGATTTTTAATTTCTTTTTAAAATCAGTCAACTGTTCTTTTAAAAATAATATATTCAAAACAATTAAATATATACATGTATATTTCATTCATTCCATATGAGAAAATTCAAAGAGAGTGAAACTCTTATACAACTGTGTGTACTAGTCCTTTTAAAGAACAGCAAAAAACTGAAGGAGAAAGAGAAAGTGGGAAATGTAACAATGCACAAAATGTTGCGACATGTTCTAAAAAAATGTCAAAATACTGTCGTGGTACTCTGGCTGTAACATACCACTGTGCTTGTACAGCCCCTGGATCTAACTATCAGTATAAATGCATTCTACTCTTCTTTCCTCGTCATTGGTGGTCGGCGTGTTTACCGTCACTTAAACTACAGCTAACAATCTGCTGCCTCAGCACCACCACAAGACATTTTTTTCTTTTTTTTTTTTTACAAACCAACCACAAGAAAAAACACATCAACTAATTAACACCGGACAACCACTGAGCATACAGTTTGGAAATAATAGTGTGTTAGACATTTTTGCGGCCCTGGTAGTCTGCTGGACAACAATAGGAGGGAAGGGATTGCTACGGGCTACTGTATTGTTTTACAGTCATATATAGTCCAAACATTTTATTGCCAAAGAAAACTCTGGCACATGCTTAGGCCGTGGCTGGGTCTTTTCTTTTTATTATTGGGGAAAAGTAGAAGTACCTCAAGTGACCCATGAAAGGAAAATATTAAGACAGGCAAAAGAACACATCATTTCTTGACCATATTGTTGATTCATTTGGCAACTCATTTGATGATCATGAAAATGCCATGTTTTCATGGAATCTGGTAACTATACACTGTATTTTTGAGACAAAGCTATTACTATTACCAGGGAGAAATAGCTTGTATCAGTGCGTCAGCTGATATTAAGATATCTGTGATATCAGCATATGGGTGATAATATTGATGTCAGTTCAAATTCAACATATTTTCAAAGACACAAAACTGTGCATGCAGTGAATTTATTGTGTGAGTCATCAAACAGTTATTTTTTCCCTCTGATACATTTTACATCAAGCAATCACTATTATACAGATGTGGCATTGTATACTAAGTGGCATCTTGTTGATTAATGGTCAAAACATTACTAAAAGCAATCTACTGGAATCCTATAAATGCACACATTTGTGAGTACTGTGATACTGAATTTCTATTTCATTACGATGAACAGTATACTAGCTAAACAGTGTTTTGACTTAAAAGCTATACTGTATATTATATACTTATATTGTATAAAATATGTTCATATTATTTGGCCACTAAGAAAACACACCTGTAAATATTCTTCCCATACAGTGTTTCAAATGTGTTAATGCCAATTAAATTCTCTGTTCCAACTGCAGTTTACTGACCCTGTGGTTTGTATCTCAAATGTGGCATAAAGTAAATAAGTCACTTGAGTGGATTTTGGAGCAGCACACAGTACAACATTCTCTTTGGATCTGGCAGGTTAGCACATCACCCAAACGACACTGGGTTAGAGTTAGACAAGGAGGCCACTCAGTGCTGTGAACAACAGTGGTTTTCTTGAATTCAACATAATAGACTACAGCATAGCAAAAAAAAAGTGTTAATTCATTTGAAGTGCCCATATCCCGCAAGGAGCTATCATGCCAGACTTCATATGCGGACAATTTTACATGGTTCCTGTCTTTTGAGTCACTCTCGTTGCACTGGAAAGTCTGTTATTTGGGCCTGCAGAGTGTCACTCAGGAATCTGAGATTTCAAAAGGAAAGAGGGAAGAGGAGAAGCCCATTGCCCCCGAGGCTATTTGACATGACTTCAGAGAGGCAGAGAGGAAAATAAATGGGAATGTTAATGAATAAGAGAGACGGGGTAAGTGGGGAGACGACAGGCAGATGGAGAGACACGTGTCCTCACACACAAACTCCCTACACCCATTTTCCTCCCTCTTTACATTCTAATCAGAGAAAAGCTTTGTCCTGAAGTCTCCCACATTGTCAGAAACTTTCTCTCTGAGTGACAAGCTAATCCAAAAGACGTGGCCTTTGCAGATTTCATGCCAAATCTTGCCAGCAAAACACAAAACTGCCACCCGCCAAACGTGCAAATGTAGTTGAGGCTTTTTAATCCTGATAAAGAAAAAAAAAAAAACAAACTGACTGATTTATCTTGCAGCAACACAACGTATGCAGTATTTCCCATTTGATACAGGATGTCAGGAAGGGAAAAAAGGGGAACTGGGGTCAAATGGAAAGGATTACAGAGATGCAACCTTCCACACATGTATAGGGTTTTAGTTCACTGAACAGTGAGTGCCGATTTCCATTTCAGATGTTCTTAAAATGTCCTGCTTTAAAGCCTTATCTGAAAATATGATATACCCCACCTGTTTCAAAAATAAGTGAACAATGAAAATGAAACAATCTGCATTGAAAAGAATTCAAAGTACCTCATTCTGATGAGCTCAGTGAATTCCAGCGTGGAACTGTCATAGGATGCCACTTGTGCAACAAATCCAGTCGTGAAATTTCCTCGCTCCTAAATATTCCACAGTCAACTGTCAGCTCTATTATAACAAAATGGAAGCGTTTGGGAACAACAGCAACTCAGCCACGAAGTGGTAGGCCACGTAAAGTGACGGAGAGGGGTCAGCGGATGCTGAAGCGCATAGTGCAAAGAGGTCGCCGACTTTCTGCACAGTCAATTGCTAGAGAGCTACAAACTTCATGTGACCTTCAGATTAGCCCAAGTACAGTACGCAGAGAGCTTCATGGAATGGGTTTCCATGGCCGAGCAGCTGCAGCCAAGCCACACATCACCAAGTGCAATGCAAGGCGTCGGATGCAATGGTGTAAAGCACGCCGTCACTGGCCTCTAGAGCAGTGGAGACGCGTTCTCTGGAGTGATGAATCACGCTTTTCCATCTGGCAATCTGATGGACGAGTCTGGGTTTGGAGGTTGCCAGGAGAACGGTACATTTCAGATTGCATTGTGCCAACTGTGAAATTTGGTGGAGGAGGAATTATGGTATGGGGTTGTTTTTCAGGAGCTGGGCTTGGCCCCTTAGTTCCAGTGAAAGGAACATTGAATGCTTCAGGATACCAAAACATTTTGGACAATTCCATGCTCCCAACCTTGTGGGAACAGTTTGGAGCGGGCCCCTTCCTCTTCCAACATGACTGTGCACCAGTGCACAAAGCAAGGTCCATAAAGACGTGGATGACAGAGTCTGGTGTGGATGAACTTGACTGGCCTGCACAGAGTCCTGACCTGAACCCGATAGAACACCTTTGGGATGAATTAGAGCGGAGACTGAGAGCCAGGCCTTCTCGACCAACATCAGTGTGTGACCTCACCAATGCGCTTTTGGAAGAATGGTCAAAAATTCCTATAAACACTCTCCTCAACCTTGTGGACAGTCTTCCCAGAAGAGTTGAAGCTGTAATAGCTGCACAAGGTATATTTTTCAATTAAAGTATTAGGGTTTTAAGAACATGCAGTTTTAATATACATGAATTATTTTTAATCCCATCCCACGATGGCCCGATTTTACAGTTAATAATCGGTTAGCTGAGGCTTAGCTTAGTTGCTTATTCTGCTCAGCGTCTCCAAATCTTGTTTGCGGAGTGACATTAGCGCACCGCCTCCATTGCTACATGCTATATATGACAAAAACATCGTGTCCAACATGGCTGACATAGTTCACAGTGCACAGTTAGGTCCAAAGTTTGTAAGATTTTGAAAGAGAGGAGGAAAACCGGAAAAAAAAAAAAAAAAATAGTCTGGCCTTTTCTGAGGTATGTTATCTCTCTTATAAGAGAGCAATGCACACCCCTATTATTTTGGATATTTTGTGCCATAAAGATTACAGGATGTAGTTTCTCAAAGTTAAATAAGTTTTGCAAATTAGCCTCTGATCAATATAAAATAAGAAGCCCGTTCAGCCTAGGTAGAGTTATGCAAACACGTTTCTTATACAAAACAGTCATGCACATCTGTAGTATTTCCAGACTTGAAGAGACACTGGTGTAACCTCAAGCAGTGCTGACTCATGAAGCAAAGGCAGGTTTCAGAAGGAGGTCAGGGAGAGGTAATATCTTGAGAAATGAATGGGGGGATGCACCTTTTTTTGCCAATGTCATCACAGCACTGAGAGTCGAAGTTAGAGGACGGGGTGAAGGCAATGGTTGACATGTATCAGGGCCCTCTGACAAGGTCCAACGAGGACAAGGTCAGATAGAAATAAACAGAGACACGGAGAAACAGGGGAAACAGTCAGATAAATCAGATTGAAAGTGGCAATAAAGAAAATGTAATATATTAAAAAAAAAAAAAAAAAAAACTTCCATAGGAGTGGGCAATGGAAGATAGTAAAATGATCATCTTTATTTAAAACAAAGTCATTTGTAATGTGCGGTTCATTAATTCAACGTAAAGCCATTAAATAAAGTCATTTTACAGTACCCTGCGAGAAGACAGGTTTTAAAGTGTGAGCTGTAAGCAGCCTAGCAGTAAAGTCTTTTTTTTTTGTTGTTTTTTATGAGAAAACAGCACTGATGGGTTTCAGCAGGGGAGAGCAAAACAGAACTGACTCCAAACAGTTCAAATGAGACATAGGCTAATTAGGAAGCGATGATCGCTTGCCTAATAGGAGCCAACTAGGGAGAGCAAAGGAGTGAGAGAAAGCAAAAAGACAGTCAAATCAGACAATTTGATGATGCACAAACAGATACAGGCATGAAGGGGTGGGGGGGCTATCAGAACCATGAGATTAGACAACCCAGTCAGTTCCGTGAGGAGCAGCAATAAGATGGGTTTCATGAGGTCAGACCTAGTTTGAAATTCTGTTCCATTTACCGAAAGCAACCATGAACATAAAAATGTACGGATGTTTCATTAGAATATGTGATTTTAAATAAAAAAAAGATAATTTCCAAGACACTTCCTTTTCCTGCTGTGGGTGTCAGGTTGATTGACAGAAAGAAAATTGTTTGATAATGCAGCACTAATGTGAAAACATTCAGCTGAGGCGCAAGGAAATATTGCAACAAAAACAAAACAAAACAAAACAAAAAAACATCTGAAATGAAATTTCGACAAAATCAAATGAAGGCTTCATGTTTGCTCGTATCTGGCACTGCCTATTATCGACACTGTGGAGCTTATTTTTCACAATATGAGCGGATGAGTGGCAGTACATTTCGTATCGAAGGAAGAAAATGTCCCACTGACTGTGTGTGGTAGCGGATGTAAGCGGCGGGCTGACAAAACTACAGTGATTAACCGTCATAGATTAAATGTATCACACCTGTGTGGAATGGAAAGCTTGAAAAAAATTAAAATGCTAAAACTATACAACATGAATATTTAAAATTGGAAAGAAATGGCAGGTACTTCATAGTTCATGTAATTCCTATGTGTGTGTGTGTGTGTGTGTGCGTGTGTGTGTGTGTGTATGTGTGTGTGTGTGTGTGTGTGTGTGTGTGTGTACACGCATGGAAATTAGTGTATCTTACACTAATCAAGCGTCGGCCTGGCCTGGCTGCCTTCCTGCCCATTAGGGCTCTCTAGCCTAGCGCACTTAATGACATTTGATTTTCAACTCGACTCATTTTTCACTACATTTAACCTTGATTTTGAACTCCATTGAAATTTGTATTAATATTATTCACGTGTCAACGCAATTAAATTCCGGAGTAATGACTGTTGCTCAGTTAACCAACAGATTCATCAGAGGGCAGAGGCGAGGCATTGCCATGTTTCTCTGCAGCCATTGCAATTACATGATAGACTGGAATGTATAATACCTGTGAAACAGGTGACATTCAGTTACATCCACGTTGGCATTACGGAATGAAAATGAATGACGTTCTAAAAGCATTCCAGGTGAGATCCTGTGATGAAGTGATTCGGTGTACACAACCTGCCTTGTGCATTAGTCAGTGGATGCCCATATTTCACTGAATGCATTTCGACAAGCCCTAGACAATGCTGCAGGTTTTAACAGCATGTGTAGATGGAAACAAAAAGCAACAGCTGAGCATATTAAGTTTCATCCAGTGAAGAAAAAAAAAAAAAAAAAAAAAACAAACACTGCACCACGCCATCCAAACAAAACCCGTCTCATGGCTGCATTCTGGTCTATTAAGGCTGCTGTCAGTCGAGTATTACTGCCTCTTCAACAGCACAATGAGTTTCTCCCTGTATGACCGTTCAACACTGATGTAAAACGGCAGCTCTAGTAAGCTCTTCGATTAGAAGGTGCAGAGGCCAAAACCTGATGTTTACTTGAGGTGTTTTAAAAAGTCTTTTTTTTTTTTTTTTTCTGCAATTAAACTGCTCTCGCTGGAAGTATCTCAACATGGCATCTTTATTTGGACACAGCTTAAACTAAAACATTTGAGGACGAGGTGCATTTATTTAAAACAAATTAAACTGATAAACCAAACTGGAGGTGGCATTTATTCTCATTTAATATACTATTTTCTCTACATCTAGATACAACTGACTTGATAAATAAATAATTCAAAAAAATTGAATAAGGTCTTGTACTCAAGTAATCCCTGTTCAAGGTGATCTGAGGAGATTTGTTCCCAGCGGTCCTGAAATCTCGGACTATGATCGCGAACTCATCAAATGACATGCAGAGATCATGTTTCTGTGTTCCCCAATATCAAATCCTCCGGCAGATTATTTCCCCCAATGAATAATACAAAGGTAGGATTATTAAACAAAAATACAAACAAGCGAGGTTGTGTTTTTGGATTGCTGGAGTTGCGTTTCTCGTGTTTTTAATCAGCATTCAATCTACGACGGGATGTTCTGCAGTAGCCTCTGTGCGTTGTTTCTCAACGCGAGCGATCAAACAAGAGGGCTTTTCATCCATACATCATCTGTACACTACACCTGGAGTCTTCTGAGAATCGTGTTTGATCTGGTTATACAGAGAAGTTATAGAGCCGCTGAAGAAACCAAGAACATTTACACAAAACAGTTATAAATCTTCCATACCACATGCAATAACTCTGGTGGATACATCATTCACAGTGGAACCATGTTCATTATTGCTGTCTGTACTGGGCATGATCTGTTATTTATTGTTGTATGTACTGTGATTTACTAGTGTTTTCGACCACATTTCCAAATTTGGACAATAAATATCATTATTATTATCGTTTTTGTTATTATTATTCTGATTATTTGCTGAACTGATCACCTACATCTACTAATCATAAGTTACCAACTAAGCTTCACACACATGAATACACATGGTTTGAAAAAGGAAAGGCCTCAGAGAGCACAGGTTTCAATCACAGTGTAGTTTAGAAACTACTCTTGCCACTTTAATGACACCCTGACACAATGAACACCCAGAAAACAGCTATTTGAGGTAACAAATCAAACTGTGAGCCTTCAAGCAACCGCCACCAAGCACAAAAGTGAGTACCAGTCAAACAGAGGGTATTCACTTCGACCGAGAGCTGCAACAGGCCTGTAATAGGGCCAGCATTTACAAAATTGACAAGTATTGACAGCAGCACTGGTCTAAAAGGAGAAGCAGAGACAGTGGATGACATCACTGGCCGTTCAGAGACAGCCTGCCAGCGCAATCTCCGTGAAGTCACTGCCTATTTGAAGCCGCTTTCTAAACCATCAGTGATGATTAGACATCAACTTAAATTAGGGCTGTAACACTTTGGAGGTTTAACTTTTTTTTTTCTTTTTTTTTTTCATTCATGCTCTCAGTCAGTATGACTGGTGTAAAGAAAAGTCAAATGACTCAGTGGCGGTCAAAGCATTGCAGTGACATTTTGCCCCGTGGGCTCACATTCTCAAGTCGCTACCCCTATGGCAAAGACACAGTGCAAAGTCGTTTCTATGCGTCGCTCTAAAGACAGAGCGTAACAATAATGGTGCCGGGGTTAAAATGTATTTCCCACAGGGGTTCCCAGTGCTAAAAATATGCATACTTACCATGCTCTGAGGTTTTTGGATAACGGGGTTTACCAAAATGACACATATAGTTAGGTTCAATCAGCGGTGGTAGATCCACCTCATTGATGTCACTATTTGTTAGCTGGCAACCACTCAGATCCCTCCCTCGGCCCAACAACTGTGAGCAAAGACACATCAACACACATTAAGTGACATGCTTGCTGCTCCATTTCTCTACCAGACCCCAGACTGAGTGGGCTGATACTGCTTGCTGCTCCCATCATGTGCTCTTTCATGATCTAATGATGCATCGCTATCATGTTTAATTCAGCTATGTAGATGACTTTTTAGTAACAAAAAGTCTATCATTTGAAGCGTGGAGGGTAAAAAAAAAAAAAAGTTCTTTGTGTCATTAAACAAGGCAAAAAGAATATTTTCTTAAATCTGTCAGACTGCATTAAACCCTGCGGTAAAAAATGAAGTCATATGGAACATGCATGTGTCACAAGAATTTTTCAGTGTATAATTGCTGCAGGAAGGTCAGGAGAGGAATGGTACAGGATGGGAGGAGGTGGTCTGACAGTTCATCGATGATAGCAGCACATTAGTATCGACACCAGAAATTCACTGGGGAGAGCAAATCTTATCTTTGCAAAGCTAGGAAGACAGGGGAGATGGGAGTGAGGCTGGAGATAATGGGAAAAGAGAGGAGTGGGAGAGGGAGGGGAGTACAGGGGGTGGGGGTGGAAGGTTGCGGGAGATATGAGATGTAGGAAACCTTGGCAGAGGGCTTATCTCTAATGTGATATAAGAAGCAGGATGAGGCTAAGGACTGTTGTTTCAGGGTGGGGCACTAAAGAGAAATCGACACAGTTTGATGGAATAAGCCGTGTGGTGAAAATTAGGAAACTTATGAAAAAGTTTCTTTGTACTACAACTATCTTTCCTAGGTCATTTAGATGTTTGATGGGATAACTGCACCATATATATATATATATATATATATATATATATATATATATATATATATATATATATATATATATATATATATATATATATATATATATATATATATATATATATATATATATATATATGAATAGAATTATTACCCAGATGTCAAACAACATTCTGGACTGTGGAGGGATTCTGACATAAAACTCACTTTCAAGGATGTCAAGGATGACTTGAAAGGAGAGATAATGTGTCAAACGCAGCATGTGTGGTATAAATCACTGGTGGGGCTTTTGACAAGAGCTAAAAGATTTGACCCAGTTAAACTCTTGTCTAACTGTAGAGAAAGAAGACGCATTCATGCTTTGATACCTCAGACTTTCTCTGTAATACGTCTTGGTGCTTTCAATGCCAGCAGCAGGTACAAACGCCTACACCTCGCCAAAAACCTCTAAGCGAGTGGAGTGGCAGTGGAAGGCAGTCGAATCTAAAAACAACCAGATGACTGTGAAGAAGAAACTGTCAGAAGACATTTTTGCCAGAGATTTTTGTTTCCACTTTGCGAAAACACAGGGTATTTCTTTTCATTTTTATGCACTACAGGAAACATAAGGTTGTTTATATTGGGGAACTTCCGCTTTAGCTTTTAAAGTAGCACTATTTTGCATTTTAAAGAAGGTATATAGCATTTCAAAATACTTTTTAAAAAATGGAACATGGAGCATGATGATACAGTCTGAACATCAGTCTCAGAGGAGGACATGTTTAAAGTTGTTGAGAAGACTGCCGGAGACAGAGAAAACACGAAGAAGGAAAAAAAGTAAAGTAAAAAAAAAAAAAAAGCCCCCAGAAAAGAAGCCTAGAAGACCAACAGCATCTGAGATTGAAGGCGGGGGGGGGGGAGCAAAACAAACAAGCTGAGAACAAAAGAAATTGAGGGATAACAAAAAAGGAGGAACAGTGGGGTGTGTGTTGGGGGGGGGGGGGGGGGGGTGACAAAACTCTTAATCTCTCTCTCTCACTCTCTCTGGCTATGTTTGTTTTCTGCTGGTTTTGGCCTCAAGTCGCCCGTCGATCCCCTCGTAAATTGCCTGTGTCGATCCAGCCTTACAAGCTTCCACACACTCCCCGAGTCCCTGTTAAAACGGTCACGCCAATAAAAGCCCATTCACTTGTAATGAATTGAAAGAGAAGCTAAAGACTAAAGGGGCTGATTTAGTGACAATTGCTGATGATCCTCGATTGAGTTAGGATTGAGCTAGCCCGCCTCTCCGGTCCTACAACATGGCCGGTATTGTTGGGGGTTTCTAAAAGAAAACCAAAGGCTGCCAATTCCTATTCCTTCTTGTCCATCTCTGAAGCATACACTTCTAGACGATGTACAGTATGAGCGAAAACAGCTCACCCTGAAGACCCTGCAATAAAATTCATGGTTGTAGCTTAAATGGTCAGAATACCACCAAAAAGTGTGCTTGGATGGAGAACCACAGCTCAATTCGAACCACATATGAAAAAATAAATAAATAAAATTAAAATTACATACATACATACTTACATATAGACACATATGCATGCATATACAGACATACATACAGACATCATTTACATATATTGCCATGGTAGGGTAATGTCACTCAAATCTTGCACGGTTGCATCCTGAGTGAACTGCTGATGTTGTAATCTCCAGGTAAGCTGTTGTAACGCTTGCATCCCCCTTGCCCCACCACTACCACCACCACCACCACCACCACCACCACCACTACAGCAGATTACAGTTGTAAGGACTGGAGAAGCTAATGTGACTTTGTCTGGAGCTGCCCGATATGGTCCTAGGGACCCTGGATTACATGGAAAAGGGGATTCTAAAACAGATACAAACACGTTGCAAGACATACTAACATTAACACAAAGTAGCCATAAAGATGAAGAAAAAAAATACACCAGTGTTTGCAAAAGCTGGTAATAAGAGCAAAACATTATGAGCACAAGAAAGTATTGATTTGCGTATCTACAGCTATAAAAGACGGAGTGTTACTTGAACGACAATGTACAACAAAGAAACACCTTTCATTTTGCTTTTGGTCTTGGGAGAATATTTTTTCCAGACAAAAGAGAAACAGGGAAATAATTCACATAACCAACCAGTAATTCAATGAGTATTATGCACAGTGCTTTGCTAACAGCCTCCAGTATTTCTGACAGTCACCTGGAAACCCTTGAGGCATTATAAAGATCTGCATGAAAAACAGATTTTCATTCCACTGGGATATAATCACTATAAACTGTATCTTGCAAAAAGTGTATTTTGATATTCTACTGTTTTGCTTTGCCTGTAACGCACCGACTGATCCAGTAAATTCAGACCATGCATCCAAATATATCCTTCAAGAGTGATGTTGCAAGGTACTGAAACCACAGAAACAAACCACTATTTAGTTTATTTGGATTTTCTAGACAGGTATATCAGGATGATGTGATAGGACTGCAGGTCCAACGGATTCAAATTTTGTAACCCCCAGCTGCAGCTTCTCTGATCTGTTAAACACTTCTGCATGTTGTCAGATGGCTCCTTTTAACCAAGCTAATATAAAAATATATTTATGGTTCCTTTTATACTTAATCTTTTATAAAAAAATTGCTCATTGAGCACTTTTTGTAAGCCTCTATGTTTTACCCTGTTTTTGTAATGTACTCTGACACAATCAGTCTCCAACTGACCGGCTCATCCTGGGGGCAGCCAAAGATGTGTTCAGTTTTCAGAACAGGATTTCATTTGTTTTAGATTTTCAGATACATTTTCAACATATTTGAGTATAATCATTAGTATAACCATTTAACATCAAACACTTTATTACGTTAGAAATAACTAATTTTGTTGGGGACCCACAGAATTTCCCTGTGACCCTGAGGGACCCAGTATATTGAAAATCTAGCAACGTCAAATATTTTTCTAAAGTACTTCCTATTCTTTCTTTGCAGGTTTATGGATATTGGCCATTTGACCAAAACATGGGCTCTCTGGGCTCTCTGAGAATCGCATCTTTAAGAGGATGCATGCTCAGAAAACAAAAGTATAGATTTAGTGAATTGGACTGTACGTCAGTTTCATATTTTTTCCTGGAAAGCTTTTTTTTTTGCTGCTTTTGAATAAAGATTGCAGAGAAGCATAAATGGTAAATGATGATGTTAATCTGAAGGCAAGATGAGCCAAAAAAAAGTGAGCTACATGTCCACTCGATAGATGCATACATAAATGTTTTTTTTTTTTTGCATTTAATATATGTGTATGTGTGTGCCACATCCCTTTCATGTTACACTCAGAGCACATTTGAGTCCATTGTAAATTAACTCTTGTAGCTATCAAGAGCCCTCAGCTTGGATAATCCCACCACCCAGCCACAGAGCAAGGAAATCTGAAAAGACAAACCATAAAAGCAACTTTTTTTTAGTAAAAGGTCAAACATAGGCACTGTGCGTGGTCACACCAACAGCTGCATTACGACCCTGCAATTCCAATGTTTATCTGTTGTTCACCTCGAGAGAAAGAGATGTGACAGGGGTTGGCAAAAGTGTGAAAATGGAATGCTGAGCTTTCATATATATATATATAAAGCTTACTTGTAGACATGCCGTTGTCAGAACAATTGCTTCACAGTTTCGACACCTACTCAACCCTCTTGCCAGGTGCCAATGCGTGTCTAACTCACTGCTGTGCCAAAAAACACTGCTGTCTTATTGAAAAAAAAAATGCATTCACAAAGTAAACAATGCAATATGTGAAGTTTCTGAAAAACAGTTGGTATCCTGGGGCACACCAACACCACCACGTGCCTTCCTACATAGACTTTGACAGTAAATCAGTACTCAGTGTGTGTGTCTCTATGTACATCACATGGGGGTTGTGAGTTTGTTGACCTTTGTTATGTAAGTATGTGCGTAGTGTGAGTGTGTGCCACGGTTCAAGTGCGTCTCCCTGCTCACTGCCACAAATCCCTTACCCACATTAGATTTAACAAGAGAATCTTAAAATGGATAGAGCTATTTTAAACAAGTACGTCACAGCAGGAGCTCATTCTCCTGCAGATGTCAGGCAGTTGTGTAATAAGGCTGTTAATGACGGAGATGATCAGGGCTGACACTGAAATGAGCCTGTATGTACAACCAGTCAGATTGGTCGACGGGTCAGTCAAATTAGACCTATCACAATAACGAACAGTCATAATTTCTGAAGGAAACAGGAAAGGCTATACTAGCATGCATCAAGTTAAGTTAAAAGAAATTCCAAGAAAAAAAATAGGTGTAAGAATGCTCACCAAGGTGTAGATAATGACGGCAGAAAAGGGAAACAAAAGAAAATGCATGACATTTTCGAAGCTATTTTCATTAAACGCATAATTTCAGCAAAAAATGTCGTCCGTGGTAAAAATTACACCAAGTCCTGATCCTATCAGGAAGATAAATTAAAAGAACAGAAAGATAAAAAAGAAAATGATTGAACGTGAAAGCCAAGTATTGTAAAATCTTGCAAATATCGTACAGTGATCAGGTGGATGATCTCTCTCTCTCTGTGCCCACTAGTCTGCAGGACATTATCTGTCCCAAGTAGTCCCTCGTCCATATTATAGCTTATGTGTATACTTTTTTGAAAGCCACTGCTAAATTCAGTCTACAACAATAGTTAAACAATTTCTAGTCAAATGTGCTATACAGCAGAGGTCGGTAAAATCCCTTTAAGCTCATTCCATCGATTTACTTGTAAACGTTGCTCTGAATAAAAATTCAGGAAAGGGAAATCAAATTACAACATGTCATGATACCTCTTCAATTTTTGGAAAACTTTATCTTCTTTTTAATTTGATCCATGCTGTTTAAGGATAAAAGCATTTTATTTATTTACCTGCAGACATATCAATAGGTAAATACAATGTCACTATTCATTCCTGATGAAACCATATATTTTGCCAAGAAAAGTGTACCTAAAGAAAACTAAAGCAGTTCCGACATTTTGATTCACTTGCTTTGGCAGACCCATGCGATTTGCTCACCTTTTCAAAAGAACAGGCGATTCGTGAGTCTACCCACCACCAGAGACAACCCTCAGCTTCTTTAGACAACATGCATTGGATCCGAGTATCAGATGTTATGACATTAGCTTACAGAACATATATATCTGTCTGAAAAGGTCAGTGCAACAGGGTCCGTCTGAGTTCAGAGCCTTGGACTCAGAAGCTTGGTGAAAGAGTGGAAAGGCAGAGAAGAACAGCGAGGGCATCTGCTTTGACCTAGACAGGGAATAAACAAACAAACAGGCTGCCAGGCTATCAGCGCATGCAGTGAACAAACAGGGAGGCTGACAAATCTCCCTCATATCTATGGAACCGAGCCAGGTATCACACAGGTTAGAAAGGTGAGGTGTTGGAACAACACACAGGTGGTGTTGATGTGACTTTGAAGCAAATCCTCCCAATCTTATCCACGTGATAAACTTCCTTTCTCTTGCTAATTCATTGATTTCTCAGTTTCGTGAAAAAAAAAAAAAAAAAATCTGATGCTTTCACGTTGCAGCATCACTGCCCCAACTGAATGACTCCCCATCTGAAGGTCGAAGACAGACATCAGGCCAATGAGGCTGTTAAACTGACTGAGCATTGATTACTATTTTACACAGAGCTTTACTCATTCACCTCTTACAAATGTAACATCAGGTGCCATTCATCATTTATGGTGTGCTCTTGCTAACGACATGCAGTGAAACCTATACTTGCCCGCTGTCAATAATATATGGGAGCAGAGCTGAGAGTGTGCAGCTTCTCCTGAACACAACGCCAAGTACATTTCACTCATTCGCCCCTGCTCAGATTGAAATTGTGCCAATTGCTAAAATAAGTTTATGTTGCGTTTCGGCTGTGGTGGTAATTTGCATTCTCTTTGCCTTTGTACAGCTTGGCGCTTAAAGGGGAAATGTCAGAACAGTATCTGCACAGTGTTCTTTGAGCCAGGGATCAGTGTAGATTCCCCCGCTAGTAAACCTGCTAATAAATGACAAATGTGAGCTTCTGATTGCTCGTTTCATTGAACGATGCACAGAGAAAGCGAGTTCAATAACGTGTCATTTATTGTTCTACTTCTTCACCACTAGACAATGATAGGGCCAATAAGTAAAGGTCGGTGCAGCAATAAAAAAACGGCTTTGTTATTGTGTCACCCTGTCCCACACTCTCTCTCTCACTCACACACACACACATACGAGAAAACTCTGTGTGCTCAAACATTGAGTGAACACAAATATTACAGAGGCAGGAATGCATACATGTATACAGACAAACTAAAGCCACACCTTGTAAACCACACCCGGGTTCTGCCCTGTCTCCATGAAAGGTCACCTGTCAATAATGTGCAGTTAAGTCTCAGACATGCATGAGCTCTGGGTTATTATTTTTTGGTTCCACTCCACCACTGTTTATTGTAATTTCATTAGCTCAATCTCTGTTATTCTAATTACACAGACATCTTTTGCAGCAAATAAAAGTTAATGAGCTTTTATGAAAATAGCTTGACGTGACCTTTTTACTTATTCATCTATACACCCCCCACCCCCCCCACCTCCTCTTGTCCCTGTCAAACTGCACTGTGGAAGGTCCCTGATACCATGGGATAAGGATGGACGGACACACCCCTTTCAAATTCAAACAAAAACACAACTGCCAAAAAACAGTCTTTTCAATCAACATCAAAGACTCTTTTTCCCTCCTCCATCTGTTCCATAGATCATTTAGCCTTGTCATCCATAAATCTGCAAAATGCCCTTTTCAAGCTGCTCATAAACACCCTCATAGATCTTCAAAAATGCCACCACACTCTGAGGCAAGAGCTGCTGATGGTAGTGAGCCCACAGCAGTTCAGCTGCCTACAGTCGGGAAGTGATGAATGTCGGAATGAATGTGTATATTACAGTCCGCCAGGCAGCGCCGACGGTTTTTGGGTTGAGGTACGCAAGTGAACCAGTATGGGGTTGATCAAGAGAGGTATATGTAAATGTTATTTATTTGAATCGCCCAAATACTAGGGCTGAATGATGAATCAATTTGAAATCGAAATTGCGTTTTGAAAATTGGCAAATCGCAGGGATTGCGACTAATTTTGCTAATGTTTAACTTAATTAATATTTTATTTGCCATGTTTAAACACATGTTAATGGTTTTACAAATTCGTGCTGTCCTCTTAGTGTAACAGTCAAGCTCGGCAATCAGAAGGCCAGGCTCCTTGTGTACCAATCATGCTGCAATTAGATGTTGCCCACGGCGACTGCATATACACCTACCAACAACAACCCAAGTAAAACTACACCATTATACTTTTAAGCTGATTGCACGATGTGTGGTCTTTAGATGCTGCTCCTGAGCTGGAAACATTTCAGGTACAGAAATTGTTTACAGAAACTTCCAATTATTCTCTTATTGGCATTTCTTTCTTATTTGTATTGTTATTAAACTTGTTGGCAGCAATTCATATCTTTCAGCTCTTGATGGTGTGTTGGTGCGGTAATGCTCCATCACATGTTTTACATTTATCACACAGTGAATATTGAACTGAAGCAATTATTCTCAAATAATATCGCAATAAATGTTTTCCCCAAATCGTTATACTATACCACATTATACTATACCATACTAAATACCCTTTAAAGCTTAACTTGGAAGTACATAGTTACATAGTATTTTTCTAAGACTTTAATTTGTATAGCACAGTGGTACTGTATGAGGGTCATTTTGAGAATAATTTGTTGACTATACTTACAACATTAGGTCACTAATCATTAAATGATTCAATATTCAATATAACATTAAAAATGGCCTGTACAACTCATCACATGTACTATAATTATAAGCAACATGAGCAAGATATCCACCGTAATGTGTATCTTGGTTTGATGTGCAAATAATATTTGTATCACTGGTGTGTAATAAAGAATAAAAAAAAAATACTACCTGGATCATTCTTGCAATATTGAACAACTATAGCATTTTAGGTGAGGCGTATTTGTATATGTCTAGTAAATTAACAAGATAATCATGAAATACTACAACCTGTATTAATTTTTGCAAATGAAAAAAAAAGAAAAACTGTTTAATTTATTCCCCTGAATTAATTTAACATTTTGCACCCACTATCTGAATTAGCAAACGCTGTGTTATTGCTATCAAAATCATTACGTGGCCTAGTGCACGGCCCTGAGGTTTATTAGCCTGGTTTTTGCTAGCAACGGCGCCATTATCTTATTGCCTTAATGTCACAAACATAAGGGGTAAGGTGGGCGATGGATGCTGCTGCTGTAGGCCACTGCGCTCAACTCAGAGAGCCAGAAATCCAATATTGCAGGGATGATAAATGCTGAGGGGAAAAGATAGATCTTAACTCGAAAGCTATTATAATGTCTATTGTTTTTCAATGTTGATGTAAATTACCTCGAGCAGCTTCAAGCTCCATTTTGCATTCCATAATTCATGTTTGTTGCAAAGGGAATCAAGTAATAATAACTTTATGTGTACAGCAGTCCTCTGAAACAATGTTTACACTTTTGTCATCAAGACTCGTAACAGCCACATAAACATACATAACCAGGCCAGTAAAAATAAGAGATATAGTCATAAAGGTCAAAAAAGGTTTGACTAAAACATAGTGGGAATGGGAAAAACATTATTGTAAGTGTTGCTTTGTGCTTGGGGTAAACGTGATGGACCTTTCTGCGTTCCTACATTGAAGTTAGGAGCGCATGAAACAAAAGCAAGATATGGGAATATGTCTAGCCTGTGGTTTGCCCTGCTTCAATTTGATTTGCTCAGCTTTCCGAGGATGAGTAACTCAGATATCACATGTCATCATCCGTTGTTTTGTAACCATCACGCATCCTCGTACTTGGTTCAAAATGTATTCTACCTGTGAATAAACAAACACTACCCTTTTCACCTGTGAAATGACTTAGTCTTGCACTTTGAGTCATATAAGTGCAGTTACTTGGTAACGTCCATGTTAGAATGTATCTGACAACACTGCGTGGCATTGTACTGACCTGCCCCAGTGAGCCATGCTGATGAAATAAATGTTTCAGACTTCACAGAAATCCACTGAAAATGCTAAGCGTGAACACAGCCTGAGACAGGTTTACAGGATGATTCACATCCACAACCCAGAAAAAACAGAGACAGAAAGATCATAGAGGCTGACGGTGCTAACTTCAAACCGTGGCTTTCTCTGTTAAGATAAACCGTTGCAGCACACACCAGAAAAATAGAAAGAAAAAAAAAAAGAACACAGCAAACAATCGTGACTGTAAAAGGTGCTATTCGTAAATGTTTTTTTTTTTTTTTTCCAAAAGCCAAGAAAGCAAAGCAGCTGCAGAGAACACACATTTAACATCAGGTTTTACTTGGCAAACCACCTCCTTCTCCCTGCCTGCTGGACAGCCTTAAATGGTTGAAAAGTTTAGCACTGAAATAGAAATGCGATTTCCAAATGGAACGTATTGTGTTTGCCAGATGTTGTGAGCAAAAATGCACTCAGCATCACACTGACCACAGCATTGCATAAATGGCTGAACGCGTTTCAGTGAATGGGTTCTGGCCTGTAGCAGTACTGTACCCAAAAGGGCTCTCCAGCTCTTGCTGGGATTGGGACATCCATTTCTGCCTGAGATTTATGCATTATTGTCCCGAACCAAACCGTGACCCTCTACAGCTCCCACTACCCCATGCTGGACTGAAAAATTCATCATTCCCTTATTTTGATGTGGCAATGGAAAAATATGCTCTTCTCAATCCCTCGGTGAAACAGTAGTCATTGTAAGGAAAGGACTGGGAATGGAGGGCTACCAAGCCATTGTTTTTTAGTCTTGTTCACAAGAGCATAAGTGAAATGGGCCGTGGGCTCTATGTAAAAAGACACTGTGCAGATTTGTACATGATAAAGGGGGTCAATGAGTCATCAAATAGGAAAGCTCCATGGGACACTGTAATACATATAGAATAAGAAACAAGAGACCAATGGGATGTCATAGACAATGACACTATTTCTACCAGTGACAGCCAGAAAGTTTGACATTGAGCAAAATGCAGGAGCAGGTGAAGGAGTAGTAAATTGTATTATAATATGATCTCCTCCAAAACAAATGCTCAGTATGGCCAGATCAATATCGTCAAGGAGCAAGCGATTGGTGCTCACACAGCTCTTGTCGACAGGAGCTACCAGAATCAACATAACAGGAAGTTCCTTGTAGCCTTTAAATGCCACTAAATGTATGGCATTTAATATGTTGCTGTGCATCATGAACATTCAACATCGTCCTACAAAACATGACAGCAAGCCACCGATGAAAATAATATTCAAATCCTGAAATATGAAATACATCTCGGACACATCAGTTTAAAATAAATTATGCAAGAACTCTGCTTTAAATGTCCCAAATCAACTACACCTTTATTTATTTATTTTTTTTTTTCATTGAGATGTGTACTTATTTTATCCCAAATGTTTACAGAGCAAACCAAAACATGCCCACAGGTTTTGGTTTTGGTTTTTACAAAAAATAAATAAATAAATAAATAAATGAAATGTGCGTTTCATTTGGTCATTTGTTGCTATAAGATTGGGAGAAAGATGGCGGGAGGGAGACTTAACGTAACGTGTAAAAAAAAACGTGAAAACATCTCGCCCAAGAAACATTTGTGCTGGGGACACATAGATTCTCCCTGGCAATGTAACACAAGTTTTCAGATTACGTTACGGTACATGAGCTTTTGTGTTTCCATTTGAAGTCAGGTCAATCGCTAAAATCAGCACTTACTAGAAGCTCCACTTATCTCTCCTTTTTTTTTTTTTTCCCCCATTTACGTTCATGATGTAAAGCAGATTCCCCCTCCAGCTCCAGTTGGCAGTCAACATTAAAGTAAATAAACTCTTTACAATGGCTGTCGCCTCAGCGGATAATTGCTGTAGATAAACGGGGCTGAAAATAAATCCACGTTTTAATCCCATAAATTAAAAGGTAATTCCTGAGTCCCCCTCCTGTCGGCATTAGCTCCTGATCAGAGCAAAATCCAATGTGACACCAGGCGTTTATTCCCCCATAAGGTCTGACTCTGCATCCGACTCTCTCCAGCCGTCCCCACACAACATTGACCATAGATGGACCCCCAGCTGAATTGTATGGGTTTTCTTTATAAGGCAACATTTGACAAGGACATGCCATTTCAGTGCACATGATGTCAGTATGCACTTTAAATCAGTTCAATGTAAGGTTTTGATTGAATAGTATTTCTGCAGACCAGTGAGTTTAACCTGCTACTGAATCTGCAAGAATGGGAGCTATTTGCCTGGCCGCCAGCCTGCCTGTCCCTCGGAAGATCTGCTCAGAGAAAAAAAAAAGAAAAAAAAAGCGGTGATGTGAATTGCCTCTGATATGATAGCTTGAAAAATAGGCAGGTCTTACGGCATACCTAGTGCTGGCAGCCGTGCTCTCCCCTCACTTCTCCCTCCTAAACTCCCTAAGATGAGAGTGTTGAGTGGCCCTGTGAGCTACTGATGTGTCACAGACAAATCACTGCAGGGGAAGTTGACTGGACTGGAGGATCGCTGCCAAAAAAACCTAAGAACAAAAGAGGGGCTTTGGAGGAGACAGAACAGACGGGAGTCGACTGGTCTCCTTTATTTGCCTCCTCCGCTTCATAGCCACTTTCACACTCCAAAAGGCTTGATCACTCATGTATGCAGGTCAGACAGAGTCAAGCGTATAGTACATGTTGCAGCAGCTACGGCCCTCCAGCAAAGGGTGTTACAATTCTCCACTTTTACCAGCTGGTAAGCATTTACGATTTTCTCACTTATGCTGTCTTTCTTCATCAGTCTGTTACCAGTTTTGGTGCGATCGCAGAGGTCGAGGCTGCAACATTGCTGGGAGTCTTGGACAATTATGAGTTCATGATCACCTTTGGCAACGGCACCTGGATGTTCAGGAAGCGGGTGACGCAGCAGCTGGGCTCTGGCTTGGAAATGTGCGCCAGCTTCGGTCAGTGGCAACAGGTGAAAGTATGAGAACAATGGAGCTCCCTGGGCACAGCGATCACGTATGAAAATGCAGCCCAGTTTCTGTTTTATCAATAATCAATTGCAAAATAATTCTATTTCAACATTAATCATCCGTTGAGAGGGCAACTGCAGTGAATTTTTCGTATTTAGCCCATATTCTACATATCACATTCCGCATATCGTATTTCATTGTGCCTGCATATCAGCGAGCACGTGTGTTATGCCCAGATATACAAAGCCACACAGGTGCACCCTCTATCAGAATTTGTCCAGCGCAGGGGGAGCAACAGTGTGCGGTCAGCACTACCTGCAGCATTTCACGCCAGGCCTCTTCGAGCAGCGGAGGAGACCAGACTGTGTTATTTCCACCTCAGTGGTATTCTACCTGCTCACTGGCCTGCTCCCATCCCTGCTGCCCGCCACCTGTGCAGTGCAACGACACACACACACACGCGGCATCACACACACATCACTGAAAAACCGGGCCAGATCACAGTAGCAACCTGGCTGAAGACCAATGGAGTAAACAGAACTATCTCTAGCTTATCTATGTCCGGTGTATGTAAAGTTTGTGCATCTGTCCCGGCATGTGTGTTTGTGTGTAAAGACTATATTTGAATTAATGTAATAAATGTGTCATACTGGTGAAGAGCCAATACAGTCATGGCTCAACATTAATACCCCAGTGGGAGAGGATAAAAGCATAATATACCGGGTTGATCATTCATTACCAGCAAAGTGGGTGTGACCATTGTGTTTCATTGCCATGGAAGTATCATGGGAATACACTTATTTTTGGCACAGATCTTAACCCACTCATTTCAAGATGGCTCTCCTCTCACAAGGACAAAAAAAAGCCTATTTGTAAAATTTGCAGCGCATATAAAACATGGAATTAATCTAACCCTATCCCTAACCCTGACTCTGTCTGCCGTTAGTTTACCAAAGTCACCCAGGAAGCCATTTTGAGATGATAAACCATGTGGCTTGCGTCATCTGTGCCAAAAATGTAGATGGTGAGTGTTGCATACATATGCCGATATCAACAATTGGTGGTAAAGACTGAAAATGCAAACAATTGCGCTGAATGAAAACAGATAATTGAGCCGGGACCTCCAGTTTTTGGCAAGACTGCAGATGTTCAGACTCATCATGATTTGAGTGCTCTAACCTCCTCCAGTTGCAATGAAAACTCAAAGAGAAGTGCAGAGAACCCCTCGGCCACACAGTGCAACACAGCCATTCGAAATTGGCTCAGGTAATATAAGGGATCTAAGTATTATATGGATTACAGTATCAGCTTCAATCAATCCCTTCCCCTACATATTTGATGAAAGCTTTGCATTGTGATGCAGGATCATGTAACTAAAAGTCCACCAGGGAAGATAATCCACTCCCTTGTCAGTACAAGCTGGCACCCCTCCACTCTTCTTTGTTCGAGGAGAAATAAAGAGGGTCAGATTTATTGGTATTCAATCACACACTAAAGCAACGGTCGTTCCTGGCGATTGCTTTCAGGTGAAGTGACTGTCAGGACTTCTTCCTACAGAAGCTCCGAGAGCCGCAGAAATTAAATCACACTAAAGCCAGCACTGCCTTTTCATCACAATAAAAAGGGAGCGCTCGTATTATCCCCCTCACAAGAAAAAGGGAGAGGTGAACTGTCGGCGTGTAATAGACCTGATGTGGTAAAATGCTGAAAAGGTCAGCGCATCTTCTGGAGTTAGGCCAGGGAGAACGGCTCCTGTGACAATAGAGTAATAGTATCTTTAAGCTCGATCAGACATGTGAACAGCAGAGCCATTTTCTTTGGGATCCTGAGTTCTTTTATCCCCTCTCGCTTTGCTCCTGCATGCTCTTGTTCTTGCCGCCGTATTCATGAGTTAAATCTTTAACTACGCAGTCTCGTTTTTATACACTTGACAATTCGCAATTGATACTGCTGACTTTGTCTGACTTTGTTGCTATGGCCGACCTAAATTAAACCAAGGCTAGACAACAAGCATTAGGGGGAGGCATTATGCTTATTCTAACTCTGAGCTGTAAAGATGATTCAAAATAATGCATGGCTTAGTGGAATACAGAGACAACAGCTGGCAGAGAAATTGGGACTAGAAGCTGCGCTCATTGTGTAAACTTGGCATGCACTCCTGGCATAACAAGATTAACCCTATTTTCACATGAACTATGTTTTCTGCATTTACAGTGACATTGTGTAATTCCCAACATCGGGGATGACCAGTCCTCTAATCTGATTCCACCCTTCAGACTAAGTTATCCCTTGGCAATAGGCCTTCACAGGGGTAAAGAGTATAAGATAAAGGTTGACCATTATCGCCAGCAAATACTGCCTCTGGCATTCTACCATTTGAAATGAGTGTACTATATGTCCTTTTCAGGCTCTGATAGTCAAAAAGGCCCTTTAATGAGAAGACTATGAGTCAATATTTACCATCCCTGCTCGGCTTGTGAGCAGTGACACTAGAGGATGCGTGTCAATGTGTTTGTGTGTTTATGGAAACGTGTGATTAAGTCCCTTTGCCGGGACGGGCGGCCGTGAATAAATGCAGCGCTATATTGTGACGACTGCTCCAAAAAGCGCGGAGAGATTGAATAATTACAATAATCATTTCAGAATGTGAAAATAAAGTCTGTTGTCTCGCATGCCATTATCGTGCCGTCATATTGACGCTGGTTAAACTGAGAACATCAGTCATCAAGGTCCGTGCCCGTGTTTTCTAGAACACTGGTGTTATGTCAGTGCCGGGAACTGGATTGTACAGAGGAGAAAAGGTGCAACATCTTCAACCCACGCACACGCAAAGAGAGACAATCCCGTTGTACCTTTCTTCGGCGTTCTTTTTTTTTTTTTTTTTGTGGAAATTTCCATACCATCTGTCAGACCGCCTGTGAGACACAGAGAAGCCATGCTGAAAGCCTCACCACTGAGGCCTTGCACAAACCGAGACCCACACTCTCCACATATGCCCCCTTTCCCCCTCCAATTGAAATTCTAACGCTGACACACGATCTACAGGCTGGTGCCCCCCCCAAGCACTCACAGTGTGCCCCTGAAGCTGTTCCATTTTCCCTGACAAATATCACCCTGGGCAATCCATCAAAGACATAAGCCTATTCTTAAAGCACAGGATGATTTTGTCACTACCGCTGCCACGGTGTTATGTCATGCTGCGTCTTTCTCTTCCACCAATAAGCCAAGGTATTCTCTTCACGCCCCTGCACGCTCTGCATACTCTACTGCAACTTTCTCATCGCTGGCGCCATTTGCTCGTCTCAGCCATCAGGCTCAAAGACACTGGGCCATCTTATTTGTGTTTTTAGAGCTATGACATCTATCACTTGTTGCCCTGTGTGCAGTACAACATTGTACAAGACGGGTAGGAAAATTAGGCTGATGCGCCGGGTTATATCCCAGCGCAGAGCACACGCTGGGTTTAAACATAGCTTAGTCAGTGAGGAAGGGAATCATGTTAAATTTTGCCCCAAATCTCTCACTTTTCTCTGCACGAACTGGACAGATTGTGTCAGATTACCACAGCTCTTCGAAAAAGCCTAGTTATTTCAGAAAAAAAAAATCAAAACAAAACAAAAAACGCTTGAGCAAATTTAAAGTAGTATGAAAATAAATAAATAAAGGCAAAGTTTTATCCTCGATGTTGTCAAGTCTCACTCAGCAGCGAGGCGGGAGAGCTCTGATGAGCCACAAGCGCAAACAGCTTGCAACTTGAGTGACGGCATTACAGCAGCAGGCACATCAGCAATCAGACCTCATTTCCGAGTAATTTGGTGTCGCCGGCGCTGTATTAACTCCATAGGTGGTCCTGTCTGTTTGCCAGGCTAAATAAATATATAAATGTCATAGAACAAGCCTGTACCACAGGAGATCTATAAAGTAATAATGAATGCCACCCTGTTTCTGCAGATATCAAAAGCAATGGCACCTTAGCTTTTTTTGGGCAGTGTCCAAACTCAAAGCTTTAGATGGCTAGGTGTTTTTTGCACCCACATCAGCAATGGCTCAGGTCACACAATCGGTCTGGACAACAGGACACGACAGGAGGTATCAGAACTGTCTCTATATATCACTATATCATGTCATAAAACAGTAGCGGGGGGCTTCAGCTGGTGAAGGGAGGGGGGGGTTACAGTCCTCTATTGAAGCTCAGCTAGCAGGTGTTTGATTGAAGTGGAATCCCAAGAAGTGGTACTGTGGGATACTGGGGGTTTTCCCACAGTCTGTGTTCACAACAATGTCTTCTGAGACTCAGAAACATCCAAACACTCCTCCATGCTTTCACGCCTTTTTTTCCTCCCCGCTGTTTGTTTTCCCCGTACCTTTCTTCCCTGCCTCCATGCATTGTGTTTATGACCTAATGCACAAACAAGTTGTCCAGTTGAGGGCCACAGGGAGTCACCTGATGCACGGCGCCGCGAGGATCGCTTTTCAGTCACGATACAGTCACAATCAGACACATCATTTTCACCAGCAGGTTCGTGTTACAGAGCAAAACTGGCAGACCAAGATTCACAGTATGCAGCTAGACGCTGAGGGATGGGAAGCTAGTGTGTGTGTGTGTATGTGTGTGTGTGTTTGTTTTTTCCCACTGATGACAGGTGACAGCTATTGTCACACAGTTTGGTACCATGTTTCTCTCTCTCTCACCCTCCTTTCAAATCCAACTTTCGGTGAGTTGAACGAAAGAGACAGGGTATGTAACAACCAGCCAATCTGACGCAGCATCAACATATCAGAAGCAATATCTTTAATGTGAGGTGAAAGCATAACAGTCCGGTAGGAACATGTACAAATACAATGGAGCAAATACACAGAAAAAAGAAAAAATGTTTAGAAATCCGACAAACAACACTTACATCTCTCTAAAGGGTAAGGTTTCAGTTATTTCACAAACAACACAATGCAGAAGCAGAAATAAATATGTATGACCGCTTGGCCGATAACGCCAGCTGACTGATAATAACTGCCAGTCTGTTAATTAACAGTGTACACAAATAGTCAGAAATAAAAAAAAATAAAAAAAAAATCAAGCCTAATTGCATAAAGCTTTGCACCGGACACTCTAAAATCTATGTATATGAAATTTAAAGCCATTGACGTGAGCACTGAAGCTGCATAGCCAACACAGTAAAAAACAAGCCATCTGAGAATCATGTATTGATTTGCCTTGCTGTTGCATTAGAAAGGCTGTCTAATGCACTCCAGTGGCATGTTGTTACACATGCACTGCGAAGAGACGCACATCATTTTTTTCTCATCATCATCTAAAAAAAAAAATGTCCTGCGTGCAAATTATCAATCATTTTCTAATTGGTAAAAGCTCTGCATGACGTTTGTATGTCATGGTGACGCTGCAGTCACACACACACACACGCAGCATGTATCTAACACAATAAAGACTGAATGCTGTTACGAAGCTTCACAGAGGAAGTACTCTTCTCGGTTTGCTTATTTTGTTCTGGGCCTTCTGTGGCTCCCATGGCTCAAACCGTAATGGGGACGGATAGCATTTGACATGTGGCAGGGACGTGTGAGCCAGACCTCTCGCTCACTTCTCCACTTGTGGAGTGACAGCAGGGTCGGAGAGCAAGCTTTAATTGCACGCGACAGCCGATCACACCGGCAGGGACTTTCAAGCCAGTAAAGACTCACCTGAGAAAAGGTTGAAGAAGGTGGTGGACTGGAAAACATCAGATTGACACCCTCCCTAGAAGCCATCCGCTTGATTGCATCCAGCCCGCCGACATCCTACGCTACCAACCCGCGGCGAGCAAACAAGTCAAAATAAATATGTTTTGCGCGTGCTTAACATTCAGAATCTACTTTGAGTCGTTCAACTTAACCTCACACTTACCCGTTAATGCTTGCCTTTTTGCTTCCGCAAGGAAAAGCAATCTGCGTGAAAGTATTCAGACGCTGCAAAAAAGGGCAGGAATTAGGGGATTAGAGACTTAAGGAAGTCTCTCATCTGGAGCAGTTGTTACCGGATTCTTCTTTTCCTTTTTCTGATTGTTTGTCTTTTAAATCCAATGAAAACTAGGTAATAATAAAAAAAAAGACTGCATCACGATATGTTATTTGGACTATAGGGTCTCCCTACCTTCTTAACAAAGTGAAAGCACAGAGGTGAGAAAATCCATGAGAGCAAGACATAAGACGACAACATGGTAAGAGGGAGTAAGATAAGCGTGCGGCGCAGCATCCTTTGATCAAAGTGCGAGGAACTGAGGAATATTGGGCACCCATGCCTAAATAGTGGATTTTTGCCTTGCTGTCTGTTCGAGTAAGCTGGAAATCTATCAGCCGGAGAATGGAGGCCCAGGAGCATGTGTCGTTTGAACTCGGGATCTGCTCAGCCGGCAAAAAGCCATGACTACACAGTTGAGAGTCAGAAAAAAGTGGGCAAAGGGTAAAGGGTGCGCAAAAAAGTAGATGAGCTAGAAGGAAAGGAGTTAAGTGATAAATATTTACATTAATAAATATTAAGCAATATATTTATTTAATGTGTTGGATACAGTGATTGACAAAGAGCAAAGTAAGTAATTTTCACAGTGTTACTAATAGTTTTCCACTGGCTGAATTTGTCCTTCTAATGGAAAACTACATGTGGTTCAGCACCATTGCTACAATTATTTGTGGTTTACAACATTATTTTTAATACTCTCATTTTTTTTTTTAAATCTTGTTTTGTTTTAATGTACATTTTCTCTTATCTAGTCACATATATTAACTGTGGGCTGACTAACACTCTTCATGTAAGAGTACTATCATTAAATATTTCACAACTTTTATAATTGCTGTGACTCGAGGGGAAAACTTGTATCACTGAAACTTCTAACAATGCATTTTACATACTGTGTATATATTTCTGAAGTCTTCAAATGTGTTCCCTAGGTTACCCCAACCAACATAAACAGAAATTAAAGAAATGTTCCTTGGGTAACTAGAGGAAGGCAATAAAAAAAAGAGAGAGAGAGAGAGCCAAAATGATAGTAAGATAACGACAGCTACTTTACAAAATCCAAGTCCCAACAGCAGACAGTAGCTCTGATAAACACCAACAAAATCTCTGTAATCAGATCCAATGAAGACCTGAAGCGTGGCGGGCTTTGCTAGACTTTATCAGTGTAGTTGGTTAGGGATGGCGAAAAAAAGACATGGCTTCGATTCTGTCAGTTTCTGTCGTAACAGCCACACATATTGCTGATAAGGTTATCTATGGAAGCTCTTCAGGCAGCCTTATGGGGTACAGCCTCCTCATTAGCACTACATTTATTTATGTAAACAGGGCAAGTTGATTGGGAGTTCAATTACCAGGCTGTGAGCCACCCCCACCCCCCTCCCCACTCACACTCAGCTCTAACTCTTCCCACCTCCTCCCTCTGTGTTTGCCAGTGGGGAGATACAGCAATTACCAGCATGATGTACGACTCTCCTTGATGTCCTCTGCTCTTTGCCCCAGCACCGTTCTATCAGCATCCTACCTGAAACCACTATCACTAAAAATCCAATGTCCCACATCACTTAACTCATATTTTGGGATGTTCAGACTATCATGTATGGGAAATCCTACCATCCACAAGGCATTAATATTAGTATAATTTTGATCCTTCCTTCCTTCAGTATTAAGTGTCATCGGGTCGGATTTGCTAGAAAATCAGATGGATTTTTTTAGTGCCATGTTACAGAAGAAACGCATGGAACTCGTCAGAGCCAAAGTCCATATCCAATCCATAGAGGCCCCACCCACCAAGACACAAATTATCCAATCTCAATGTCCCAATGCCAGGCACGACAGGACAACCCCAGAAGCCTTGCGTCTCCATCTCGATGTGTCAGAACCGTTGTGACAACACAAGGAGAACATGCACAATAAAGAGCTGGTGGTTTTATTGCTGTGGCTTATTGGTGTACAGTAAAAAAAAAAATGGATGTCCACTCCCATAAATATTTTTTAAAAAAAATAGCGCCCTGTTTCATGATGTGCAATGTTATATATAAATGTCTAAACGAATTCATGATAAATCGTGATGCAATCATCATATCAGGCATGTCGAGTAGGGTTGTAACTGCAAAGTATTGTGCGTTTGAAGGGGCTCCTGTCTCACAGCTTGAGACAAGAAAAGGTTAACATTTGAGCTCATCTTTTTTATCTGGACGTATTCTAATATACATATATATATATAAAAAAAAAAATGTTCAAGGCATTAGCTGAAAAGGTTGTCGAGCCATAGTTATAAAATGCCGAGTTCATGGGTGTTCGGGCGTTACGAGAGGTGTTGAGGCCTTATCGTTCATGAATTACAACAGCTGATAAACCCAGATTACTTTGGCCTGTCGGGGGAAAAATAGCATCTGTTCATGGCAGACCGTGTTAAAACATCTCCACAGGCTATAAAAAGGACAGTGTGTGTTTGAAGCTGATGCCTAGACTCCCTGAACGCAGCTCTGACTCTCTCTCTCTCTCTCTCTCTCACTCTCTCTCTCTCTCTCTCTCTCTCTCTCTCTCTCTCTTTTTTCTCTCACTCCGCAGCTACAGTAGAGGCTCGCCTGAGGTCATGGCATCTTTCTTTAAGGGGGGTCCTGCCTTCCCGACATGCAGGGTGCAAGCCGGTTAACTGCAGGGCTCCCCGGGGACCAAGGTTTCTACTTTATGCCAACATATATAATAAAAAGTGATGATGAAAGTGAATTGGAAAGTAGTGAGCAGTAATGAACTAAGCAGCTGTTTTTGAACACTTCTCTGTAAGGCCTTGCCAAATGCAAAAGGGGTGCTGCATCAACCTTTTTTCCCTCATAAATGGTGATAAAGTGTTTATTCCACTGCCAGAGAACAGGCAGAAAATGTGTGCAGATACTATCCAATTTTCTGCGACACTGCCAGGTATCATTTCCTGTCAAAAGCAACAAAAAAAGATGACTAAGTTAACTCCTAAGCTATATAACTGATTAGGTAAGTAAGGAAAGATTAGTTTTTAAATGTAAACCGTAGCATAGATAACCCAAAAGTGTGATTAATATAATGTAACTTTCCTACGGTTGTGAATTTTTATAAACCTAAATTTTACAATTAAGTCAGCAATAGAAATGGACATTGAATAAATATTAAGATTACTGATGTATCTGTGAAAGGTTATGCCCATTTCACAACAATCTGGTTATTATTGGGTTAAATCACTATATTTTCACACATAAAATGAAATGTGTAAAAATACACACGTGTATAGATTGAAGTAACATGAAAGTCATTAATGGGACATGGCTGTATAGCTCTACGAATGAGTCATGTGAGATAGAAGGGTAAAAAACATAGCTGTAAGGCACAATGACGACTAGACAAGCCTCGTCCTCATTGACTTCAAGTGCTTCAACTTCTCATTGCAATGATATGCAGGTGTACACCTGGGCCCAGTCAGGTCATGGCTCACAACAGAAAACATTTTGGACACACATCAGTGAAGCTAGGTTTAACGTTTAACCAGAGGAGGTAGTGGAACACAGACTTTTATATCTGTTAAATGAGTCTTTACTTTCAATTACTGTTGATTCTATCCGCCTCTGTGGATAAAATCAGTGTGAGCACCACCCACTTGATTCATCCTCAAAGTCAGGGAAAGAAACGCAATTCTTTTTAATTATAACTGTCTGATTTACCACCGCCAAGGAGGTTGTATTTTCACACATTATTTGTTGGTCAGTTGGTTTGTCAGTAGGATAACATAAACACTTTTTTTTAACATACCAAGATAGGGTGTCTTTAAACATTTCTATTAATGTTTCTAGGTATAATTTGTGGGCTTAATAAAAAATACAAAACATGTCAAGGCTTAAATTATGAGAGTGTTAAAATAATTTAGTGTGATACAGGACTATCAGATTTGATCTTGGATGAGGCCTGATTGAATTAAAGGGGACTTCTGGACCTTGGCAGAGGTATGGACTCTACTGAGTGCCCTTCAAGTTCTCTCTTGATTTGCAGGATACATAGACATTAGGTCATGTATCCATTTGTGGTTATCTCACATTGTTAACTTTGATATAATGATGGTGAAACAAAGTAAACTTTTAGTACCATTCATACACCTAGGCTACATGTAGCCTAAAGCTACAAGATTCGGAGGGATGGCAGGCATTAAGAATACATTTGTATCATGTGGGTCATTTAGAGGCATCAATATTATTTTTCATAACCAGTTACAAATTGCTTGTAAAACATTCAGTTACAGAAGTGAATAATTCTCAGTCACATTGCAAACTCGTGGCAGCTGACCTCCTAAAATCAAGAGTAATTAAATTCACTGTCCAGTGCATTTATAAATTGATATCGCGAAATGGCGTCAGAGATCAATAAATTCAATACATGCTCATTTTAGGCACATTTTGATTCTAATGTCCAGTTTCTCCTAAGAAAAACAAAAACAATTCCCATGAGGAAACATTTATGAAATGTCTCTTTAGCTCAATTAATTTGTTAAATTGAATGAATTTTAATGAAGTGATTGGCTTCTGTGCATGAACAATTTCTAACAGCTTCAGTCTGTCAAGTCAGCTGCATATCGAACCTAACAGCAATTACAATAAAAAACAAAACAAAAAAAAAAAAACTGCAAGACAAATAGCTTTAAAGTAAGGTGCAAATCCAGCCTCATTGTAACCTGAAAGACCATTCACAGTTTGTTGTGTAAATCAATGTATTAATATCACAGCAGCCATTTCGACAGATTAATTTAACCTCTAATTATCCTGAATTGAAAGCTTGTGGCCGCCTTGCCCCACGCTAGCGTTCCGGGGTCGTCAGAGAACAAAGGCAGGGTCAGCATCAATTATAAAAACAATGGGCCACAGAGGCGCATAGCGGCTTTAATTACAACCCCTAATGGAAAAAGGCCTGCCTATAACTACTTCAAAATGCAACGTAATGGGGACACAGTCTCCAATTATGGCATTCATTAAGTACATGCATGTACTGTGATAGATAGATAGATAGATAGATAGATAGATAGATAGATAGATAGATAGATAGATAGATAGATAGATAGATAGATAGATAGATAGATAGATAGATAGATAGATAGATAGATAGATAGATAGATAGACATGCTTTTATGTGAGCATTCAGTGTGGTATTTGGGAAGTTACAGCTTAATTTTCGGAGTTAAATTTAAAAACATACAAAAACAAATCAGGACGACTGTGTGATGTCACCTTAAACCTCCACACAACCTTCCACTTCACCCATACAACACTAGTGTAAATGAGCCTGTCAGCGCCAGACATGAATGAAGGTCGCTAACGGTTAAGTGAGATCACTGATATTCAAATGAATGCAGCTGGCGATAAAGGCTCTACAAAGGAATATGTGGGATACAAAAAAAAAAAAAAAAAAAGATAAGATGGCACAACCTCCTTAAATTTCAAAGTCTGAGCTGTTTTATTGAATATTCTTATTTGCTGATTCCACTTCTGCAATGACATTCACCAGTTCAAATTCCAAAGTCAAGATGACAATATTTTCATATTATATCAGAACTTGGCCAAAAGCTTCTATTGCAATCGTTTGTCCAAACTGCACTTCAGGCTGTGAAAGAGTGCTAGTTCAATGTTCATTCTCTGAGATTAATGCAGCATAGCGTGGTTAAGATCACATGGTTAAGTTTCCCATCTCTTCCCATCTCTGCTTCAGGCGGACTTGAAAGCAACTTCTTTGTGTCGAACTCTAATGTGTACATCAAAGCCTGTCACTTCTGAAGCGTTGTAATTCATGAGCATATAGCAGCAGAGAGAAAAACCAACAATTTCTACAATCACTCCAATCTTTCTCGTCATACCAGCTGTTAATAATATTGAAGTTGTACTTCATGGTTGTCATAGTATTGCTATTAGTTGTCGGTGAAAACCGAAATTTATGCCAACTTTCTTTTTTATTATCAAAACTTCATTCAACACCAGTCATCCCTTTCTCAGAAGTAAAGATACTACTATTCTGCAGTTGACTTGAGTGTGTAACATCTGTTTCCAACACATCTGGGGATCACATTCGACCAGTTGCCAATTAGAGTTAGAATTAGAACTTCATACCGAGCCAATTCTGTCAATCAGCTTTTAATGTAATTTTGACTGGTGATATATTACTGTGATTCAAAAGGCATTTTGTTTTTGTTTTCCTTGTTTTCATCAAGGAAATAATGCTGAAATTATGCTGAATATCATGACGTAATGTAATCCAGGAACACATCTATAAGAAACTTCACAATAGGGTCTGTATTAGCATTTAGCCTCAGTTCTCTATTAAAAAACTTTTCTTTAGCTCTCTTTGAAGGACAGGTACCCTTCACTTGTCCTACAAATTTTGTATAAACATCTGTTTATTTATTTATTTATTTCCTATAGAAGCCTATTAGCTATTGTTTGGGTGATTCACATCCCAAGTGCTTCCTTTCCACCCACATGTGAATGAGGCTGTTGTGTTGTCTTCTCACAAAAAACAAAAAACAAAAAAAAAAAGTCTCTCTGCTAATGAGCCACTGCTCTGAGTGGCAGCCATACTGGATACATTCTCATGTTTGAATTGATGATTTTAATGTCAGACAAATATTGCAACAAACTATCAAGTTGATATTATTTACATCCCTAATTTCAATTTAACTATTACTAACAGTCATATCCTGAAATGTTTCTACTTGGAAAGTTGATCAAATCTACCTCTGACCTATGACTTTTCTTACTTGTGTATAGCTCAATATTGGGATTATTACTGTTCTCTTAAATTAAGTACCTTTCACCTCTGTGCATGTTTTGCAGCGTTTCTGAATTTAGAGGTTATGTCTCTTAAAATGCCAGTTCGACCAAATCAAAGAGGTACATTTAAAAAAAAAAAGCAAGACAAATTAGATTCCAGGAAACAACAACAAAAAAGGGCTTCATATGGTTTTGAATTGTTATGTCAAAACACATTTTCTGGAAAGCCAAAAGAAAAGAAAATAACAAGGCATGAACGAACTGAAATCCAGTATTTGGCAAAACCTCTGATGGTAGACAGATTTCAAATTGTTCTCTCCTTTCTCCACTTTATTGGGGCAGAAACATACAGGTAGGCTGATATGTCAAAACCTCGGAACATAAACCAACACTATCTGCGTGGGTGGATACCGCTAACAATAAGAGGTGATTTTTCACCCAAAAGAGAGACCTTACAATTGTTATTGCATTATTATGAAAGCAATGTACATAACTGAGATCTTTGTACTACATTTCCTTTGTTTTGTTGTTTTTAGTTTAAATGTTCTAGAATCTATTTTTCTCTCTGTAGAAAGCATATTCTACTGGCTGTACATCTCTGTGAAGAGCATCAGTTAAAGGCCTAAGTGATCAAGTAGCACATCATGAATCATCCAGAACAAGATGCATGAATATATTGCAAGTGCCACATCTCATCATTAAAAATGTTCCAATGAAATTCTTGCATTCTTCATCTCTGAAGTGAGCAGGCAGCAGCCCTTTCAAAACACGCTTCCCCTTGACATTGCCCCTTAACCACAGAGCTAACACGGCGAGACATGGCCATGTCTGTTAGCACAGACATCTGAAGTGTCTTAAAACCAACTAAAAGGGAGAGAGTGAGACCTTTACATTTCCACCCACGTGTTAGATTAAAGGAATAAATACACCGCTGCACTGGCAGTCGGCCATAATGACCCAATTAACGGTCCTCAAACTAAAGAACATCTCCGAAAATAAATTAACACTGAGCAAATGAATATCTTCATGCTGTCTTTCTCTCTTCTACATTTCTCACTGCTGATCAGCCCGATTTCATCTTGTTCTTGTTTCACTCCTCCTTAACCTCTGTCTCTATTCTCAGCCTCTATCTTACTATCTCTCTCCCTCTCTCTCCATTTCAAAAGGACAAATGTTTCCTGCAGTCACTTTAGCACTGCATTGGTATTCTGCTCTCAATTTAGCCAAGAGCCAGGCAGCGGTATCTGCTTCCAGCAACCACACAGCAATCTGACACAGAGCACACAGAGAGAGGGAGAAAAAGGCTTAAAGAATTAAAGGAACTGAGAAATATGAGAGAGACTGTAAGAAAGAGACAGACAGACAGACAGACCTACATGGCGATCCAGCAGTGACTATCATTTGCTGTGCTATAGGGTCTTGAACTAGCAATAATTCAACCACAAGAAATAAAGGACTTTGCCTTTGTTTGGCTTCTTTAGTAAGAGCAAAATACATAATAATACAGCTTCTCAGGCTCTTAAAGACTGTACTAGACTTTCTACATCAAAACAGTGTTGGGGCTTTGATCTAAATCATGGCTGCATGCTGATTTTATTCTTATTGCTTCAGATCTATGAAAAGCAACAAGAATTTGTACAAAATATTTGTTTGGGTTGATTTCCTTTTCAGCGCTGTCAAAGCTTATCTGTGGGTGCCACAAAAATGTTAGACTTCAAACAATTGGCACATAACTGCAGGCAAAGTAGTTATCTGCCTTTTGAAGATACAGTAATTACAAGTCATTTCATCACACAGGACAAGGTAGGAGCTACTGAATTTATTGATTATGATGGAGGGGTGTGATGCAATATTAATAGTACATATTATGACAGCAGAATCTGGAGATAATGTCAGATGAAGGGCTTTTCTCCACCATTATGAATTATCAAGACAGAGCAAGCAATTTCTGATGGCCGCATCCGGAACCAGATAATTCACGAGCAAGGTGTGGAGATGCAGACCGTTTGAAAGAAAGAGAGGAGGGAGATAAGTGCAGATGGAGGGGAGGCAAGAGTCGGAAGTGCTGACAGCGGGTAAAGGTGAAAGAGAGATAAGTGGAGTAAGGGAGTGAACTCTGGAGAGACAGGGAGAGGGGAGGGAGGTGGAGAGAGAGAGATGGAAAGCCCAGATAGCCTTGAGAAGAGAAGAGAAGAGAAGGTAGGAGGCGAGTGAAGGAAATGCTACAGGACAAAGAGAAATGGAGAGATGGATGAATGTGAAAGAGAGGGAAAGAAACATAGATATGGAAATGAGATGTGTCAGTGAAGGGAGCCAGAGGTGTAAAACAGAACAGAGTTTGACATGAGCTGACAGCACAGGAGCACATCCCAAGAGCAAATGAAGGCAAGAGCAGGGTGTGCGCCAGAGACAATAGGTGGATGGATGGATGGATGGATGGATGGAAGGAAGGAAGGAAGGAAGGAAGAAAGAAAGAAAGAATGTGAATATGCGGAGTCATTCAGTACTTCTGATGATAAGTATTGTTTTTTTTCTCCTTTTTTTTTTCTAAATCACCGTCGCATTCAAAGTGTGCCAAAGTGTGCCGTTTTTTTTTGTTTTTTTTTTCTTCACGAACTGAATCTTTAAAGCAAAGACACTGCTTAGAGGCTGTCTGGACAAAAGACTGAAACCAGAAAAATGCTTGCCTTAAGTAGGCTTTTGAGAAAGCCCCGCACACTCCTTCCTCCTAGCCTTCACTGGGTCTACGCATCAACGATTACACCCTGCTAGAGCACAGTAACAATACTGCCTCATACCAAATTAATGAGTCACTTGTGACTCCTCTGCAAAAGACTTAGGAAAGGTCAAGAAGAGGCTATTTTAGAATGATTTATACACATCATAACTGTGCAACTAATGCTACTATCCAGCATCTCTTAGAGCACTGCACACGTAGGAGAGTGAATTGCCCCAAAGTAGGGACCAATCAATATGGTTTTTCAGGGCCTACTAACACCCATTCTTAGTAATGAAGGAGACTGAAACCAATAGTCAGACCAATATGCCGTACATGTGTAGTAGAAATGATAATCTTACCAAATTTTGAAATGACAAATAATCAAATGTAACTAACTACTATTTACTCCATTATTATAACTGAAGTGCAATTTTAGATTAGTTGTATTTAAGTATTTCAGTGCTGAATATCAGATACCCTAATCAGTCAGGCCAGTAATTATTCCTACTCTATCCCTGCTACAAAGTGACCAAAAAAAGACCTAAATGGACAAATCTCCAACATCTCATGGACAAATTTCCAAAATTAGCAACCAAGAAAACACAGGATATCATCACCAACAACTAATTTATGTTAGCTTTATCATGCCAAGGCTTAGCATACCCCGCCAGTCGCAAATATTGCACAAGGAACAATGTCATGAAATCAGGGTAGAGCAGATAAAGTATGATGGCTCCTTACCTTCCTTGCAGTACTTCCCCTTGAAGCGGGTGTGAGTGCAGTCACAGTGAACTTCTCCATACTGAATAGAGCAAAACCCTCCATTGAAGCACGGGTTCTGTTTGGTGCAGAGGTACTCCAGGTCACTCTGAATGCCCTGGCTATTCAACAAAGTAGGAGGCATCTCCCCCACCTTCAGGTTGGAGATTAAGCCCTGGAAGGGTGGTTCGTACTTCACTGTGCTAGACGTCAGAGCAGAGAGGCGCACGTCAGGTGGGATCCCGCCCACAAACAGGTCACTGACGACTGCCATTTCCTTCCTCTTGGACTTGACCTCGGCCACTTTTGTCTCACCATCGACCATCAGGAGGGTCTCACGGAAGTTGCGGGTGAGCAGGACCATGTGCCAGCGGTCATCACTAACCCCAGTCTCCATGTGCAAGGTGGCTGGCTCGGCACAGTGGATGGCAAAGCGCATCTGAAGGCGCCCACCAGCGATCAGAAGCTCCAAGAAGTCACAGTTTCCACCATCATCTAGGTAGAGTACCAAGGCTTTGCTGATGTTTGTCTTGAGACTGAAACTAAGCTCGCCCACTGATCCAGCTTCCCAGCGTCCGTAGCGTGCCCACTGGCCAGGCGCCCCGCCAAATTCCAGCATCTCCACTGTAGTGACCAGGCTGAAGAGGGCCAGAGGCCACAGGGGCCAACAAAGGAATCTTAACCCCCTTGTCATGTTCAAAGTTCACAAGTTTTACCCCTTCACTAACTGTTGCGTTATAGGTCTACTGAACCACAGTAGTAAAGCCTAGCTTCACTGTGGCTAACAGTTTTCCAATTCAAACAACAATAATTAAATGTCACGTAACTGGAATAAAAAGCTCACTGAGTAAAGTAATCCTTGCAGAGGCCCTACTCCAATTTTCCTGGCGAATCAGCAGTTTTTTCCTCTTCTCTCTGATGCTCTAATTCTTGTCCTTATCCTGACTCTCTCCTTCGTCTCTCCATCAGTTGGTGCCTCTGGGACTTGGAGGAAAGGAATGAGGAATAGCGGGAGAGTAAAAGGGGGGGGGGAGGGGTATGCTAATTTCAACACGGCCGTTTCTTCAACAGCCTATTGGTCTATCCTGGACCGAAAATAGAATCTTCTTCTCTAGAATCCAGATCTCAGTGCAATTTCTAGGAAATTTGAGCCACCGCCAAATGCTTGGGGGAAGAGTTATCCGATTGCGATCTTTCTTTAAGGGAAGTGCAAGCAGAATAAAATCAGCAAAAGAGAGAGGGAGCCGTGGAGTGGATGGGTATCAGAGCTGGCTGGTGTCTGTTGGAGCATACAATGCTTTCATGGCTTCAGCGTAAACCCATTCTTCCCCTGAAACGTACGGACCAAAGCCTTACACAGATATGGATCCCGTCATTATGGTGGCAGGGGGGGATCTGGAAGAAGCACACACACAAAAAAAAAAAAACAATAACTGTAAGTTGCGTTCAAACATGTTCCAGTGCATTTCATAAATTTAGTCAAACAGCAGTTACAGAACTCTCGTGATAGTGTTGGGAGTTTTTTTTTTTTTTTACATGTTATTTCATTTCTTTTATCTTTCATTTACTTTGCTACTTTAGTTTGCTTTCGCCTGCAGTTTTAGACATGATTCATGCACTATATATAAAAAGCCCTATGCTCTCTTCAGTTGAAAGCTGACGCATCAAAAAAAAAAAAAAAAGAAGAAGAAGAAAAAAATAAGAATTTGTCTAAAGCCAAGCAATAAACAAGCTTTCTGAGTTTTGCATGGCTCCATACTTCCCAGCGGGGCCTGGGCAATATGGCTGTCTTATTACATCTGTTCCCTTTCTGTCATGTCAATAGATACGTCAAGCAATGTACCGAACCTTAACATAATGGTTTCTGTGCAGCAAAGGGAGCTGTCACCCACACCACACCGTCTGGCCAATCAGCAATAGAGTAAATTTGATAAATCATACCCTTCATACCCAGTGTGGTGCTCACACACCACGGACATGCATATTCAAACACACACATCATTACATCAAATGTGATTCAGAGTGGGGTGTTGCAGAGTCAATAGCTATCTGAATAGCAGGCCTTGACCCCGGGGCTCAGCCTAATCCGTAGCCATTATTTCTGGAGAGCAATTTAATTTCCATCAGACAGTCTACAATTAAGGCGAGGCTACCCTGCCCGGCATCAAAGTGACAACAGCGATGACGCTAGCTTACAAGCAGCAGAGGGAGTGTGAGAAATGTGTTGGAAACAGACAAAGAGAGAGAGAGAGAGAGAGAGAGAGAGAGAGAGAGAGAGAGAGAGAGAGAGAGAGAGAGAAAGGCTGCGCAATCATGATCTCAGAGGGGCGAGGCTTAACGTCAATGGAGAAGGATGAGGGAGGACAGAGGGGACAGATAGAGCTGTGAGAAACAGAAGAGGGAGGAACACAAATAAAATTAGGGCTATTGTTTTCTGGGTGATGTTTATATTGGCAAGGAAGAGAAGGTAATGCTTCCTTTAGATAGAATTTGCGAGGATGTAGTCGGAAATTCGGAAGTACGGTGCAAATCGTGCTTGGCATTCCTGTGTCTCAGGTTGGGAGAACGTTTGTATGGGCAACTGACCGAAAACACAAATGGACACTGTTCCTTATAGACATATAAACACAACATGATATCCTTTTATTAAGTGATATTTTGGGCGATCCAGGAATTGTGACAAAAGGGTTATGTTGGTGTTTGCTGCTTCATCCTAGAATGCAAAAATAATAACAGTCTCAGAAACGGGTGGGTTTTGATGACAAACAGCATTTTCAATTAGTGTTCTCACTTCAGTGGAAATCAACACATTGTTGGTGATGAGATACAATGGCTGCTTGTAGCAGCGTTGATCTGTGATGATTCATCTCAACTGGTACATAACAGATTTTTTTTTAAAAAAGCAAATTAATAACACTGGCTGCCATGTTTTATCACTGTCCTACTAGCCAAATTCCCAAAAATGGAAATGGGAGATGTGATCTGCTGTCTGTGTAGAATGCGTGGCTTCCTGACCTATAGTTTTTTGTGTTTCTAAGGGCTCTTTCTAACTCTTAGAGCAAGGCAAAGCATGGCGGAAGTGTCATGGCTAGCTGTCTTTTTCATGCCTTGCACACTTGGTCTTCAAGTGAGGTGTGGTCGGGCCCACTGAGAGAAAGTGACTCTGCCATAGATCAACAAAAGTCAATGGTGCACTCTGTTTTCTGCTATTTAATAGATGTATTATTCTGAGTTCAAGGTGGACGTATGCTATGAGTTTATGATTTGAGAGGCTGTTTTAGTTTGTTTTGTTTTTTTGTCACCGTCACAAATATCATGGCACATTTAGGCAGCCAAATTAAATGCTGAGGAGGAAACTCTCCATGGAAAACAAAATCAAACTTTTATCTCCTGAAAAAAAAAAAAATATCTGTAGGATCTCAAGATTTATCAGGAGGATGGCTGCTTCATGCCAGACTATTTTACTGTATGAATCTGCCCATGTCTAGAACAACACAGAACATAGATTAAGATGAGATACTAACCGACCCTGTCAGCGAGTCAGCAGTTTTAAACAATCAATGAAGTTTATCAGCCGTTCCTCGTGTGCAAAATGCGCATGTTAGGGTGGAGACACATATTGTTTCTGCTGCTGGAGGATCGCTGCAGGTCATCTCGTTAATATTTTCTTCAGTGAAGAAGTATTTCACTGCTCTCATCCCACCTGTTATTCAGCAAGATGATGAATAACCGTCTTCATGAGATGGATATCAGCGCAATTTTTCATATGCAGTCAAAGTTGATGTTGATGGGACCGAGGAATGTGAAACGGCAATGCAAAAGGGTCCAGCAAACACACGTCCCTCACTAAAGATGAGTGCCACAGTTTTTTTGTTTTTTTTTTGTGTTATTCTTGATGATACCCACTCTTCTCACAAAATCTTATGTGTGCACATCACGGGTGAAGAACACATGACTTACTGTATGACAGTCTGTTGTTAAATGTGAAATGCTGTCAGACAAAATGTCTTCCAATATGCGTCAGGCCAAAACATGCCTCCAGGAGTGATGAAAAAAAAAAAAAAAAAAAAGCAGGCTGGTTTATTTCCGTCTCTAAGTGACAGAGCATGTTGGCACACGTTTGTCTCTTTTTTTTTTGCACACACACTAGCATATACACATATGTACGCTGCTGTTGATTAACAGGCTCGATTCATATGATTCACGGCAGCTGGGAGAAGAAACAGCCATCCTAGAAGTACACCTGCATATACTGGAGGAAAAGCTTCTCACTAATATGCAGATTATCTATTCGACAATATGAGCGTACAGCCTGCGGTTTTATACAAACATAAGCCACCTACCTAACAGATCATGGTCTTGTTTAAGTTGTGATTATAAATGCCAACAAATACACGATAAAACCAATGGACACGGTGGGAATAAAGGAATCGCATTTTGAGAACAATTTGAGAGCTTACGCCTGTTTAATCAACCATTCTTTTAATCACATCTATGTCCCTTATGGGTAAATAGTTTTGGAATATTCCCTAGCCAAATTGAATATTCATTGAGTTATTTCTGTCTGGTTGGGGACTCTCTACCACTACAGACAGAAGCAGCATTTTCCTGCCCCTTTTCACAACAACACAATGATGTGTTTATGAAGGTTTACGAGACTGAGTTTCAGTTTATCCTCCATGCATGGTCTTGCTAGTTAATACTGGGTATTGGCAGGCTTGCCTGATGGTACTATTAAATCCCAAGGACACTGAGGAAACATAACAAGCCTCAGGAGATAACTAGAGCTCCATGGGTTGTACTATGTGTGTGTGTGTGTGTGTGTGTGTGTGTGTGTGTGTGTGTGTGTGTGTGTGTGTGTGTGTGTGTGCGTGTGGTTGTGATTGATTCTAGTTGCATGGGCAGCTGGATGCATTCAGCAACTGTCCGTGTGTGTGACAGTGCAGTGTTCATCTGGAGTGTGTGCAGTGCAAGCTTGTGCGTGTCTATATTTGTGCCTGCATTTGATATTATGATTTTTGTCACAGTTGCAGTCAACAATGTGTCATCAAAAGCATTTGGCTGAGGCGTTGTTTTACAAATGACATGTACCACCCAGCATCGGTCCAGTTTCAAATCCAAAAATAACCTGCCATTTTCCCTAACTACGAGCGTGACATCCGTCTGCCTCAATTCTCTCCTCAAGAAAAAGAACAACTTTCTAGCTCACAGTGCTTGGCTAAGCTGCGGCAGAGCTGGGAAACTTGACTGAAAGACCAATCTGTAACCAGCCTTATACACCCTGACCTGACTTCTTGTGCAAGCGAAGCTCTGCAACCCTCAGGATGACTGCACGGTCATGTGAGCCACCACCGACCCATTTCCTCTCACATCATCCCACAGGGAATGTTGGCACAATTTTGACAGAAACTCTGCTCAAACTGTTTAAGAGTCTGTGGCTACATCAGTACTGCAGTGGAAACTGTCCCATTCATTATTTAATTCCTTTCTCTCAATTATGACAGAGTGTGGATGTTGTCGACAGCAACAAAGAATACCTCAGAGTTAGCTCCTTTTTTTAATGTGGCTCGCACAAATTTGTCAATGATGAATGCGCCAATTGGAAATACTCAATAACTGCCACCACAGAAAGTTATGTTAAATTGACCAGTAGTAATGGCTTTCATGCCCATAGAAGCTGATCTAAGCAGGAATTAGCAGAGAGGCAAGAATACAGTAAACTGGGAAAAATAAACGGAAGTATTGACAACGGTGGAAATACAACATTTTGCATGAACCGTATTGTAAATTTTGGTATGCAGTTCAGTTTGCCGTAGCATGTACAGTTTGTGTGAGTTTCGGTGTTTAATCTGTCTCCTGCACAGCTCCGCCTTGGCCCGAGGTCTTCAGATTCCCCACAGACCAGACTACACCTGTTGTGTGAAGCTGTGCCAGGCTTTCATCTCCCTTCTTACACAAACACTCCTCTCATAGACAATCAGATTAAGTCTGGAATACCTCACTGCCCACTGGTGCTACACAGAGTTCAGGCTTGTGAATTCTTCTTTTTTTTTTTTTTTCTGTAGCCCTTGTAAGGGAGAACAGCTTATTTAGAATTGTAAATAGACACAGAAACACTTTTCAAGTGCAATAAAAACGGTTCAAGCATATGAAATATTTATACAGTACAATAATCTAGATAAAGGATAATAGAGGTGTAGCTCACACAAATATTTGCACATGCAAATCGTTTTCCTATGCACAAATATACCTATGCATGTATTATACACACGTCTTCATGCAAACAAGCAGATACACACACACACACACACACACACACACACACACACACACACACACACACACACACACACACACACATATCCTGGTCATGCAGGAGCCATTAATCCTGGCCTGTGAGAAGCCCAGCAGTGTACCATCCGTCAGCATGAGGCTGCTGCTGCCGCTGCTGTGCTCTAATTAACCAGAGAGGCACGCTGAGCCACTTTTGATATTCCTGGTCAAGATGGAGGGAAAAAAAAAAAAAAAGGAGCGATAGGAGAGGACTTTGAAAAAAGAAACATGGGACGAGAAGGCCGGTGCCAAGACATTTCTAAAATTGTAGATGAAGGTAGAAAGGGGTGATAAGAGAAGTGGAAGTCAAACATTTACAATAGAAGCTGTAAACCTTTGTGTGTTACCATGGATATTTTTAGCAATATCAGCGGGTAAATACAAAACAATGCAGGATTATTTCCTTGCATCTATACTTGGCCTAGGATAAAGACAGTGATACTTGATATCAACTGGCCATTAAGCAAATTGTTACTAACTAACTGCAATTTTACCATTTTAAATTGTGTACGGTTAATTACTGACAGGCAATTTGTAGGTCTGTCCTGAAACTGACTGGGCAAGTTGCTTCCAAAATTTAATGTGTCACATATTACTAATTACTTTCATCTGGAAGCAATAGTTTACTTAACAACAATACTAGGGCTGGTGCGGCACATCGCAATCGATCGTAATTGACTTAAATATGTGTGTGGACGAGGAGGATGTTAGTAGCACTACAGCCATGCTCAAGCTTTTGCAGAAGCATCCCGGGACAGATGGATTGACACTGGATTCGTGCTGCCAAAAGCCACGTGTTGGTGCGGCAGTGCGGGAGTCATTCCATGGTCCATGTCTGTGACGTATTTGGAACCCCCGCTGATTGGTTTGCCAAAAGATGAAGCTGCTATGTCGTTACGCTTCTGGCATGCTAGTCCTACTGGTGACTCTTTGTCCTCATCGCTGGATTAAAAATAACAGTAAACAGCCAGGACGGTTTTGTTGGGAATAATGCCCTGCAGGCATAATGTGTCATATTTGTTTGTTGATGATTGAAAATGACTGAAGAAAATATTGAAATATAAATGACATGTTTTAAAATGCTATTTCGGGAAAATGTGTTGCAATATTAATCGAGTAATATAAGACGATAGTTAGTTATTGTTTTTTTTTTCATAGCGGGCAATCAAAGCACAGAAGCTTAAATTGTTGTTGTGATGTTGTGTCTATTAAAGACGCACCTTTGGAGAGCAGGGGCCTCATTTATTAACCACTTTCAAGGCAACGTTTTAATTTTATCTAGACTTATAGAAAAGCAGACGTGACGGGAGAAGTGTGGTCCTCCACAGAAACTCTGACCCATGCGTAAACACATAAACTGGTAAAATGAGAAACTGCAGAGGAATATAAAAGCAGGAATTTGAATTTGAGCAAAATAAATTAAAGAATGGCCTCTAACCTATCTATAAATCGCTGTATACGTATGTGTGGAGTTTATTTGCAAAAGCAATTGAAATCTGATCCATCCATCCTGAAAATGAATAAACAAACAACTTTGCACACACGCCAAACAAACAACAAGTGATATGGGATAATGAATACAAACTAAGATATACTGCCTAATAAGCCCTTACAATATCCTGTAATAATTGATCTATCATTATATACCCGGTTTTTGTGCTCTTGTATTTCCTGTTTTCTTGTGAAATTGTGCCCTCATGTGTCGCGTCCAGCTTTTCAGTTCCTCCCTCTGTGTGTTTTTCCCTCCTTCCAAAATGTTTCCGCTCCTTTCCTCATCTGCCCTTTTCCCGCCTCATCCCATCTGTTCCTCATCCCTTTCGTTAGTGGGTGTGTTTTTGTTCTCAATTAGTCGTTGCTCTCCCTCATATCTTTGTCAGTTCATTTCGTCTTCCCCTGTGATGTCACCCTGTGTGTCCCACCCGCGTCACCTCCAGTGTCTCCTCGTACGTTTCTGTTTTTCGCTCCTTGTGTTTTTTTCATTGATTTGTACTTTGCTTTTGTTTGCACTTCGTTGAAGCCCTTTTGGTTGCTACTTGGTTTTGGTCTTTTTTTGGTTTGGTCTGCCTCGACTCTTATCTTTTTGTTTGTCATTCAGCTTTGGTTTAGGAAAGCTTGCCTTAAGTTTCTTAATCCCGCCTCCTGTGTGTTGTCTGCATTTAGGGCCTCTCCTTCTTCCATAATGATTATGAATTAACAATAATAATAATTCCATTATAACTCTAACCTGCTGGCAGGTTGCAGTGCCAAGTTGCAGCAGTAACAGAAACTGTCCCATTTTTTGTTTAAAATATTTAACCACAACTTGAATGCAAATAGTTAACAAACAGCACTATGGGCATTACATGAAGCTCAAAAAAGGTGCACCATGTTTCCATATAATTGGGATTTATAATGTCCTGTTCCCAGTGCATGTTGGATTCCGGCAGGGCTGCCCTTTCTCAGCTGTTCTATTCATCATTTTCATGGACAGAATTTCTAAGCGCAGCCACGGGTTGGAGGGGTTCTGGTTCGGGAGCCACTGGATCTCATCTCTGCTTTTTGCAGATGATGTTGACTTGTTGGCTCTTCGGGCCAGGACCTCCAGCATGTCCTGGGGCGGTTTGCAGCCGAGTGTGAAGCAGCTGGGATGAAAATCAGCACCTCCGAATCTGAGGCCATGGTTCTCGACCTGAAAAAGGTGGCTTGCTCCCTCCAGGTTGGGGGAGAGCTCCTGTCTTAAGTTGGGGAGTTTAAGTATCTTGGGGTCTTTCACAAGGGGGGAAGGATGTAGCGCAGGCGGATCAATGCAGTGGCCGCAGTAATGCAGTCGTTTGGTGGTGGTATTGGTCTATCGTGGTGAAGAAAGAGCTGAGCCGAAAGGCGAACCTCTCAATTTACCGGTCAATCTACGTTCCCACCCTCTCCTATGGTCATGAACTTTGGGTCATGACCGAAAGAATAAGATCCCGGATACAAGCGGCCGAGATGAGTTTCCTCCGCAGGGTGGCGGAGAGATCCCTTAGAGAGGGTGAGGAGCTCCGTCACCCGGGAGGAGCTCGGAGTCGAGCTGCTGCTCCTCCACATCGAGAGGAGACAGCTGAGGTGGCTTGGGCAGCTGTACCAGATGCCCCCTGGACGCCTTCCTCGGGAGGTGTTCCTGGCATGCCCCAGAGGGAGAAGACCCCGAGAAAGACCCAGGACACGCTGGAATGACTATGTTACTTGGCTGGCCTGGGACCACCTTGGGATCCTCCGGGAAGAGCTAGAGGAAGTGTCCGGGGAGACGGAAGTCTGGGTGTCCCTGCTCAGACAGCTCCCACTGCGACCCAGCCCTGGATAAGCGGAAGAAGATGGATGGATGGATGGATGGATGGATGGGTGGACTGTTTTTCATAGCACGTTACCCAAACAAATCCCATCCGGCATGTTTGAGAGCTTTAAATTCATTGCAAACTGTAACCATCATAATGTGAAATACAGTTTTTAGCGCTGATGTGATGTTTATGGCAAACTTGGACATTTACAGTCTGTGCCACCATCTTGATTTTATGTCAGATTTCTAGGTTGAGACATTGCGTATGAGTTTCATCCTTCAAGACTGTTGCTGTTCATCTTTCCAACTAGAGAGCCACTAATAAGAGCAAGACACAACTTTCTGACTGTGGAATATCAGCGTAATGTAGCTCTAGGATGAAGCGACAGACTCATGAGTCAGGGATTGAGGGAAAGAGGAATTACAAAGACTAACAAAGAATAAACCTACATTTCAAAGAAGAAATAAAGGAGACAGTACTTTAAAGCTGAGCAAAAAAAAAAAAAAAAGCTGAGCTCCATGACATAGTCCTCCTTGTCAAGTCAACCACGTGAGCTAACACAGAGGTGAACAGGCCTTTATTCTACATCAGACAACTGCCTTTGATCAGCCTCATCAGCTGTAAGCCGCTGGTGACTAGCCCTGGCTGTTAGTGCTAACTGCATTTAGCCCTGATGAGGGGATGCTAATGAAACAGATCAAGGGCTTTAGCCTTCCGGTTATCTCTGTAACAGCCAGATTAATAGTGACTTTAGCAGCACTCCTTGTTGCTCTTACTGTCGTGACACCTTGACAGGGTGAATTCATCGGGAGTAAATGAATTCAGCAAGCTCAAATGTAGTGAGGGCGGAAAAAAAAAAAAAAAAAATTGGCAGTCATAGAGAGTGAGTTCGAGAACAGCATCAAGGGGATGTAGTAAGGACTGAGCGATGAAGATAATTATCGCCAAAATAACTTTTCCTAGATAAAAATATAAGACATTGGCCGTTAACGTCGATTTAAGTCATTCCATCCATGTTTTGACAGATAACACGAACAACCAATGATAATGAGAACAGCGCTGTGCTGAGCCAAATGTGGCTGGATTGGCGTTACAACCATGTCATGTTAGGTTGACACACACAGTGTTAATAGGTCAGAGATCAGCCAGTCCTGTGTGGCAATCTATCAATGCATGCTAGTGAGATCTGTGTCCAACTTGATTCCGACTTGCTCTGGGCAACGATTATCTCACGGGATCAAGATGGCTGCAGTTTCTGGAAACAGGCACTGCAGCTGCTTTCCACCGACTGCAAACGCATGGCTGTCACCTGATCTTACAGCGTATTGGTTCAGATAAGTGAGAATTTATGTAAAATGGAGGTTGGGCACAAACTCCATTTTACGTAAAATGGAGGTTGATCCATGAACAGAAATCACTGATCGCCCGTGTAGAGTTTTAATAGGCTATAGAGGGGTTTGCCCAGGGCATCATGAAAGATAGGGCCACCACTGTCTCAGACTTCCTGTGCAAACTGAAGGTTACTTGAAAACTGTCTAGCTTGATCGCAGCTTTTCAGCTTTGCCCCCGGCTGCCTGGTCTCATCCACTACCCAGTCAAGGCACATTCAATCTCGATTAAGCCTAATGTTCAGGATACTGAAGGCGTGCACATCAGCAGGTCAGGAATGGGAGTGAAATAAAAGAGAAAATGGCAACAGAAAACGGTAACTTGGGCAACGGTGTTACCGAAGAAGACACTGTAACGGACACAAACCAAGGCTATAAAGACTGAAAGAAGCATAGTAGGGTGCACTGCAAAGTGGAGAGCAGCATTCTCCAAAGGCCATCCTCTAAATCAGGCACAATCCATATATATATCTAAACCAAATCTAACCTTGTGATATCATCACATCTCACTAAGGAGTAAAAAAGGAACCTTTGAGGTTGAGAAACTTTTATACTGGACTGACATGAAAAAAATAATCGTGATAAGAAGTTTTTCCATATCGCCAAGCCCTAGATGTATGTCAAAGATTAGAAATAGATGAAACTTAAAGGGATATTCTGGCGTAAATTTAATCCATAGTCTAGCATGTTAGACCAAATTTAACAGAATTTAACAACATGTAGCTACATTTTTGTCCTCAAAAAGGCTTAAATGGAAATACTGAAGGGAAGACTATGTGGCAGATTTTTTATTATTATTTTTTTTTTCTCCCAAGTAGCCTAGCTAGTTAAGAGATGAGTTACTAGACACAGTGGATTTGCCTCTTCTTGTGTCAATGCTGACAAACAGCCTCCCCATGAAAACAACTCACAAAAATGACAGAAAGGACACATGAGGGCAAACAGAGCCTCACATGCTGCATCATGTACGCCACTGACAACAGAGGCAGACCTCTTGGTGTTCGCAAGTCACTCAGGAAGACATTATTACGTTCTTGATAAAGCCAACAAAATGGCTGACAAAGGGAGAGTGGGGGAGGGTCAATCTCAGATTGAGGGATATAAATGAAGAAAAAAACGGAATGAGGATGTCAGTGACACTTAGTCTGCAATGCTGCTTGAGACGCAATCATGTGGCATCACATGCACAACATATTCCACACAAGGGCAGCATTAGATCTGCGTGCCATCAGCAAGCCTCATCATACTGCAGTCTAATGTACCAATCATGTTGCGAGACAGAAGGAGGGAAAGACTCACAGAGACGTTTTTTACACACACACTTTCATATCAGCGTATGGCTGCCTGTTCATCCAAGCACTAAATACCTCTTTCGTTTGTCCTTTCATCCTCCTTTTTCCTCCCCGTTTGACACTAACCTCCTCATAATGCCCCTCATTTCCCATCACGGCTCTCCATCCTTACACTCTTTAACTCCCTTTCTTGGTTTATCCAGTCATCCATCACCATCCCGCTTGTGTTCCACCTAGCTCCAACCTTTCAGAAGCGTAAGAGCTTGCGGACTACCGGTGCGGCAAGCGGTGACAGTGCAACTCGAAATGAATCCATCCTACGTGCATACTAAGCAGAATCCCTCGTTGTTTTGTTTGCGCCTCGGGTTAAGCTCTGTCATGTTACCTTCTTGCGTGGGGTTGATAGTGTTCCCACATAAATATCAGTGTGCACCACCGGAGTGTAGAGTGTGAAAATAGCTGCACCTTCAATATCTGGAGGGGTAAATTATTGCGTCTGTGCGTTTTGTTGATGGCATATTTGCACATACAGTTGCACCAATTTGTGCCGAACATGATACATGTGAGAGTGCAATCATGTGCAGCCCTCGGCATCTACATATGTTTACAGTATTTTAGAAGTTTAGATAACTGTAAGTGCTGTTTTCCTCCACTCTCCTTGAGTGAGATACTGAACCCCTACCTGTTCACCCGTTCTAAGTTGCTTTGCATGCGTGAAATGTAAAATGTTTGCTGGGGGCGCGTGGGAATGTGGGCGATTAAGTTTGCGTGTGTGTGTGTGTGTTTGTACCCGGCAGCATGCGTGTGGCTGTCTTGGTGCCTGGAGATGTTTTGGTAGGAAGCACAAGGCTCACTGGCCAGGCCTCGAGACTCTCCCGTTCCAATTAACCAGCCCAGCAGCCTGCAGCTTTACTGGCCTTATCTGGGAGGAGAGAGAGGGAGAGAGAGTGTGGGGGGGGCGAGGTGGAAGTGATAGAGTGAGACAGGACATGAGAAAGACAGAGAGGGGTCGGACGAGAAGAGAAAGAAGAAAGTAAGGCTTGAGATCAAAAGCGGGACGACCGCGTGAAAGGAGAGCTATGTCCAGTCATCTGGCCACGCAGTGCGTGTGCAGATGTCTGCTTGCTCACCATCTTCGAAACTCCCCACCCACCACAAAAGCACACTCTGTTTCCTTTCCCCCATCCTTCATCTTCACCCCATCAGACGAGGGGAGAGCCAACATGGTTGGAAAAAAAAAAGTCCAGCCGATGCCTCACTGTGGGCAGAGCAGCTGATAAAGGTATAGTGTCGATTCTGGAAAGATCACTGCATTGTCAGTACAACCACCTGGCCTTTTCTAGAGCCATAGTCAACCAGAGGGGTGTGATGGGACACTCACTCAGCAGCAGTGACTTGTTGTTTACTGTGCCTCACATTGGCCAAAAGAGACAACGTGGTGACATGTCAAATCTCCGTTGATCTAAGGATACATTTATTACACTGCAAAAGGAAAAGAGAACCTGACCTTAAAAAAAAAAAAAAAAAAAAAAAAATCAAAATCTCTATCTAGGTCTATGAAAAACTTGCTCAGAGTCAGAGGCAATTATATCCACTGCTGTTTCTATATCAGTCAGACTTCTGCCCTTTACTGCTGTGTCTTCCTCATGGGCTACTGCTAGTGTGCTTACTCATTTTCTCTTTTGTGAGGACAGATTACATGCTTTTAATTTGTTAATCCCATTTTTACAAAATGTTCTTAGACCAGTATGGATCTTGCCGTTGTATACAGGAACCGGCATGTGCATTTTAAAGACAACCATTAGATGCTGTGTATCCGTCTTATCTTTTCTGCATATAATTGTGGTGATGGCAGGTGCAATTAGAGCCCATTTCCTGAGTGGCCAAAGACAAACAGCATTTCAGCAGCAGTCAACTGAAAGCTAGCGCCTTGAAGGAACACAAGCCTTGCTATATGTTTTTGTTTTTTTTTTTCATGAGAACACCACCGATTAGAATGGAAGTTGGTAGGAATATGAATTTCAAGAAGGGGAACGTGTCCAGTTGAAATTCATCCATCCAAAATTAAAAAAAATATTTTCTAATGACTTTAATGTTCGAACACACTTTATAGTGGTGCAAGCAGTGTGCACTGTTAAACCGAGGTATGGAAGCCACGACTCTGTCAAATAACGTTCTCCTGAAGCTCACAACAATTGCGGGATTTCTGATTTCAGTCCTGAAGTATGTGTGCGTGCGCGCATGCATTGGGATGGCCCTGCCCTCTCGCCACTAATGAATTACGGAAGACTCAAATGAAAGAGACAGCAGATAGAAAGAAAAGGGAAGCGAGATAGAGCGGGAGAGGGTGGGGCACTGAGGCACATGTAGCAATGCGGACGGAATTGGATGTGGTAAGTGACAGTCGATTACCATCTTAAATATACTGTCAAAAAGCAATTTGCTACGCTTATGACACAGGCCTGATATTTGCACCTTATTAGGGAGGCTGCCCTATATTTTAAGGAGCCAACCTCCCCAACCTTCCTGAGCTTCCATTTACCCAGAAGCCACCTGTCTACCAGCAAAAGGGGCTGGTACGTAGAACCAGAGATAGAAGACTGAGGTCTGTAATGTGACCACAATTAAAACACAATGACACTCATCACTATAATGGAAGTGTGGTGTGATCTAAAATGCTGCGTTCAAATACCAAAATGTTTAATTCAGGGAAGGAAGCGTCAAGGAGGGAATAATGAAATCGGAAGTTTTAATCAAATTCGTTGATTAAGATTGCATCAGCGAAAATCTGCGCCCTAACTGACTGTCTGCAGCCATCATAAAAATACAATTAGTGACAAGTCTTATTAAAGGAAAAACCTGTAATTGTTACCAACCTCTTTAATGTTTATTGGCTTCTAGACTTCGTACCTTGTAAGCTGAGTGGGTGGAAGCCAAGAAAAAAGAGGATATCACAACAGTTGCAGATTTTTAAAATGGAATTGACAGTTCAATATCCCAGCTGCAGCTAATGGAGGGTTGTATTGTTGCATTTCAGAGGAATCAAAAGAAGCGCAAGCACGCTGGAGACCTGGGGACTGAATAAAGTAATAAACTGGGGTCTTGGATATTTTTCTCAACGTTCCAGCTTAGCGATTTCCATTGACATTAGGGCACAGATATGATTACTAGGAGTCAAGGCCTACTGATATCTGCTGCAGGTGAGCAATGTGTTTAATTTCGCAGACCTTGTAGACTCGCTGAGCTCATTATTGGCCTCTCAATTCACTCAGTGCATTTCCTATGATGGCATATTGATCTGGGCAATACAGTTGAAAGCAGGGTCTCACAAAAGACATCTCTTCCGGCTCCTCTCGCTTGTAAGTCAGTGGTATCAGGTCCATCTCTCTCCAGCTCCCTTTCCTCTTTTGAGGAGGAAAGAGGAAGGTAACTAAGAATAACTGATGAAAAATGGAACCGACGCAGCTCTGAAAACATCGATTCAGGTCTCCTTTAGTTCAGCTCTAAATCTGAGGGAGCAGGAACATGCACAGGCATGCGGTGCCGCTTTGTGACTCAGAACAAAAAAAAAAAGTGGCAAGAATTTGGTTTGAAAAGATATGAGGTGACACACAGCTTTGTGTGTGCACATACACATGTAGACACAGACGCACACACAAACACGCACACACACAAAAGGAGCTGTGGAAAAGGGGATGGAAAATGCACGTATTTGCAAGCCCTTGGGCAGAAGTAGGTTATGCAGAAGATGGAGGAGAGGAGACACAGGCTGGATTGGGGGGGAACTGCAGTTGAGAAGAAAGGATCGGATTATGTAAGCGCTGCTAATGCTCGCTGTCCTTTGGAAAAAGAAAAAAAAAAGCGCACAGAGAGAACGCAGGGGTTCTTTGAGCGGCCAACCTGAACACGCAAGACAAACTGCATCCTCCTCCCAACAGCCTCAGTGGGGATATTATAGACAGGATAAATTATGACCCCCTGGAATAAAATAATATTACACCGGCTGCCTCTGAGGCCAATTGAAACCACTCAGTGCTTCAGGATTTACTACCAAAACCAAGCGCAAAGGCTAAAAGGCAGTGGTTCGGCTGATCAATACAAAATCCACCGACTGTGACCTTGTAAAATCCATCCATAAAAAGAGGAGGTGTGGATGTTAGCTCAGGTGTGTTTGTTTGTTTTTGTAAGCTGATGATCACATGAGCTCAGTGATGTAGCTTGCCACACGGGCGATGGGCAATCCTGTATGCTTATCTGCGTGCGACCTGACCAGTGGCTTCAAAATAAACCTTCACATGACTTTGCACTGTGCATTTTCGCTGACTTTTCTGTTTTTCTACCATCTGATGACGGGCAAACTGAAGCACTGTTTGAGATTTAACATCATGGATGTGTTTGTTTAGCATGACCTGCCCATCGTATACTCACAACCTCTTTACGGCTCAACTGGTAGCAATGTGAAAAAGTATCTACCTCACAACAAAAAGAACAACATTTACATACTTTTTGCACATTTGTGTTTGCAGTTAGGCTTTTATGTTTTGATACAGGTCATTTTTGAGGGGCCCATGTGTCCTGAATTTTTGGTCAATCTGGATAAATTCATATATACGTAGGTTAGCATGTAAGGGGAACTTGGCTCAAATCCAGGGGAGTGAGGTCAGAAAGTGATGTCTAACAGGAGGAGCCTTTCCACCTTGTTTTCACAATCCTCAGTCTAAGCACATTGACTTACAGATACAGAGAAGAACCTATGTGGCTGAGCAGCAGACACCTACAGAAACATTGCATGCATGAGTAAATGCTTGCAAAAAAAGGTTTTGTATCTCCTCTTCTCTGCCAATAAAATAGCTGATTATAGACCTTATCATCACCATTTCACTGTTACTGGATGTAATTTCATCCGCCATCACTTTCATCTAAACAGGGAATCTCAGTGACCTGTCAAGAATCCAGGACACAAAAAAAATATCAAAAATGCTAACTTCAGTTTACTCCTTATCCTTCGAGGTTGCTCGCTTATTATTTTGGTTAGAGAATTAATTAATTTGTACAATAGTAATATTATACCACAAGCAAAAATGAAGTAAAGTGTAATTATGTGATGAAATATTGGGAAGGGAAGCACAAGGTTACATCATAAAAGCCCCAGCAAAAACAACTCCACTGTATTGTGCAATCAATTGCATCTCAGAGTCGATGTGTTTGCATGAGTGCAGCATACCTACTGTGGTAAAAAATAAATAAATAAATTAAAAAAATGATCTGCCCTTCAGCAATATTTACAAACTGCATTGCTTTCATTTAAAAACATAAGCAGGGAGTCAGTAAAATAATATTCCAACTTTGAAGGATTAAACAAACAAAGGCTTCTGCATTCACACGAATTCACATAGATTGACGATTATTACGAACGGCAAAAAACAACGTCCTCCCAGTGATATGTTCACAACACAGAGCCACCTGTGGCAGTTAAAGCCAGACACCTCTGGGGTAATCACCTCTGCCATATGGCTGAGCGAACTACGGCCAGGTACACACTGTGCCCATCCACCAGCGCTAAACTAGCTATAATGCAGCAGTAATGAGTGATTCCATAACGATGCTGTACACTAAGTGTGTAAAACTGTCAATTTCACATAAACTGTGTTTTGTTTTGTTTTTTCCAATCATTGAAGGCGCTGGAGTACATTGCAACATAGATTACAAAAAAACATGGTGGTTTTCCTGTGTTCGTCCGGAGCCCTGCGACTGCTATTTGGTTTCGACTTGCGCGATAAATCAACAACTTAGGTTCTTTGCAGTGCTCAGTGCACCCTCTGCTGCACTGCAGGGCCCTCAGTCTACTCCTCTTCCTTCTTTGAATGTGAAAGCATTCCATCATATATCATTCAGCACACCCCACCTGCTGTTTCATGTCTTTCTTTTTTCAATCTCCCTAAATAAACCCCCACCCCCTGTATTCTGTCATGTTCCTGTCAGGTTTCCGACTGTGTTTACGTTCTCCAGCACTGAATAACCACAAGGAAGCCCCAACAACAATTATGGAAGAAAGGCGAGGAGCCAAATGGGGCATCAGTGAACAGAAACAAGGTCTCACTTTCATTCTCAAGCATTACCAGGAGAGTACAGTAGAGAACATGGGGAGGGAGGGGGAGTAAGGGGTGGGAGCACACAGAGAGGAAGCAAGTGAGACTAAAAGGCTTTGGTAAGAGACTTAAAATGGCAAGGGGACATTAAAAGACCCCCTGCTACACAGGCAGGACTTGGTGAGCCCAGATCTATGTTGATGGCTTTTCCGGACAGCAGGGAGGCCGCATGTGAAGAAGGAGGCGAGGTCAGGAAAACTTGAAACTGAGAGTCACACATCGGGCAGAAACAGCACCAACAATAACCCGGCTTGAGGGATAAGCGCTGATGACAGTCAAAATATAGGGAAGAGAGCGACAAGTACTCTGGAGAGGCTGTACAGTACAAGTACAAGTGTACAGGGAGCTCGGGGTGCCAGAATAGAACATTAGTGTAAATTGGGCAAGTGGAGCTGTCTATTACATGAAAAGGGGGAACGCGTACATCTTGAAGCGTGCATAGTACACTACTGTATATGCATGTGTGTCTGCATAACATATTATGCAACCAGGTGAGGGGACTGGTGCACCTGGGGGCGCTTGCATGCGTTCAGAAAACATGCCCACATATTGAGGCACACAATGTGGAGCATTGTGGCAGGGAATGTGGGAGATAATGGCGAGAGCACGGGCCGTGTTGGGAGCTGGAAGGGAAGAGGAACCGAGCGGGGAGAGAACATCCAATTCAATTTCGAAACGGCGCCGGCTCAGAGTACAAACACAAAGGCTTCATTACAGGCAGATCCCTGTTGAAGGTTGGAGCTAATTCACCGTCTTCAAGCACGAGGAGTGAGAACAGCAGGGAGGGAAGGCGGGGGCGAGCGCGGAGCGAGCAACAATGAGATCGGCGGGGAAAAGAGGTGAGGTGACATGGGGAGGGGAATAGAGGGGGAGAATGGAGGAAGGGTCCAACAGCAGTTAGTCTGCTCTGTAAGCGAGATAGAGAGTTCAATACCGACGGCGCCACTAAGAGCATACTAATGCCCCATTAGAATGGAGAACAGGGCAGGAGAGTAATGACTTCCATTACGGCATCCACACACATGTGAGAACCATGTAAATAAACTGAAAGTAAACACGGCGCAAGCAGAGCCATGTTATTGCATTCATAAATCCGGTTTCATACACATTAAGTGATCAACATTATAAATAAATGATTGGCTACCCAGCGCATGGGCGGGGCTAAAAGAAAACAGGCTTGTTTGGTGATGAACACAGGATGAGATTGTGAGACACGGCCTCCGCAGCGTCTACCAAACAGTTACATCCATCAGCTCATGTAAACTATCTACTACTATTTTATTTATGTAAACACACATAATGACATATAGGGGGTGGACAATATCTCAATCAATACCTTGTATTGGTTAATTCCAATACAATGTTACTAGAGCCTATATCAACTATAGCATATATTATTTTTTAGATTTTGTTGAGACCTGGTCAAAGAGGTTTGATCCCCCTCTGTAATAGCATTTGAGGCTGTTATTTGAGGCTTTTTTTTGACCCAGCAGATTTGGTCACATTTTCAGAAAACTTTATGAAGCATTTTAATCGAGCATGTCCACTAATTCCATCACAGAAAAAGGAGAGCTGTAGAAATAAGTATAGTATGCAAGTGTGTGTAAACTTTTGACCGCGACTGCATATGCTTATTGGCTGACGCTGATGAGATTAACGCCTTTGGTATTGAAATTTGTTATCAAATGACAAGGTGATAGCATCGTGGCAAGTCGGTTGGTCGCAGTTTGACACCCAGCCACACCCATCAATTATCAGTGTTAAATGCGACACGACCTGGAGTGTGCAGACACACTTCCTATCATAAACTCAGATGCCACAATATAAGCTACAACTTGCTTGAACTAATCCAGCACAACGCAACCATCCTACAGTAAATTCTATTTTCATGAAGGCTTTAACATTCCGTTTTTCAAATCAAATCAAATGCATTTTATTTATATAGCCCAAAATCACAATGACATTGCCTAAATGGGCTTTATATTCTGCACAGTGAACAACATCCTCTGACCCTCAATTCAAGTGAGGAGAAAAACTTGCCATGTTCATGGAAAAAAAAAAAAACAACTGTTTTAACAATGTAAATCGATGTGTTTACGTAAGTGATTACGTCGACAGGTCGCACCAGCCCTATTAGAAAGCTATTTTTAGTTCACAGCCAGGTATATTATCGGGAAGAGCAGCATTAGTTCTGTTCACTCTCAGCAGGATATCTCTCACATCCGCTGAGGCTGGTCCTCTGAAGGTGAAGTAGACTTTACAGCTGAGTCATTGCTGAAGAGACCAAAGCGCGCAGAAAAAAAAAATGCGTTAAGCTCATCCGGCGACATGTCCTCACACGTGATGGAGGAGCACCTGCTTTTTGTAGCCTGTGATAATATGAATCGCCCGCCACGTATTTTTAGTGCCGTTGGCGTAGAGGTCTCTCTCCAGTCTCTACTGATGTCTCCTCTTAGCCTCCTCGATGCCAGCAGTCAGTCTTTCTCTGATGGCGCTGCACACTTCTGCCGACTGAGCGCTAATCCTTCAATTAGAAACTTTTGAGTTTCGTTGATGTTTCTGTGTAAGATCAGCATAGCGGATGCGTTTGGTTTCTGTAAGGCATTCGTAATTTTCTCAATCCACAATGCTTAATGTCTGCCAAGTGTCGTATTGATGAATCCATTGATCTATTCACACAAGGGACTGTTGTCAGCTAGCAACCAGAAGACTTCCGTAATAGGGCTATTAGTTTCATGAACAGACATTTACAGACGGTGAGCAGCGTGTTTTTTCAGTGCGAGGAACCAACGTAGACCAGCCTTTCGCTGCTGACTGAAGGTCAGTGGATGCAGACTCCCTCCCCTCCCCGTGACACGAGTTGTGAAGCCCTGAAGCACAACTGCACTGCAAAGGTGACTGCAATTCACACACATGTAAACACCCACACACATTTATATACACACACACAGAGCAGGGCGCAGGCACCGGCGGCAGAAGGGACACCGAGGTTTGCGGGTCCCAGGTGAAATGTCTCTGCTGGGTGTGAATCAAGCTGTGGCTGGCGGACAGGATGCTCAGGGTGATAGTATAAAGAAAGGAAGAGCGAGGGAGGGAGGGAGAGAGATGGAGAATAGTGTCAGAGCAGATTAAAAATGCATGGCTTTGCTCTAGCTGGCGTAACAATGAGTGTCCTCATTCGTTGCCTGTCACCTTTGGGAACTCACGGGACAGCGTGGAGAAGGGGAATGAATCCAAAAAGAGAGGGTATACATTGCAGTTTACAGTAGGAAGCAGAACATGAGGAGAAAGATGGGAAAAAAAACTCTGCTCCACAGTAGGCATGAAAAAGGCTGAGAGGGATTAAGATTAGATTTTGACAGGGGGGGCGACAAAGCTTGGTTGGATGAGGGTTAAGAAAAAATGACCTCTACAGCTCACCTGATCTCAAGTTCTCACACACACACACACATTTATTGTTTGTATTGCATTTACTGATTTATCATATATGTGAGAGTGCATGGCCAGACCCTGAATGGAGCCAAGTTGCAGCCAAGACATCAGGACATGACACTCGCCCATGAAAGGCATCATTAAGGAACACCGCCTTTGCAAATCGTGACCTGCACTCAAGACAATGACTTGCCTAAACACTTACAACACAGTCCTATTACCATAGGATCAGCATGGCAGCAGAGCAAATGCCACCTTCTGCAAATAGCTTGTACGGCATCAGCACAATCAGCACATCCCAGAGAAAACAGGCACTGAAAAGAAAAAAAAAAAGGGGGTGACGAGTAACAAAAATCATCTGGGAGCCTCTCCTCGGCGACCTTGACAAAAAAGGGGGATGTCATCTGTGTTGCGAAGGGAGAGCTCCCCTCCAGTGAGCAAAATGGTGGAAAAAAAAATAACACAAACTAGGAGGGGAGGGAAGAAGGGAGAGGGGAGAGGGATAGCTGGTGAGTTACACGAGTGCATCCAAACAGCTTTTTAATTACGTGTGGTGGACAGCTGAGGCCACAGCTGTAAATAGCCAGTGTACGGCTTAAAACACTTGCGCAAGAAGGGTGAGCACTTAAAATGTCAAGTCGTGGTCAGAAGTTTACATACTCTTGTAAAGAAAATGTATATCATGGCAGTCTTCACTTCCAGTGATTTCTACAGCTCTCAAGTTTCTGTGATGGAATGCAGCGAACACATACTGTTGTTGTACAGTTGTTTTCTGATAATTTAGAGAAAGTTGAAGCCCTGTTTGTATGAGCTTGCACTTTTGGCCAATCCTTACATTATCAGCAACTGGCGTGTCACAACAATGTACATTTTTACCAATGACGACACCTTAACATAAACGAATCAGGACCACTGTTTGAGCCCATGACAACTACAACCACACATCAGCAACAAAACACCTCCTCCTGACTCTTCAATTCGAAAGGAGCGTTAACTTACCCTTCAGTTAGCATGTATCACCCCCAACAAGCTAACAGTCACCATCTCAGCAAACCGCTTATTACTCACTGTAATTAATGTGACTTTATGAAATACCTAAAGCTGACTAACCAACATTAAAGCTCCCCCACTAAAACGTATTTATTGTGCCTAGTTAAATGATATGATATACATTTAATTTCAAGCATTATTGTCTTTTACTGAAAATCTTCAGCGAACCCATCAGAGAACAAAAAGCGTAACAACAATTGGGATTAGCAGTTGGTCTTTGACTGAGGTCTAGTGGGTCTTAACCTCTTAGACTGAGCCAAAGAAGGCTCACTGAGTGCAGGGCAGATTGTGCTGAGTGTAAGAAAGCTCCTAAATCCTACATTACGCATCATATTCCTCTGGGATTTAACAAATTAAGTAATCGAGACAGAGAGAGAGAGAGAGAGAGCGAGAGAGCGAGAGAGCGAGAGTCATGTATCTGTGTGTGTATGTGTGTGTGTGTGTGTGTGTGTAGTTAGTACATTAATAGTGCAGTGTCTATCAAGTATGGATTAAGCTAGGAAGATCTTAACAACCACACAAATGAAGACAAGGTCAGGGTTGTTAAAATTTGCACATTACATAGAGCCGTGCAAGACATGCACCAGTTTGCTGAGCTGAGCATAAACTGTATCACATCAAACCCGTTCACTCTCCGTAATCCACTGGATTCACATATATGTCCACTTAATATTTTCAAAACCTCATCGCTCAAGGCTGCAGGCTGAAGTGCCTCATGAAAGATAGTTTAAAGACAGTTTAATGTTACGGTGCGCGGATTAAATTCAGAGCAGGTTTTGTTATGAGACGAGGTAAGCATCTCAACAATTAACATGTAGATCTGTATCTATAGACAACTTACATTAAAAAAAAATAATAATAATTAGCCTGTATTTCTAAATGTATGTGTAGGCAGTAACAGTAACTGCCCACAGACTTAATGCAAACACAATCAAGCCTGTCTTTAAAAAAATGGGACCAATGACACCTGCAGGGCACTGAGGCATTGCAATGAAACGGAGGCTTTTAGGTTAAAAGGAGTGGACAACCTGCTCGACATGGATCAGTGTCTGTTCCTTTAGCTCGGAAATGCCAAACGTCATGGTCATAAAAGAGCTGGAAATGAAGACCAATGTGTCGGTTTAATCTGTTTGTCAGGTAGGGTTAGTTGGAAACGTGGGTGGACGTATTCAAAGTGCTAAGAAACACCTTAAGGCACACATTTGAATCATATGTGGCCCGTGTGGGAATCAAGGCCCTTACTCTCACAGTTAACGTGACCCATCAAACCTAATAATCCATTGGACTAGACATATAAGGCACGGGCTTGGAGAAGACAGTATCTCAAGGTTTTGTTTCTAAACAACAGACCAATTTTTATACAGAGAGTGTAATACTACTAAATCTTTCCTGGCATTTTATATCTAGCTTTGTTGAAAGATAACACAAACTGTATGTGAGAATAGCCCGAAGCATGTGTTTTCTGCCGCTCAAAAATAATACCTGACTCCGTTGTGGCCTATTGGAGGAAAATAATACACTTTGGAATTAAGAAGTACAGAATTTCTGCCAATGAAATGTCAGATTTATGACAGCGATGCCCTGTTGCTGGGATGGCCCAAAGCCTTACTGGGAAATTCAGCCAAATGCAGGTGGGGGGGGAGACATTCCGATATTCTGAGCCAGCGCGGCTTCTTTCCCTCTAAAGACGCCATGCTGATTTAGGTGAGGCGAGAAAGGGTTCTGCCTTGCACTAGTTTGAGCATGTACTCCCTCCTACTCAAACACATTGTTCCTTTTCAATTATTGTTGTTGTCTGGCACATCCACACACTCTGCGTGGATGTATGGTTGTTTATGAACCCTGATTCTCAGAGACATCTAACGTTGGAAAGAGTGAAAGCACAGACATTGAAAATCAAAGATTTGAGAAGAAGACAGACATGTATGCAGAAATACACCTAAAAAGCCAGTGTGTCTTCTTGTGAACTTCTTGCGGGTGCATTTAGGATTAAACATTTGCCTTTTATGTCACGCCATAACATTTTTGATTTGTAATGTATTATGACTTGTGACACAAAGTAATGATGCATATTATAATGTGAACGCTATTATTTCACAAGAATGTTATTAAAACTATTTACAGAAAGAATGGCTCTTCTACATATGAACTAAAATGCTTTGACATTGGCTTCGTTCTTAGCAAGTTTCACAAAGTGTGCTGTTGGGTTTAGCTGGGTTGCTGTGGTGTGTTTTACAAACACTAACAGTCACATTAAAGGGATCGTGCAATAAGACTTCCTCAACACAATGGAATAAACCATTTAACATTTCTCAAGTTGACTGCTACAACAAGACGTTGCTCCTCTTTATAGAGGACAAAAGGAAAGCAGGTGACCCTATAAACTGATGCCAGTTATGTCCTCATTAAAGTTTTTGTGGTGGCAGTTTTAAAAGAACAGGAAGACAGTGAGGATTTTATTTGATTTTTTCTTTGACAGAACAGAATTAGCATTTCTCTCTGCTATATCACTGTACTTACAAACACCTTAACATTTTTCAAGACTTCAGAGAGGGCCGCAGAAGTGATGAAAGAGAAAAGGTCTTCGCACCACACACCTCCCCTCAGTGTGCAGCAGAGGGGTACACCTTGTCAAAATAAACACAAAATCCTGCCTACTTATAGATAACTTGGTCGCCTTTTTCAGACATGTACAGCATTTGAATGCAACAAAAGTAAAACGCAGCTTGGTAAAATAAAGAGACACAATGAGATTGACTTTTTTTTTTCAAATAAATCAATGTGTGCGTCAACACGAATACTTTCATCTTATGTAACGATTCAGTTGATACTGACTATTTGGTTCTATCATGGTGATTTGGTCAAATTATTAGCCCACTGAAAAATACGACGTGACAGTCTTTTGTTTTTTTTTTAGCTATAGACTGCTGAACGTGAATTTTAAAACCTACCTGTCAGACTTTGAATTTCAGTGTGTGCTTAATGTTGCATGCTTTGTGCACACTGACCACACTGTCGGCGGCATAGTTGATGTGGAATAAAAGTAAGTTTATAGTTAGGCCGTGGAAGCATGGAGGGCAGACAAGGAGCTGAATGACTGAAGGAGAAAATAAAAAGGAATTCAAAAAAAGCCTGGGGCACCACAAGGGGCTAGCGAAAGAAAAAAGAGGTGCGTATGATTAACAATGTCAGCTCCAACTGGATGGAAAAATATGGGCACTATCCGGTTTGCATTACCATGGAGACCCAGAGGCAGAGATATACGTCACCAATATTGACCCAGAGGCAAGGGTCAGAGCTGACGGCAAAGCAACAGTCCTAGAGGGCTGTCATCCCCATCATCTCTCCCCCTAAGTGCAGAGCAACTCTCAGCAGATGACCTTTCAAGAATAGCAGTCAGTCTTAGCTTACTAGCCTGTCTTTGATAGATCTGTGCAAATCAGCTTTCATTAAGAAACACACTACAACCACTTTTCCTTTGAAAATGCAATGATTTAAGATGACGTGAAAGTAGGCATCGCATTTCAGCATTATTGCCGTTTCACTCCTTAGTCTTAGCGTGTTTGGTTGGAAGCACTAAGAACAAATCATTAAGGGAGGAGGAAAGCGCAAATGAATGGAAGCTGCAGCTTCCTCAGAAATGGGGGTGAGGGAGTCGTTCAATCGATTGATCATTGCCTTTGGAGCTGATGGACTTGATTAATTATTAAACAGGATCTTTTAAAGGGGTAAAGTGCCTTGACTGGAGGCCACAAATCAGGCCATGAAGCTATATATAGAGCGTCTGCCCTGAAGAATAATGCATGCTAAAATTAACAATATGCATTTTTTGAGTGCATAGAGCAGTGTCTGTGGACAACAGGGTCAGTGCTTGTACCTGCAAACGTGTCATTAACCTTTGACCTCCAAGTATGCCAGTTATATGGTTATAACATTAGCCAAGGGCAATGCTGATATTAAATACCAGGGGAACAGAGACACCATGATACACTGGCCAAATTCCAAACTGCACCATCATGTGGAGGGGCCAACACACTGAGTGCTATTCCAAAGCAGTTCACCTTAAGGGGAGTAATAAAGCCCTCCAACGCCAAGTCACCATCGATGCACGCTGGCAGCGCACATTCCTCTCAGGTGCAGCACATGCAGAGTTCTGTGTGGTTATTTCCTAACGATAATGAATAAGTCATCGGCCCATGGACAAAGAGCTTATATCTTTTAACCATAGCCTTAGATACAAGATTGTTTCTTCAGGAGGGGTAAACCATGAACGGTAATCAGGGAGTTCAGCATTAATCCTACGGCCTGCAGTCACTAACAGTTGGCATGGCTCTGTGTGTCCTTTGCTTCCCCAACTGGATTACGCACACATGCACTGACGTCCATGACTAACAATAGCACAATATTCAATAATCCTTTTTGCCACTGCTCTGCCTGACTTCTTCACTCTCTGCTGCTCCCTTTCTTCAGAAATCTCTCCATCCCTCATATCTATTCCATTTTCTGGGTATATCTAAGACGCATGGATGGAGGCCATTCCAGAAAATGGATGTCAGACAAAGCATAAGTGAAGAACCAGTGTAATCGCTCGACAACAAAAGGGGTTTGTGTTTGGCTTTAATGGCGCGGGGGCTTCTAGGGAACATAATTAAGGCATTTTCACCTCGTTTTCAGCACTTAATTGTGACAGAGTGGCACAATACCTGCCTGCACAAAAGATTTGTGGAGGAGGCTGTAGTTGTGTCATTCCTCTGGGCATAGAGGGTGTCCAGGCGGTGGTTTAATTAAAAAACTGAGTGTTATTATTGGTATTTTTATGCAAAAAAAAAAAAAAAAAAAAAGTATTACAAATATCCATGCTGCACTTATTTCTTTGACTTGAAAAGTGTTGCTGGGGATGGATATCAACTACTAAACAAAAGGGCAGTGTAAAATCTTTCATTCATGAAAGAGAGCTACTGAAAGAGAGAACTAGATACTGATCTTAAGTTACTACCCTATCTCTTGTTAATCCAGAGGTCACCTTTAACTGAAAACCGCACACACACACACCACACACACACACACACACACACACACACACACACACACACACACACACACACACACACACACACACACACACACACACACACACACACACACACCTGCTCACACCTCACTGTTATCCTCAAGTCGCAGCTGAACCCCTTCATTACTCGTCTATCTTCGGATAGCCCTTGAGGTAAAGGCACAACATTTAGGAACATCTAAGGGCAAAGTTCCCCTTGTCTCCTGGAGATACAAAAAATGTACAAAACAGAAATGAATAGGATATGGCAGATAGTGGAGATACACACTCATCGCCAACAAATCAGAGGCCTCTGGAGTGTGCTGAACACAGCAACTTTGAAAGCAGCAGGATACAGGCTGTAACCAGCCAGCAGACAGTCCACCCTAGGAAAACCAAGAAAAAAATCCCATTCATTGTCTATGTAAGTAGCCATGCAATGCATATTGTGTTTGTTTGCGAGACGAGGTGTCAAGTTACCCAGCTGCTTTATGCAATTTCGGGGTTGTCCGGCGTGACTCACTGCCTCTTGATGCTCCCAAAAATCATTAAAAAATATTACCATTGTAGAGTTAAAGAGAAGAGGAACTCATGACTGCATGGCTTATTTCCTGTAATATCTTCAGAGGAACATTTCAGTAAACTATTTTACTATTATAAGAGAACGTTTCCATGGGAGCAGCCATGTTGGATTGGTTTTAAATTCTGCAGCAGACAGCCCGTTCGGCACTTTGTCCGATCAGGTGCTGCTAAGTTTTTGCAGGTTTGTAGGACGATGAGGTTGACAGAAGCCACACACAACAGACAAGCTTGCTTACCACCATCAGTTTCACATAAACACAACAGAGCCACTCCTTATTCTTTCTTAAAAACAACAAAATGGATTAGTGAAATAATGCAGCAAGCTTTTAGTTCATATTATTGCAAATATTAGTTAAAGTATCCGTTCACAGAAAACAAATCATGCACTATTATAATATTTTTTTTTGATTGCAGCCTGTGCTGCAGCACTAATTTCTTTAATGTTAAAGACTCATTTGATTCAAATCATCAGCTTCATGCAGCCAGCGCTGAAGGTCAGTGAAGTCAGAACAGAAATTATCAAGTTCATACTTCCTACTTCATTTGCGTCCCTCTTACCCTGTTGCATTACCAAACACGCTGCCTCTACAACAGTGAGTTGTGTTAATTGAACTGAGGACAGCAAGCAGGTTGAAAGAAAAGATTAGATATAATGAGAGAAGAGTCTGTCTGCACAATTACAGCTTTAATTAAAGCCAGGGATGGACACCAGAGGCAGCGAGGCCGCTGGCCAATAAATGTAAAGGTTATCTTCCTGGTGGACAAACAGGAGGAAAAATAATCAGTGCTTTGGACAAAAGTGACTAGCATATGTCTGCTCTGACCAGTATGTGTGCATGCATGATCAAACCTTGCATTGAAACACCACAGTGAAGCAGTTGATGAAGCCCTTTCCAAATTCTCAATCCTCAAAGTGTTCTCTTTTTAGCGCAGAGTCTTGTTTCAACATTGTAGACTATTAACTCACTTGCCATCTTTTTTTCTCATGATACTGAGACTAATTTTGGGGTTCAAATAAACCTACTGATTTTTGTAGGTGACACTGACATTGTTCACATTTTAATGTATGTAACAAGTAATAGAATTGCTGTTACACATAGATGACTTTAGTCACTGTATATAGCTACCCTTTAGCACTTGGAAAAACTTTATTATAATCTTTTATTATAATCACTGGTAAATGTATATCTGCATCAGTGAAAGGCAAGGAAAATAATTGAAATGATATGCAGACTGTAACAGCAGTCACAGACTGTACCAACAGACTGCAACAGTAATTTAAGGCAATTTCTTGCTCATACAGGCCGTTAACATAAACAGAAGATATAAAACAGCTGAACAACAAACGGCATTAAATGATGTATGGTGTAACAGCAGTGGCAATGCATAAATTGTGTGAACAAGGTTTTTATTGCTTCAGCTTGTTTTCTAGATGAATCCGTGCTTCGACCTGGCTCAGCCATCATACTTATTAAGATAAGCATTATGATGTAGATGTATCTGCTGATCAGTGACGTCGCTTACATTGTCTCAGCACAATAAAATTTCATTGTAGTCTGACTAACTGTCAATTTTTTAAAAAAAGCAACAAAAAAAAAAAAAACAGTTTGCAGCAGTGGGCAAGTAGTGCAATTGATGCATGCCCAATCACTGTGATCCACCCATCTGATGGGCAGCAACAATACAAAAAACACACACTACAGGTCCACAATATGATGTTCATCACAACATGAAAAAAACAAAGGAATAGATCACTTGAACAATGTGCTATAGTACTAAATCTGATGCGTAGAGCATTTATTACTTCTGCTTTCCTTCTGTAGTTCTATAAAAGTAGCCGGCCACGACCTAAGCATATACAAAAAAATGGCCATGAAATTTCTTTGGTAATGAATGATTGGAGCAGCCAGTAGCAAGTAACAATAGTGGGGGCCACTCTACTTTATCAGTATGATTGTACCCTCTTCTGAAGGACAGAACAATACAGTGACAAGCAAACATAGTAGAATGCATGCATACTGATATCCATTGTTAGATCCATGAGCTTTAAGGGCAAACTAACCACATGATACGTTGGTAGATATCGTCACAGTCCAAAAATGGTATTGAGACATATTTCATCACGCTATTGCAAAATCAGATATGTTGATACATCCCTACCATTCAATGTATGCATTGTCTAATAGCTGCAACACTGACTACCACAGCAAGCATAACTTAGAAACTACAAAAATGTTCAAGGGGGAAAATATAAACACTTGAATAACAAATCAAAGTTCAAAGTTCAAAGTTGGCTTTATTGTCAATGCTGCAATATGTGCAAGACATACAGAGAATTGAAATTCTGTTACTCTCTATCCACAATGAGTGTAAAAAAAAGTAGAAGTAAAAATGAAAAAATAAAGATTTAAATATAGATTTTAAATATATACAGGTGACATCACGGAATGTAAACATGTGCATGTATCATAAATCCAAATGCTATGTTTGACCCTTTGTCATTATTGATTATTTTGTATTTGTTGTCATTGTTGTTTAACTTACTATGCAACTGTTAAATTAATATGAAGCTCATAATATTAATTGTTATGTGTTTTAATTTCACTCTACTTTTTCTGCATCCGACAAAATTAGTGAATTCCAAACCTCTCAGACATAGTGCGAAAAACAAAGGGTGTTGTGTTGGCTGACACAATGGAAGATCAAGGAATTGATTGTTTTGTGGGTGTATGCAAAAAGCCAGTGGGCTGCTTCAGTCAAAGAGGAGCGCACTGGGAGCTTGCCAAGACCTCAAAGGAGCTCAAGTCACCAAAGCACAAGCTTAAAACGAAGTGCCCAGATGTGGATCAAAACCATGGATCAAGCCATGGTACAGATAACTAAACAGCACACTTCTAATTCATGTACTCTCCAATGACCACAAGACTAAACACTTCTTTCCAACATGGCTCAATACTGACTTCCTGGAAGAAATCAACAAGAAGCCCAGCAAACTGACAGATCTTACTGATGCCCCCTCAGGAGAGCAGCAGGTCAACATCTACCTCTCTGTGAACTCACTCGATTAAAGCCAGTTCTGCAAAATTACCCAGATCCTAAAAAGACTATTTTCAAGTTTTATTTTCACTGTGCTATTCAATATGACATTTTAAAATGCACACTCAAACTCTCTGTCAGTCACATTTACTTTCAAGTCTCTCAGCCTCTCCACTATGACTAGAGTGCACGGAATGTAAGCAGAACATAATCTCACAACACACATTAGTTAGGAATCAGAGAGGAATGTATTTTTCAGCGCGCAAATGCCTACTAGTTGAATGAATGAATTAATAATGTACTAGTTTCCAATTACTACTGGCAGCACCAGCTAGCCTGGAGCTTATCGATATTTCAATTCTGTCCAATAAAGGATTGAACTATTTACAATGCACCTTCTCCTGACCTTTTGTCATCTCTACACAGGTTCCCAAATGAATTCCCATTCGTTTGGTTGGTTGTGTTTGTTGTCAGTAGAGATTAGTCCTATGAATATTCATTGAGGGACAGGTGGTGAGGCACAAGCCAATCAAATGTCAAATCCCTTGAGAGCATTCTCATACGGTCTCAGTCATTTCATGCTCAAGTGTGATAAACCATTTCACACATAATCATACACAAGGATGGGAGGACTGATGTGCGTTTATGGGAATACGTGTCCAAGCGAATGACTAAAGCCAACCACAACACCAGCTTTTCTCTGACAGTGATGATGAGTGAATGGAAGGAGAGCTTATCTACAAGGTGGTAAAAGAAAGAGGGCTTGGCAGACAGACTGTGTGGAGGGCCATCATGCACAATCCATTTTGAAGAGGCACTCAATAATCCCAACCTCCAACTCAATACATGTGCTTTATGTTGCAAACAGCCTTAAAAGCTCCATCTTAAATCTTTATGACTGGTGGTCTCATAAACATTGCAAAAAAAATAAAAAATACAGTCCTCTGGGGATGCTTTCTGGCAGCTTGGACACAACCTTTACTAAGAGGGATCCGAACCCATGAAAGGAGGTATGATATAAATGAGGCCACCACTCTTACATAACTTCAGTTTCATGAAACTTTTTTTCCAATAGCTTTTGCTAGAGACCATAATGGTATGATGATTTTAAGGTCATGATTCAATTTGATTCTCAATCTTTTTTTTTTCCTTTTAGCACAGATGGCTATGGGATTTTTAGACTAGCCTAGTCAAGGATCAGGTGTCAAGGTGTAGTAGCTGAGTAGCATCTCCATTATTAATTTGCAATTACCATATTTAGACCTTATTATTTAATTTAAAGGGATATTCCTGTGTAAATTTAATCCACGGTCTAAACCACCGTGAAACAGTGTTAGACTCCCTCTCGAGAGATCAAGTTAGCAGACCGCTAATTTACGGAGTTTTATCAACTTCAGAAACTACCGCACGACAACAATACACTGCAGTAAATGGATCCAAATATAAACAGTGCAATGTATTGTTGTTGTGTGGTTGTTTCTAAGGTTGATAAAACTCCGTAAATACACTGGAATATCCCTTTAAATAATTTATTAACAACATAAATGTAACATTAACTTGTTTCACCAGTCAATTGAACACTAACTGTAAACGAAATAAGAGAAGTCATAGAGGGCACCTGCCACAAAGTGACTGTACTGTAAGTGTAACTGCAGATGCGAAGAGTGCACACTTAATGTTGAGTGCTGTGATCGTCAGCTCAGTGTTGCTCTGGAGGTCAAGCAATCTGTCATTAAGGCTACTAAATCTGCACTGCTCAGACCACCAATGACTTTATCCATCGCATTATCATTAATGGAGAGCAAGCCCTTTGTGGTAAGATGCTAAGAACGCTTGGCATTTCGTAACGTGGTTCCAGTACGCTGAAAAAATGCTTAAATCCACAACCAAATAAGGTAGCATAACCGATGCTACAAACACCCCTACAGCACTTAGTTATTGCTTTAGCACAAGTTGAATTTTGTGGAAGGCTGCTCTTAATGTGGAAGGAAAAGTTGGCTCTGTTAACTGTAGTTTTCTCAGTTAAGTCTACTTCCTTATGATGCCTGAGTAGATGTCCTGCCAGACTTGACGTGTTGCCTGTGGAATGCGGATGCTACATGTGCATAGCTTTGCTTTCAAAGTGTGGTTTTCTTGTCAACCAAGCACATGTTGTTCACATAACTCACGAGGAGCTTCATTTCATCATGAGCTACTAGGACTTAACACATGGACAAGCATGATGAGCTTGCCATTTTTTTTTTTTTTTTTGATGGGGCACAACTTATTTTGCTTTTTTTCTTAGTAATTAAATAGTTAGTTAGCAGTTGATGGGTGACGGGCTATCAAAAGCAAAGTTAACCTGAACTGACATCCCGAGTCCGAAATATTACATTTTTGTTCAAGAACCTCTTTATGTCTCACGTCACTGAAACTGAATTTACATGGCATGCTGACACGCTGTCCAAGCTATCAGTGGCTCAAAGCCTCCAAAATGTTTGTATCAGATTCAGAAAGCCATATCAGTGGAACTTTAATGAACCCATACAAATCCATATGATTGGGCACATTGAGGGGACATTATGTAAATAAGTCGATCATTACATGGTTGGTCTCCACAGCTTGTAGTACACTGAGTAGATGCGACCTCAAGTCACCTTTGTTTGCCCCCTGCCAGCAATTTGCAAGTATGAGGGAGAGTCCGGCCAAGCGTGTCGCAGAGTCAGGGCGAATGTCATCCACCCACACATAAATAAACTCATTAATAAAGTGGCTTCCACACTGTCTCACATTCCATCAAAATGCAAAGTGCTGATTCGGATGTACCCTTGAGGGCACGCTCCATATTCTACTTAATTATTGCCTCAGAGTTTAGTGCCCTCTCTCTTCCCCCTATTCTTCCCCCTTGCTACGTCGTTCCTTCCCCCCACTCGCTACACTGCATATTCACCCTGACCCACTTTCTCAGTTTCCCCATGAACTCTCATTCATTTATTAAAGCAACAGCAGAGAGACAAGTAGAAAGATATTCTAATGGGTTGACATGGGACTTTCTGTCAAGATTATGATGAAAGTACATAAAGAAAGGTAGCAGGTGTCCCTGTGCTGCAATACAAAATCACTGCATAATCCTGTAATCCCTCACCAAAAGCTGACGAGGTTGGGCAAGAGGCAGGCCTTATAGTTCAGAGGGTCATTTTTATCTTCACTCTTTTCATCCCCTACCCATCTTCTGTAATGTCACATTCACCAATTCAATTTCCTGTGTACAACTAAATCCCAAACCTGTTTCTCAAGCTAACTTGCCATAGGCTCGAAAAATGCTATAAAAAGCAGCATGAATGAAGAGGTTGAAAGAATCATTTCAGTCTGCTTACAGTTTACGGCTCATAGGGAAGCTATGAGCCATCACAGGTATGCATTAAACAATAATGAATTACACCCAAAAAGACTTGTTATAACTTAAGTAAAATGGACTATAGAGAAAAAGATTAATTTTGGATAATGTTCATATTCATTGGCAATAAAACTTTAATACAGATATATTCAAACACAAAAAAAACACTGCAACTTAAAATTCTTGAACGACAACCAAGGACAGAGACATCATGCTTGTGCATTGAACTGTTGACCATTGATGGAGAGAGTGGAGGTAAAGGCAGCAATGACTAAAAAGCGAGATGGTTTTTAAGGATTTCTGGTTCTTGTGCTTTACTATAGAGAGTAAGGGGAAAACTAAGGTGGAAAAAAGTTTGTCTGATGCCAAGACTAGCTAAACTTCACTTCATTATTCCACTTCTTTTCCCACCCCACTCATTCCCTTTGCTTTGTCAGTTTTTAAATTAGGCAAAGTACAGACAACACAAGTCTTGGAAAAAAAAAAAAAAAAACACCATCTTTTTTTCTTTTAGTTCTTGTCATGCCAACACAGTGGTGCCTTCCAAAGTGATTTGGCAAAGACAGGGGTCACCTGGGTTTGGTTGTGAGGGATCATCACAAAAACAAACAGAAATGTGTCACCTCGCTGTTGGCACAAGTGGGTGCACACAAAGTGCTACAAGCTGCTCTTCCTTCTCAAGCTTAATGTTAACAAAAAGGCAAGAAAAGAGAAAGGAGGAGAAGCAAGACGCTTTTCAGAATGCAATATTCCTCTGATTTGTTAAGCTTGCTACCTAGCAAGCACTAACGAGATGCCGTCAAACACAAACTAAAAACTGTTATTTCTGAGCTTAGCATTATCCCAGGCAATGGATTTATTAAAGACTCAACCATTGCTTTTAGGAGACTGTTCATGTTGTATTTCAAATAAATTTGCTGGGAAGCTCACAATCATTTCAACAGACTGAAAAAGTGCTCTGCATGTGTCATGTCAAACAACATTTTGTTATGAGTGTAAAATCCCAGCAGTAGGTTAAAAAGGAGTCCAAAATGGACAGGCTACGTCAATGTTGCCAACAACAACAACTTCAGCCTCTACCTAGCTTAAATGTGCACTATGGGCTTTAGCTTCATGGCAGATCTGTAATTCCTCTAGCCGTAAACGTGTGTTGTCAAATGAAACCGCAGCGTAGCTACATGTTCCATGGAACGGAAACTCTCGGCCCTGTTGAGCATTTAGCTGCACTAGCTGTTAGCTATCTTGTCTGTAAGCCATCTTGTCTGTAAGCCATTTTCCCTCCCATGGAAGGGGAGAGCGCAATGCTTGTTAGTCAGTAGTGTCTTTAGGACTATTATTTCCTCTTCTCTCAGTCACTGCACTTTAAAACTTCTTGTCAGGTTGGGGTTTTAAAAGGGGAAAACTATGGAAGGGGAGGTGGACCCAAACGCAGTTACACACGGGAGGCACGGATAAAGGGAACAAACAAAAGGAGAGCTTTTATTAAAAAGCCGATGACAAAAACCAAAAGCAGACAAAACAAGGAAAAAGGCAAAGTAGCAAAACAAAACCAGTAAGACAAAGTAGCAACAAAAGAAAACAGCTAGACAAAGTACAAATCAAAAATCAAAGTTCAACTCAAACATGGAAAACTCAAAACTAAAACATACCTGACAGGAGCACGGACAGGCAAACAAAGACAGCGCACAAACAGAAACAATGACCGGACAAGGAGAGAGGGAAACCCACAGACTAAATACACAGACACTAATGACATGACGAGGAACAGGTGAGGAGAGAGAGGAGGAAGGAAGCCAGGTGTGATATTGAGGGGGAGGAGCACAGAGGAACAGACCAGGAGGGAACAAGACAACAGACAGAGGGAGCCAAAGGGGAGAACATAGGAGAAACTTAAAGGACACATGAAGGCATGGAAAATCAAAACGTGAGACACAAGACATGGAAAAACAAAACATAGGACACAACAAGACATAGATATAAAGACATGAATCAAAAACCAAAAACCAAAAACCAGATACAAGGACAAACACAAACAGGAGTCATGACACTTCTGAAGTTTCGGACAATTTAATTGTCATTTTACAAAACAGGTTAGTACACGGAACTGCACCTTGTAGTCTTTTAATGCTACGCAAGAATAAACAAAAAAAAAAAGATTCCATATGGTGGAGCGTTGAGTTCAGGAGTCTCAGCCTGAGTAAAGACGTTGTTTTGTGGTCTGCTGATAAGGCAGCGGATTCTTCTATATCTTTTGCCATACAGCAGCAGGGTGACAGAGTGAACAGTAATGCGTAACATGACTATGTCTCTGTAATGTGATTACAGTGATGTATCACTTTATAATGTGTTATCCTCACCACTGTGTCGGGTTAAACTGGTATTATACTGAATGCATTTTGGCAACTTACCATCTGCACGTATACACGAGCATATCACACTTGCAATTGCTCCAATTTAAGCCACTCAGGTTACATCTCAAAGGCTGCAAATAATTCTGACTCCTTCATAAGGATGAGTAACCCTCGACTAGCGATGGGTGATATGACTTAAATTTTATATCATGGAATCCATTTGTTTTTTTGCAGAAACTGTATTCTATCACAGTATTATAGAAATAAGAAAGGATGCTCCACTCAAACATTTTTGTACCTCTTTTGACAGTGTAAGGGAGCTCAATTGAGAAAAAAAAATCAATTTTTATTGGCTTTAAATATGAATAAAATTTACTTTAGGCCTACATGTGTTTTAGAAGGAGAAGCCAGACCAATAATGTAGGTTAAGTGGTAATGAAATGTGATTAATTCGCAGTGTTAGACAAATGGTAGGATTGGCATCTCAACAGCACGTATTATAGAAAACCAAAAGAATATTGATGTATGTACAATAGTTTGCCAAGGGGCATTAACTGTCAAGATTTAGAAAAACAGAAGAGACAGACACACATACTAGCTGGATCAGGGCACAGAATGAGTTCTCTGTAATATTAACAACAGAGCTAGCTGAGCTTAATGTTACGTTGCACAACAAATGTGACAGGAAAATTAAGGTTTCCCTCTGGACTGTCCTCTAATACTAAACACTCCAACATTGTTCTGATGTGCTACATTAGATACTAGCTACGTTAACCGTGGGTCAAGCCGACGCTTCATTATGCAGCTCAACCTGCGGAATATACAGTAACCTACAGCAATGGAAAAGAACAGCCCGTAATAAAATTGTTAGTGCACACAGCTGACACTGAGAGTTTTCCAGTATTTGTGCGGACATTTCTATCACAAATAAATACGATCCACTGGGTTTTCACGTCCTCGGATGGTGGAAGTAGATGCAGACATTTGTGTCGGTTCTCACAGATGATGAGAATTTGGAGCGCTTTGTTTACCTACCTTCCAATCTGTTTGTTTTACTGAGGCCTGCATTAAGGCGGAAAACAGCAGTTACTGAATGTAACCTCAGTGCTATGAGTATGTGTTTATCCTTCTTGGTGTATGTTATCACAGCCACAGTTAAACATTTTATTTCTTAATAGGCTAAAACAGGAAGGATAGTAATGATGGCATTGCAGTATCCACGTCGTGGCTGAACCAGTGACGGTGATTAAACACCGGTTTACAACCCGCCCCTACCCTCGACATAGTTCCAACCATAGCCACCAGTAAACATAAATTGACCTGTTTGATTAATGGATGACGTGGAGGATTGTACACAGCTTAGAGAAGTGCACCTTACAGCAATGAAGTTCCCCATGTGCCCAGACCAAAAGTATTCTTGCAGTCATTTCTTTTGCGGGTGTCCACCATACGACATATTTGATTTTTTTTTGGTTTTGTTTCAAGGATCTTTTTTTTTACACTATACATCACCATATTATTTACGGGTTAACCATATCACACATTTAGTTAGTAGGAGCGTAACTATACATTATGATATTTGTCGCTGAGACGAAACGATGTCTCACAATATCAAATCAATCCTTTGTCCCTATCGGTACATAACAAACAGAGTAGCAGCCAGCATGAGGGAGAACTCGACGTTAGTATAGAAAGATGCCCATGCCACTTGTAAATCACTTCTGCGGTGGCATTATGAGTACCCAGTGAAACCAATAAACAGAAAAAGTGACAGACGAGACACTAACAACATGTAAGCACTGTAATAAAATGATGCCGTACACCACGCAACAACATGCACACTATGCAAAGACAGCTATGGAGCAATCACAGCTCTCTCTCCTAAAATCAACCACAGCTGTAAATAAATTACTGAAAGGCCAGACAACACTGTGCCTTCGCATCTAAACTTCCAGAGTCAAGTGCTCGAGCCACGGCAATAAAGAAAGACATGTCGCTGTTTTAATTGCAGCTGACATGACATCATTGAAAATCGGCGACTACTCCACATACTGGTCCCAAAACACTACATAGTGTGCATATCTTTCCATCATGTCTTTTTAAGTAAAGGAGACACAGTTTGTGCCCAAAGGTCTCAACGGCAGCCAGAAAACAGGCGTATATTCTTGAAAAAAGAACATTACCATATCTTAGGCTGGGCAGTGTAGCTGAAGCCAGCTCATAGCTTTGTATCATGCTTCGAGATACATTTCAGAGAAATTCTCTTTTGCACTTTAGTCCCTGTGTTTCCCCTGTGTGTTGCCAGTTCGTTTTTTTTTTTTTTTTTTTTTTTTGTCACTGTGCAAGCGTTCCAGTGTTAATTCCCAGTGATTTAGTGTTTTTTGGTTTTTGATTTGTTGGCCTGTCTCTGACTGACCTCTTGTGCACCGAACTTTGCTAAGTAAAAACTTTAGTCTGAACTCCGTGTCGAGTTGCGATTTCAGTCAGAATGTAGAACTTAAGTGATATATCACCTATTCTCGTGAGCTGAGCCCTCAAAATCATTAGTTATTATTACTCAGTATATTTTGTTATACAGCATAATTCAATTTCTCATTACAACTTTCATTTTAGTTGATATGGATGAGGGTGGGTGGTGACAGCTTATATTATGCATGTTAAAATACACAGTTTTTGCTAATAATAAGGGCAATCAATAAAGCCTTAAATGTGAACAAGATGTATTTTCCTTCTTTTGAGAAAAGCTGAAAGTAAGTGGAGGAAAACAGCTGACTGATGACCTCAGAAGCCAAAGTTGCTTTTACAATATCATCTCACTCAAACATGTAAATATTTTTACTTGTTTTTCATCACACTACTGAAATATGTCTGACAGTACTAATGTATATAACAATTCAAATCAGTTTTAAGTAGATACATTTTCAGCTCACGTAACTCCTGGCTGATCGCCTACGTGTTTCAGTTCAGCCTTGTGTTCCTGCCAGAAGATGACTTGTATTCAGCGAACCAAAACCATATGTTGTTTGAAACTTGGATCTGGTAGTGATGAGATTTAAAAGTTTGGTTCATTAAAACATTGTAGGAAAGCTAAAAATATAACACACAGACACACACAGACACACATACGCGCGCACACACACACCACACATACACACAGAAAACAACACATCTCATGCCAAGCCATCCACCCACCTGCCCACCCATATACATGCAAAACATGCCATTTATGCCACACACAAACACTTCGCAGCATGACTGTCTTCGTGCCAAACACACTACAGTGCTGTATGTGTGTTAAAACAGATAACACAGCAGAGGGGCAGGAGCCAAACCCAGCAGCTGTTCTCAGCTCCATGCCTGGGGGCTGATAAGGGCGGCTCTGAGACCTGTGACCCTAGATGCGCTGTCTCATTCTGGGAGAGAGCATTTGAGGGTTAGCCTCTCTGGTCATGAATTATTCCACGTCCATGCCTCCCTGAGTACCTGTAGTCGGCTCTGCAGAGACAGAGTCAAGGGGCTTTGACTGACAAAGCCTTTGATCCCACAACAGCCACGCACTCTATGATCAGCGTCTCTCCGAGGCAGGGAAGACCAGAGCTCTGTTGACACTTCTCCCAGTGAGCTCTCTCACATTAACTCCATTCCCTTTTTTTTTCCCCTCCTCTATCCATCTCTCACTCTTTGTCTGAACTTTGAACTCCATCTGTGTTTCCTCCTGTTTCCCAGTCTGCCACCTCGCAACACTAACGCTGTCACAGATTGTCAGTTAATTAAAAAGATGCCTTTTAAATATAACTCAGATGAAACTGTAGCCTAGACTAAGTTACCTTTGTCAACTTTAATTAACCGTAGTGCTTTGCTGTGCTTATAGCTATTATATTATAAGGAAAACTCCTCTGACTAATGTTTCTTAGTAGAACTCCAGTCATATCTTTTAATAGTGAGGTCCTTCTCAAATGTTTTGCCACCACACAGCCTAGTTCCTTTGGTCCTTCCAGCTGTCCAAGTTATATATAAATGTATTTATATGTCTTGGCTTGCTCTAGATATATGTGCCTTGATAATACAGCTGCAAGACATTGAAAATAAAAAATGAAATTTTGTGTTTTCTGCAACATATATTGTGATTTATCATGGATAAATATGCAGGAATCACCACCGAATGACAAAAAGACTACTGAGTCTTGAATGCACCCCTAAATGTGAAAGACCTGAGTTCATTTGCCCTTCTTGACATTGCACGTCCTGTGATGTAATTATTATGCATGCATGAACATATTAATTGCAAGCAAATATTGTGCCATCCTACTTGATAAGGAGACCAGCGGCCTGGTGCTAGCACCTGGCTCTGCATCACATGTGGTCCCACAACCTATGAGAAGTGATGTACTATCAAATACCTGCCAGTACCATGATATGTATATTTTTCTTACATCATAGCCCTGCAAATCTGGAAAACACATCAGTCCATCTACAGTACAGTATGTGGATGCAGTACACAGAACAACATTCGTAGGAACATGCTAAATCAAATGTTTAAGAGAGAAATTGCTATGCCAGAATAGAAACGTATCAATACATATACTGCATAGCACACACCAAATACAGCCAACAGTACCAGTTGTGCTACATTTGCTTAACGCATCTGAAATACAAGCAATGCGTCTTTTTGACCCATTTTTACCCTCCATCTGTGTGTGCATCTTTAGTTTAATCCACGGTTACTAATTGTGTGTTTCACAAAAAAACAAATGACTGAAAATGGAATCATACTTTCCAAATGTGGCAGGCAGATGCCTGGTGGCAAGTGCATATCATCTGTATGGATGCCAGTGAGTGGTTGACTATGTGAATACCTGCAAAAGCGCTCTTCACATTCACACATTCTTATATATATGCAACATCAACAATATACTCTTGATACAAAGCTTGGCGTGCAGGCTGGTTAGAGTGTATGGAGAATACAGCACACAGGTAACTCCTTGGGGAAGAAGGGTAGAAACACTGCACTTGGCGGAGGATGGGGTGTGGGCGTAGTTGGCCACGACTCAGCATTTCTCACTGATAGTATCTGGGTAGCAGAATCTTACTGTCAGCTCATAGCCCTTGGTTTAGTTTGTACTTCACTTGCATGTTAGCAACTACAGCCAAAGGGGGCTCTGTCACGACCACAGCCCCAGCTGCATGGCCCAATAGTGGGCAATCGCAGTTCCGCTTAAGCTGCTAAAATGTGAAGCATTTCCAAGCACAAGGACAGAAGGGCTTTTGGTGAGTGTTTGGGCATATGCTACTATTTGAAGTTATTTCTCCGTTGAAAGAAAAAGAGTGTACGTTGAACCAGAAAATCATGTTACACTAAATGCAGTCAAGACCTGGGTACATGCCATCTCCCTTTGCACCTCCCTCAAACCACTTTCTGTGTTCAATACAACTTAACATATGCACAGCATGCTCTGTCACGCTCTTCATGAGCACCACAATCCTTGGCTAATCTCATCTGTGAATCAATGGGATTCTCTCATTGCAACAACAAAAGTCTGTGGCACGCCACTGGTTACACAAGCCAACAGCATCTTAGAGCATCATCCATCCCACCAGGGATGACATGAGGACTGCTTCCAGCGCAACTCGAGCAACACTCAACACACGAGTGAGATTGTTTATTTGGACCAGCAGAAAATTTCTTTTACTGGTAACACATAATGTAAAATGACTTTGTGTTTGACATTTGGGAATTTGAACAATGACTGCACAGAATTTGAGAAAATAATAAAACCCACATTCATTTTTTTTTTAGCCAAAACTCAAACTATAGTAACATTTTACTTTGAGATATATGTTATACTAATACATTTCAGTGCAGTAGAAGTTTAGGATTAATTGGTCCAAACACACCCAAAACTTTGGGCATTACAGACAAAACCTAATTTAATATCAGTCATGAACCACTGTTTTGGAAATGTCAACAAAGCTTCATTCAAACAAAAAATTGGCTCTTACAACTGGAATAGCTTTCAAGATGAGTACCAGCTCTGTGGCTCAGGAGGTAAAGCAGTCACACACCAATCAGTCAGTGGTTTGATTCCCGGCCCATGCAATCTGCATATCGAGGTGTCCTTCATCAAGATACCCAAGATCCTGGTGCATTATCTCTCTTGATGATCTGGTTGCACCTTGCCTTCCTCTGCCACCACTGTATGAATGTATGTGTGTACTGTGTATGAAGGCTGACTTGTGTTGTAAAATGCTTTGAGTAGTCTTTGAGAATAGAAAATATAAATATAGTCCATTTTTACTGCCAATGAAAGGACAAATACAGCAGATAATATTGTTATAATTAAGTTTCAACGGTTGTAACTGAAAAAAGTACATTTTGAAATGACTACACATGAAATCAATGAATCTAAATACCAGTACACTGTAACATACGCTGCCAGTCATGTATAGCTTTATAGACTCCCTAACTGTGAGTTCAGTCCCTGTGAAACAATCATAATGTATGACAGGTGTCAAGGATGTTGCTTCATATGATTTACAGAGATTCATACATAACTACTTGCAGTTTAGTGGGCATGGTAAGATTGTACTAGGGAGAGTGTAGCCTCTAGCCAAGTTATAATTTCCAAATTATGCTCATAGGTTCCCTATGGTTCCCTCAAGGGTCTGGTGGTGCCTGACTGTGGGAAGCACATTATCACCACCATACCATCTACCACTTTTTGGTCTCTCTCGCTCGAACATGATTGCCATTTAAGTCGCATTCTTCATGTTTCTCAAGAGTTTTTAATGGAGTGTGCTTTTTAAAATTGCAAACTGCAACTGAAAATGCAAATATACACGGGTAGATGGAAATGCATGTGTAAACATGTTTCACAACCATGGATTAGTGGATTCTGTCTGTCTTGTGTGCTATATATGATGAGAGGATGACACTGTAACCAACAACGCTTCAAGATGACTGTGTGTTTCTGTGTACTTTTCTTTTTAAGTGCACAAACCTCCTTTAAAATACAGCAAAATCAGATGGATTTGGCTTAACGCATCAGGGTTTCATATGCAGTAAATACCAGGGTCAGGACAATTTAAAATGCATGTACTATATGTGGACTTCAAAAAATACATACATTTACTTTTATACAGCATACCTTTCACCAAACAAAGTATTCCTGCTAATTAAGAATTAAAGCAATGTCTGGTATGATATAAATTGGCATTTTGTTACTATATGTAAAACTAACTATAAGGTGAACACATTCTGATAGCTGAAGCTGGTCTTCATATTAATTTCATTTGTCATCCAGACTAAAGACTTGCCACACATGAGCTGGAAATGATGGGCTCAATTTTACAGATGAGGAAGGGTCAATTACAGTGTAATGCAACATCCCAGTGGAGTTATTATGTTTATATTGCCAGTGATAAGTCAGGGAAGATGCTGTCTGGTTTTATGACTCCAGACCCAGCAACAGCAAAGCAGTAGTAAAACTTGCCCTTCGTTCTGAGTCCGTGCGTATTTGTGTTTCGGCCCTGAGGGAAAACAGACAAATACGGGAGACGATGGGTCCCTAAATGCAAAAAGAAACAACGTGAATAATTAATTCACTTTAAGTTGAGTGAATATAATGCGTAGGTGCTCGTTTGTGTGCACGCATACTGTGTGTGTGTTCATGCTGTAGATGGTGCATCTGAAGAGATTTTCCTTCCTTGCATTACTTCATGCATGCTGCCGTTCACAGCAAGTGAAACAGCCACGTCAAAATATGAGATAGGCAGAGAATGGACGAGAGAAGAGGGTGGGGGTAGAAAATGAGCCAGAGATAGACAGAGCCAAGGTTGGTGTGCTGATCCAATGTGTCTGCAGCCCCCTGAGAGAGCTAAGCCTATTAACTAATAAAGAAGAAGTGGATGAAAACAAGGCAGAGGTGGCCTAATCAGGTTGGCCTGAGGTGTGAAGGCTTAAGTAGTAGCGGCTGGAGACCGTGAAACGTGTAAAACAAGGACCTTGCTCACAGTTGGTTGCCCTCAATACTTCTCTCCTGAAACCAACACTCAAACGGTGCTGCAAAGTCTCCACTTTGTAAAACCCAAAGGAGCTTCTGTTTTAATTATTGCAGTGTTCTGTAATGGTCAATCCCCATTTTTTTTTTCATTTTTTTCCTCATTTCACTAGCAGAGCAGATAGCGAAACAGAAAGGAGGCCACAGCTAGGGGAATGGAAACTGGATTTAAATCATCTGCTGAGATGGAGATAGACGAAGATACCCCCACTAATCAGCTCTATAGTAGGTAGGTAGAAAATGTTTTTACATATCTGTATGATTATCTGACATCATGATGATGGGATCTAGTATAGATGACCCAATGGATTTCTGGATCTGGGATTAAAACGCATTTCTGTGTTGCCTTAAATTGTGTTAAGGGATGCACTTGATAGGGCCGTCTTGCTGGGCAAAGCGACTGCTATCATGAGCAATTATACATAAACAGATATGTTAGCTGATAAGGACGAGGCCATTGCGACTTAGCATAATTAATTTCAACCATGGTGTCTTTTTCATTACTCCATAAAAGTACTTTGTCTCTGGTAGCACAGGCATAATACAACAGAAGGGGGGGGGGGGAGCCATTTTCCGCAGGATGTGTGTGTGATTTGTGCTCCGTGTGTGTGCTTTGTTCGGTCTCCTGGAAAGAGAGGTGAAGCGACACAGACAACACCTTTCTGAGCTGGTGTGAGGTAAAATATACAAGGTACAGAAATTCTGGGTAAACCACCAGCAGGGACAGATACACTACAACAACTACATTTATCCAGGCAGTAGACACCCGCACAGTCAAAGATACCTACAAAGAGTTACAAAAACACAAAACTGAAATTCACGTTGGTATGAATAACTTGATTCTATTAATATAGGCTGCACATGTCGGCTTTAAGTCTGCGCTGAGACTTTGCGGACAATTGAATGCTACTAATTCTACCGCGCATGTATTAATACACCACTGGAGGGGAAAGAGAATTAGATTTGGCTCACGACATAAAGTGAAGAGCGCGGCACTTTCAAGCTCTGGACAGGAGAAGGCACTCAGGGATCTCTGGCAACACGATGCATATTTCAGCAGGAGTTAAAAAGAGAATAAAATAAAAGGAAAATCTCAGATTCTTCACGAGGAATTCCATGCCAGTGTGAAGAATTTGTCCCCGCACAGCCCTTCAAAGTAGACCTTGAAAACGGTTTGAGACAACCGTTACACGCTCGGAATCTGTGAATAATTTTGATTGGATGAAATAGGGGACAAAAAAACCCCCTGAAATTTCCAACTTACGACTTTGAGACAATGATTGATTTAGCGTAGTCACTGGAAAAGAGGCGACCATTAAAAATTGACACGGGTGTGTCTGTGGCAGACGTTTCATGTATTATTTCAAGTGAAATGAAGAACTTTTATATCTGCAGATGGAGATGAATTATTTAGGGGATTTAACCATCTCCCTCCCCTGAATCTTCACCCTACGATCCTTTCATCCGTCCCACTCCTTGGCACAAGTGGTGAGCGGGGTCTACACAAGATGTGTGAGTGCACTCTGTTTTGACCAGTCAGTTTTCTTTTGAGTTAAGTTAGGTGTATAATCTGATTTTCAGGAATATTATGCAACATTACTTAAATATAAAATTCCTAAACATTTGAAAAAAAAAAAAAAAAAAAAGCACAGGCCACTGGTAAAATGATATCCTGCATTTCCACACTTTAAAAGCAAGCTTCAAGTGAGCCAAGTTGGAATCCCACCAAGGTCTTTAACAGGCAGCTTAGGCCATCGATTTATGCTACTGTGGTGCTCAGAGAAAGAGGATAGTAAGAGCATTTGGGCTGTGTGTGTGTGTGTGTGTGTGTGTGTGTGTGTGCACTGCCTCAGTCAAAAAACTATTATTTATCAAGTTTTGTCTGTATTTCAAGGAAAAAGCATGCTGATATCACTGTCCCGTGTCACATGGTAATCCCCCGGTGTCTATCGGTGGATATTTGGAGCCAACCAGGCTAAAAACAATGTCTAGCATGGCCCAATCTGTTGCTAATGAAGTCAGAATGGTAGCTTGAAACCAATCTCTCAAGTATCCATAATTCAGCATTTAGTAGACATTACTGGACCATTTCTCACAGCACTGCCTTTAGTGTGTGTGCTTTTAATACACCCATTGGCCAATTTATTACAATATAATGCAGTCCAATAAAACAGCACTGCCATATCATCTATCTTTAAGAAGCTAATGATGTTAATTTTGTTCGGTTCCATTGTTGGAAATCTGATGATGTAATTATAAATTCATAATCAATATCAAATATAAAGTAGTTACTAGAGAGTATTATAAAATGCCCCCTAACGTTGGTTTAAAAAGTGAAAAAAAAAAAAAAAAAAGAAAATGATGGAAAAAAAAAGAAGATTCAATTCCATCTTCATTTGAATTTAGAATAATTCATGAAATCCTGAAATCCTGAAATCGATCTCATAATATTCCTTTTAAAGTGGATGCGGGTCTGAATTTAACAACACCCGCAAACAGTTTGCAAAAGGTGTGGCAGACAGCATCCAAACACTGCACAGGGAGAAGGACTTCAAGGTGCATCTAAGTGCACTTTGTACACTGAAATCTAAGGACAAACAGCATTGAAGGTCGCCTAAAAACACGAGTTCCTTTTGTTTTTCTTACTTTCCTTACTTGAGATACAGGCCTAGGTTGTTACCTTCTTGTTCTTTGACAACAGCATTTTTAATAATGTGCTGCTAAAATCATAAAAAATCTCTATTTCTCCATAGCTGGACAAATCAGCCACAAATCTAATGAGCACTTAATTTGATTCCTTATGCAAACATTAAGATTTTTTCTAATAATGCATCTGGTAGAGGGCTCCTAGCACAATTTATAGCATTTTTCATTTCCAAGCAAAGTTGGTATTGTAGCTGAAATACTGGTGTGATACTGTCTCAGACAAGTAATACACATATTTTTGGCCAGAGTGTCCACATAATGTTATTATGGAGACAGCATCCTAGAGGGAACAAAACTTTAGCTAGCATTCTTGCCATCTTCCCATTGTCACAGTTTTCTTCAACAATAGAGTATAAGTGTATGTTAATAGCAATCTATTTTATAATGATTATGATTATTATCAGTGCATTTTTTGTTTTGATGGCAACCACAAGCCAAAAGCACCCCTGACGCTCTCAATGCTGGTTGCAGTTTGAAACTATTATGAAGACATTAGAGGTTGCTGGAGAGAATGTACAGTTCTAAATTGCTATTCCTGCCGGGTTAAAGGAAAAAAAAACAAAAAAAAAAACTCAACAGTAAATGCACCAAAAATACTGTTCAGAGAGCTACAGCAATCCGGAGGAGAATAGTGATAAAGTTGCTTTGGTTCCCCCCCGAGAGTTCCACTATACTCATTTTCTGAGTCATTCTATTACATTTTTTTGCGTGTGTTTTGTGGGCCTAAATCATTTGACACACTCCACTTGATGTGCAGGTGGAAACGTAAAACTTGATTGAATATGCTCATGAAGAACCATGATTTTTTTTTTTTTTTTTTCCCACAAAGAATTTGTTTTTGTGATCTGTGAGCATGGATTCTAGGAGATGTCTGTACTTTATTTAGCTCCCGTTCTGTTCCTGAGATGAACACAAAAACCTGCCATCTTTGGCCATGACTCACAGCCCCATCTCATAACTGATAAATCACACACCTGGCTCATGTCAGCGATGCCATTTGAAGAGCCCTCAAACAGTCTTACAGAAGCATCACATTCGCATTATATATATATATATATATATATATATAACATGTATTTTATTTAACTGAAGTCCAAATTAATTAATTAATTACCCCCGCTGCTTTCATTATTTTTCTTTTGATTTGGAGGGTTGTCTATAATAACTAAGAAAAGACAATAAAATATATATTTTCTTTTTACGTGAATGTGTATTAGGGATTAACCCTTTACATCTTCAACAGCCAGTGTTTCCACTAGAATCAGACTTTGATTGTGGCGGTGGCCGTCCAGCTGGGTGTGGACTTAAAAAAAAACACACCGCCATCCACTGTATCAGACTATATAACATCATGCTATTCACTGACTGGTTTGCTGTCTTGAGTGAGTGAGAACAGCACTCGCAGCTCCAAAAATAGAAAACCAATATGTGGCAGCAAATGTTGATACTGTGGTGGACCACCACAATTAAATGAATGTGTGGGAAACATGGAGGGCTATAAACCTTTTTTAGGTGTTAATACAGAAGGTCATGGGTCCCCTCTCGGTCATTTCACTTGATTACGGCACTCATTCAGTGTGGCATCATTTTGATACGCTTATGCAATGTCACAACATTAGTGTCCATCCAGAGTTGCACTCATTTTTCACCAAGTTCTTTTAATGATGATGGGAGAGTCGGGCCACTGAGTAAAGTCTTCGCCAGCACATCCCAAGGATTCTCAGTGGGGTTAAGGGTATAAACTCTGTGGTGGCCAATCCATGTGTGAAAATGATGTCTCCCTGAGCCACTATTTCACAATTTAAGCCCAATTAATCCTGGCATTGTCATCCTGGAATATGCCCATGCTATCAGGGAAGAAAAAAAATAATTGAGGGAATAACCTGGTCATTCAGTATATTCAGTTAGTGAGCCAACCTCATTTTTTGGGCACATTACATTGCTGAACCTAGATCTGACCAACTTAAGCAACCCCAGATCATAACAATTTTCCCACAGGTACTGTATGTGTATGCAGGTATGTATGGTGGGTTCTAGGCATAATGGTTGCTTCACTTTGTTTGCCTCTCTTCTTAAGGGTAAATCTGGACTCATCACACCACATGATCTTTTTCCATTGAGTCCAATCTTAATGCTCCCTAGCAAAATCTTTTTATCTGATTAGACTCCCTGATAAGTGGTTTTCTTAAGGCCACACAGCTGTTTAAGCCCAATCCCTTGAATCCAAGTTTTTTTTTTTGTTTTTTTTTTTCCCTTTCTCGAAGATGATGGTTCACCTTTATCCTTTCAGATTTGAATAATAAGTTGGACAGTCCTAAACCAATTTTAGTTGTTTGAGTAATCTCTGTAGTTGCTTGAGGCAGGCCATTAATTTGACTCTTCTTAAACGGAGTAACATCTTTTCCACGATGTTAAGCTATGTCTTCCAACGTGGTTGTTTAAAAAGTGAGAAGCTACTTGATTTTGATATTGAATTTCTCCGATTTGTGTGACCCGTCACTGTATGGTCAGTGGCTGCCAAGTGTTAATAGGTTGTGCTTGTGTTTTTCTCACAATTGTTCAAAATGCCAATGTAGCCGACTGGAGCCCTAGCTGCCTCGGTAAACACACCAACTTGACTGGCTGCTACAGCTGCAGTGTCTCTGGGTTCGTTAGGTAAAGTGGGCAAGCCAGGTGGCAGAGCAGCAGCAGAACAGTTCAGCGATCCTCTAACTAATGAGCCCAGAGACACTCTGACAAAAAATACTGGCACCATAGGGCGAGAGAACCAGACAGGTGCAGCAGAAGACGAGGAGAGAGGCAGGAGTGTGTTTATCCGCAAACTTTTGGCTCTCAAGCTGCCAAAAAAACAGACATTTCCAGAGCTATTGTGTGAGTTAACAGTTTGAGTCAGGCATAGAGACCACAATCAACAAAGCCAACCAATCAGTGGTGGTGGAGTAGGGCGTGTCTTGTGAGTGGGACCCCTGTAATGCAGCCGTGACAATTGGTGAGACCAGTGGCTCCTGTCAGCCAATAAGACCTATGTTGGGTGGTCATCTTTATTGTTTACTGTAACATTATCATATATATAAATATAATCATATTATATTCTTGAACTATAATTATTGATGCATTAAATTGTCCATAACTTTAAGGATGTAGCAGGTAATGGATGAGCTCATTTTAATAACTTTATATACTGCTGGGAGGCTTAACCTACAATACAATATAACCTAGATACAAATTCTAATTATTGATATAAAACATAGATAAACAAAAGTAAATAGTGGAGTATTTGTTTTGTTCGCACACCGCTTGGACAGTGAGGGGGACTCCAACTGGCTGGATTTTGACTGGGAACTGGTTAGAAGGCGGCTTGCAGCCAAAAGGGTTTTGGTTGGGGGAGCAATTATAGGTGGATGCAACTGTAGGATATACATACCATGACCAACATCACTATATACAGCATGGCACTCGCACCAACCCATTGGATTATTTATGAACCTTAATATTTTACCCAGATACATTTTTCTCAACACACAATGGTCCCTGCTGTAAAAGACATAATCAAAAGTGCTGTACGTGAAACCTATTGCTTTCCACTGGGCTCTGCAATGTAAGCCTTTTGATCAAGTACACAAGTGAAAATTAGATGGCGAAAATGTGAAAATTAGTTGTGTGCGCCAACGCAAGTGACTCTTGGTTCTGATGCCCATTCAAATGAAAAACGTTGCCAAAGTGGAACTTGGCTGATGTCAAGTTTGTGTGTTTCCTGTAGCCAGTGTCTCCCACACCCGCAACATATCATGTCACGTCAGTTCAGGAGTTGCACTTTCCCAGTTTAACGTTCTATCCTATCTTATCAGTAATCTAAAGTCGATCTCCACATTTAATTATTTATTTTCTACAGACAATCAAATTGAATTTGTTGGCATATGATGTGATTTTTCTAACAAACATACACACATGGAGCTCCATGGCTGGCTCACAATCTGTACAGTAGTGACCATTTTGGCAGATGTTCTACTTAGCCAGAGTATACAAGCCCTAACTAACTAAGTAGGCACGACTCAGAGGTCTATTACATACACTGACAACCCAACCCCGACCTGTGTGTCTCCCATAAAGCTGCTTCTTATTTTAGCACACCTTACAGGCACCAGTGGAAAACCAACATTATACAATGTACATGATCAACATTATTCCCCTGCATTGGCAGTAAAAAGGACAAATGGGTCCATGGGTAGCTGTACTATGTTCACAGCTTAACAAGATATTTAGTTAGTATGAACATTAACATTTACCATGACAAACAGCGGGGTTACAGCTATGTACCACACTCCCCCACAGACACACACCCCAGAGAGCTGCTTGGGACAGAGCTGCAACCTTAGCTACAACACAGGTACCCACACAATGACTCCAAGTGCCATCAGTGTGCTTCTAGTGGCTGAGAAACAGAGAGTCTGATAATAATCTTGTCATCTGGTGGTCAGTCCATCTTCTCCATGTCTCCTGACCACCTTTAATGCACTTTCATAGACACAGGGTCACATCTTGTTTCCCTACACTGTTGCATTTTTTTTTTTTTTTTGAAATATGCTTGGAGAAAAGGGATCTAGTCAAATATGAAGTTGTAGTTACCCTTTAAGTTCATCAGTTTACCAGTACAAATACCTGTGGAGAGAGTTGTTTGGGAAAAGATTGCGTCAGAGTTTTCAGGCTATAATTCCGCAGTGGCGGGAAGAAGCGCTTTTGTGAAAAAACAACACTGCAACTTGGTTCTGATTGACAACTGCTAACACTTTGGTAACAGAGAGCGACCCACACAAGCTTACAGCGCATTGGATGACAAAAGCACAACACTCACCTGCAACATTCAGTGTAGAGACATTCTGCTCCCACAAATGGGCTTTTCTGTCTCCGCAAAGAGTGTTTTTTTTTTTTTTTGACGCAGCCAACCTAGCTCTTTATCGATTTTCTGGATCACTAGATCACTAAAAAGTTGAGAGATTTTCATCTTGAAGCACTTGGAGCAGCACTGCTGGTGCTCAGAAGAAATATGCTATGTAGCACAGGCATTTTTTTTTTTTTTTTTCAATTTCAAGTTAAAGCTACAGCTACGTTAATCAAACCTCTTCCAGTTCTCTTACAGTAAAGCTTTGAGAGCTGGACATGTTGAGCTCTACTTATTGATAACTTTAGTTTATTCAAAAATTGAATGCTAAACTTGTGTTCAGTATTTTTTTATTTGTTTATTTAACGGGGACAGTGCACGGCTCTCAGCCGTACCAGAATTAGCTGCTAGCTAGCTAACTAGTTTGCTATTTTGCTGAATAATTGTCAGGAGATTGTAGCTGGAATAAGTGCCCTCGGAAAAAATGGTAACTTACCCATTGTGGCTGTTCAGGCCACACTCCTAAACAGAGAGTTGGATGACATTCCGCTGTCAAACATCTCTGCCTGGAGAACCCTTAAGGGGGGTAGTCTCCTTTGGCCATGTGGATCGCTTTGCCCCAAATTTTATCTCACACAGTCACTTAAGGGTGTTTTTTTTTGTAGATAATAAAAGACTCAGTGAATCTTAAAAAATCAGCTTTCCATATTTAAGTGGTGCCTCACAAAAACACTATGTCCTCCAATTCTCAAATCACATATTCAATCCCAACATTTTACACATAATGTGAATGAAAGAACGGACAGAATAATCAACCTTCTCTATAGCTATTTATATATTGCTAACTCAAGAGTATTAATCTTGTGAAGCTTGGTTGTGTGAATGACTCAGATAGGCAGAGACAAGGTTATCGAGGAAAGTAGGTGTTTATGGACCAAATACATGTTTGCAGCAAGGTGTTAATGTATTCAGTCAGGGGGAGCTAATTTCCAACACTCAGCACCCCAAAATCTCCTCATTTAAATTATACACATACAGCAGTTTGTGATTCCCTCCAGCAATGTTTACATCAATTCCCATCCAGACTTATTTTGCACTTCTGCTTGTACTATACAGAAATAAAAGGTGTCCAGGACATCAGCAAAAAGAAAATTCCATATCAGGATTTCAAAAAAAAAAAAAAACACTGTGGTGTCAGTAAGCAAGCTCAAACATTGGGTTGTATTCATTCTCTGGCTGCAGTCGCCATTGAAAAAGAATTAACTCGGATAATGTTTGACTATGTGGACAGTCCAACTTTCATTAAATAGTGCTGCTGATTTATAAAAGGGAAAACTGGGTAACTCTATATTCCTTAATCCTTGATGAACAATTACCATTTCCTGACCTTGTCAAAAATATTTTTCCAATTTACTCTACATTCACCATTAGTAAAAAAAAAAAAAAAAATGAAAATACTCTAAAATGAGCAGTTGAGCTCTTTTTATAGCTCACTGACAATACAGAGATGAGACCCCAGGACACTGTGCAATCTGCAGGTGAACTGTTTAACAACACAGCAAACTAACTTTTTATTGTATTTTTTTTCTTTCTTTATTTTACCTCACCCTTCAAAAATCTATATTAGTCATGTGGCCTAAAAGCTGCTCATTCAGTCATGCAAATCTGTTTTTGCTGGAGGAGAAGGATTAGTGGTGTGGATGAAGTATGACTGTGGGAGGAAGGAGTACTAAAGATGATGTCAGCTTTGCAACCTGAGCCTCTGGCCAAAGATCCCCTAGTGGAGGAAAGCAGGGATCAATCCAGGGGTCCTATTACCCTGCCTGCATAGGTAATGTCATGAGATGATCCCTACTAGCAGTCTCTGGATGAAAAGCAAGAGCCTACAGAGGATCATTCTGAGAGAAGAGGAGAGAGAAGGATTATAACAGGAGAGATGAAAACTACAGGAGAGGACAGCAAGGAGGGCACTTAATTTCTGCAATGAGTTCACTTCTGAACTGTGTACTGTTGTGTCAGTGGGAGGAAGGTAAAATTAAGCCATTTCCATGCTGATTACTGAAACTTCCCTCCTAAAATAAACAGCCAGACGCAGCGATCAAAGTTAATACTGCTTCTTCTGCCTCAGAGGAAGCACAATGCTATTTTCATCACCTGCCTGCTATGGGTACAATGTCATCAAAGTGATACTCTGGAAATGCCTTTGGCCCTGCCAAATAATCATGCACAGTTAAACCCAAACACGCTCACAAATATACTGACACACACTGCAGGGTGAATCTAACACTGTCTTGCCCCAATAGAGCACGGGCAAAAGTGATAACAATGGCTGCTTTAGCTGGATGATAGAAAGAGGAGTACTTACAAGTTCTTATCTCTCTTTCCGTCTGCAGCTTTCACTCTCCCTTTCTTGTCTCTGACCCTCCCTTCCCTTAGCCCTGTCACTGCTCATGTAGATGTGCTCCATGGGGGAAACCCGAGCAGGGTCTATTACACTCTCAGTCACTGATGCCGCCTTTTGTGTGTTCAGTATGTCCCTACATCCGCACGTTTTTCGTCTTATAGAAAAGGGATTTACATTTTTCACAAAGTCAAATTAAAGCACCTTTTTTTAAGGATTTTCAAGGTGCCTTTTCCAGCTTCTCCGGCAGCTTACAGCAGGGATGGTGCAATATTATCACGAAAAGCGGTCCACTGTACAATATCCATCCTGATATTTTAAAGAAAAAGAAAAACTCACCTTGAACAATGTCCTTGTGTCATAATACATGTGATGTGTACAGCATTTATTTTAATTTTTTTTGCTTTTTACTTGAGGCATTTCTGCTTTCCTTTCCCTCTAGCCGGCATGTGTAGCCAGTGGACTAAGTACAATTGCAAAACAATACAGCAGACAGTAGCAATCCCTCCCTCCCTCTGGTTATATAGTGGGACTACAGCACAGGCACTTAGCCACAGGTCCCACCGATCTCCCTCTCCCTCTTGTTGTCCAGCAGACGACCAGGGTCACAAAAATCTCCGTCAGCATCATTGACATGTTATTATTTCCTAACTCTTGTTCAGTAGATAACGGGTGTTAATGCCGTTGAGTTTGTCATGCGTTTGCATTTCAAGAACCGGAGCTGATGCAGTGGTTTGGAAGCCATAGTGTCACCAACAGCTGTGTCTTTGGGATCATAGGTGAAGCAGATAAGACAGCTGACGGAGCAGCAACAGGGCAGCCCGCCAGACAGCGGGCCCGTTTGCTCCACCTAAAGTACTTAGAGAAATCCTTGCAGCAAATAGCGGCTCCAGGGAATAAGGAAAGAGGTCGGAGTGGTATTACAGCTCACAGAAAACTGAATGCAAAACAAACCAACAAAACAGCAACAAAACAGAGATGGAGCAGGGTGGGCCTTATTAGAAAAAGTCAGTTTTGTTGAGAAGTGTGGCAAAAATTTTGTCTTCAACAGGTATGTTAGTTATGACAACCTCCAGCTAGCTAAGCATTTCTCTGTTCATATGTGCAGTATTCATTCCGTTTGGAAGATCCCTCTATCTCTGGAGCATTCAAGGCAGACTCAACGGGGACTAGCCATCATCATGTCTTAACCAAAAATTGCTCTAATGTTTGTTTTGTGTAGGATTGCTCCTGACTCGTGTCGTCCAAACATTTCTACTAAATTCCTAGCACTTGAAAAGTAGAAAAGTCAAAATATGTTAAAAAAAAAGATTGATGTCATGATTTCCAAAACCCACAGCATGTTTTTTATCTGATGAGATACTCTGCTTCAATCTATATTTCTTGGCACTGAGCCTTATACAACTAACTGCAATGACATTTGCACTGTGGCAAAAAAAAAAGAAATTGATGAATAAATAAATTCCACATGCACCTGATGGCACGGACTAGCAATTATCCAGTTACCAGATAAAACAGAGTTATGCCTTCTGAAAAACTTGAACCTAGTTAGATGTTGTTTGCTAATCGCATGAAGATCTAAATGAATGATAGTATTTCATTAGCCGGTGACCCTCCTATAAGCGGGATTATGTCTGAAAGGCACTCATGGGGCATTACTATAAAGCGAAATCAGTTAGCCATGAAGTGGCTGAGAGGGGTGAGGGCACACATGAAACTTGAAAAAGAAAGGCAGTTCCCACTATAGTCACACAGACTCATTGGAAGGTTGAGCAGAAACGTCCTAGTTTTTTATGTGAAAGAGAAGCAAATATGCTCTCTCCTATTTAAAAAGCTAACTATTCAGTCGGATCATGATTTATCATGAAATTAGTGCAAAAAGAATTCCAAGCAGTTTAGCGCTTTATCCAAAATTGAAGCACTTTTGAAACCTTGAAAACACCAAGTTAAATTTTAAGCATTTTCAAGGATCTGTGAACCCAGAATGGAGCTAATCTGTTTTCTTTACTGAGTGACTAAAACATCTATACCGGTCAAACCACTGTATGTGATTTCCAAGTCAAAGTGCAAATGAGGTAAAAAGGATGTCGGTATAAATGGGCCAAGAAGTGGAGAGTTCATAGTTTTGTCCACATGTGTAGGAGAGTGTTTGTAAGAGACGAAAGAGCAGGGCTCATAAAGACAAAGCTCTTCTCTAACTAGGTGGTAGGATTTTTCTTTTTGTCCATTAGTCTGGCAATGAACCACTGGCCCTTTATGACTTTGCACAGCGGTGCATGCTTCCCTATCGATATCTCTCACTGAGATTTCTTGCTATCAAGCAAGAGGAGGAATGGTAATGCATTTTGCTGTTGTTGAATAGAAAAACCAAGCTTTCCAACAAAAGAAACTGATCATTGATATTTTCAGAGTGAGTCATTGTATATATAAAGTATAATGCATACATGCACACAATAGGCAATTGGACAAAGTCACAAAAAAACATGTGTTCCTCCCTTTGCCTTCTAAAACCTCACATTCCTACAGAAGAAATCACTTCCAATAAAAGCAGCTGACAATAGACTGTATTATTCAGAGTATGTCAGATATTATTTCTTATCTAGAAACATTGCTGTTGTATTATTTCCAAAGCAATAAGCAGCCCAAAACTCAAGCACTCCCATTTCACAGGATAAAACTAAAACCATCACCATGACTAAACACAAGTTTGGGTAAAAGGAAAATGTATTTCTTTTTGTGATTTGGGTGAATTGACCGTAAAAGCTTAGGACTGCTTCCCCATCATTATACACAAAACACGAAAAAGGAAAGTGGGTCAATCCTTCACCAACAAGTGGTCATGTTGGTACCAATGTGGCAGAAACTTTCTTGCCAACAAAGGATACTAACAGTATTACTGAACAGTAGTTCAAGTGCTGTTACACTTTCTTAACCCAGCTTTAGCCAGTTTGATTGAATGCACCCCATGAAGCAGAGTGGCGTTCCACAGCCCTTTTGACATGAGTACACTACACTGGAGTCAGCAATGAGATGATCAGATCAATAGCAGGCCTGCAGACTGCTTCTATGTGTTTCTGTGTATGTGCACATGTGTCTCTCTCCCCCATCAATCCACAGCTGGATGGCTGCTTATTCTGCCCTAAGGCTACATCAACTTCAGCGGCTCACCGTGGGAGAGGGGCTCCAAACCAACATCGATACACAGCATGCTGAGACACAGGGAGAATGACTGATTGAATGAAACCTTAGAGTGGTATTTGAGAGCAAAGCCTCTGACAACAACAGCTCAAGCTGTCAGCCTTCCAAATAGAAAGCCCCAACACAAAGCTCCAAGGTTAAAAGGAGGGGGGAAAAAAAGAGGATGATTTTGTTTGAATAAATGTTATTACTATTAGCTGGGAGGTGAAAAAGCCAGACAGCTCATATATCAAACACACTGCAGTGTTCTAAAGGGTTTAATATTGTCAACTACAATGTTTGCTCTTTCAAGGCCTAATCTGTGTTTGCAGTATGGGGCCAGCTGCTGAAACACTGCAAATCGACTGGTGGCCACAAGTGTCTGTTGGATTGTATTGATATATAATTCATTATATGAGTCATTAAGACTAAGGGTTAAAGTCGAGAAGGAACTTGATCACGCACACACAGGACACACTTTTTGAGGTTCTGCTGAGTACATTCACAAGATCCTACGATAGTCAATAACGTTTACACACGTCCTTTGTTACGAGGTCCACTATTCTTTCACAATGTGCTATGTACAGTCCTTTGCGAGCATAACAGCCATTCAAAATGAGTGATGCAAGCAAGGAGGGACCTGACTTGAAAGAAACTAGATCAAAAGGTTGAGTCTAGTGGGGAGTACTTGTTATCTAGCTTTCACTGCGAATGTGAACAATGTCCTCATTGAGTGCAGTGTTGTTGAGGAATGAGAGAGAAACAGAATGATCAGCAGAGGGAAGACATGCAAGTTTTCCCTGAAGTTTTATTTCAGTCCATTGTTGTTGTTGTTGTTGTTGAACTAAATTGTTAGGGTTTGCCTGGCACCTGCAGGTATTAGCTGGTGATTGTGTCCACAAAATGTAGCTATTGCCCTTGTGGAATTGTTATAATGTCCTTAGAGGCCCTCACAGCGGGAACGCATCCTCTCCGGGGACATTCCATTTTGAACATGATGATTATTCAGGTCCAGTTCGCCCAAACTCCAGAACCAGTGGAGTGAGTCTCAACTTTCCCGCAAGGTTTCCTTCCGAATCCAAGAATGTGGGGCTGTGATTCCTTGGCCAGTGGGCAAAGGTACAAGAAACCCATTGTTTTTGTAAGGATTTGTCAATTTTTCCTGCTGTTGAAACACACAATGGCTCCATAGCACCACCGATCACATTTATGGGGGTAGGAATAATCATAATCACTTGTTAACATTGCAAAGTTAGCGAGAGTATTTGTCCATGTCACACGGTCTGCCCCTGTAGGTGCATAATTAGAAATATAACTATATCACCAACAGAAAGTTGTTGTTGATGGCTAATGGTTGCTAATGATCTCACACAAAGTGTTGCACCTATAAGCTGCAGCAAGCTTTGCAATTTGGTATGGGTTAAGATCTGGATGTGGCAAAATCGCTCTACAGCGCCCCCTATACATTTTCAACAAGGTAGCCCTTGCAGAGCGTTTCACCTACATGTGTGCAATTTGGTTGGTACTTGGATCACATTAAAGTTGTACGAAAAGCCTTCTGAAGGCAAACTCTAATCCCAAAAGGAAGTCAGACACTTTGTTTTGTAGGGTTATTAGACAAGTTATTAGAAGTTTTTGTCTTTGTCTATGCTGTAATTTATGCCATTACAAAGGATGTTGCAGTAACTTCATGACACTTCAACATGCAAATTCAGAGGCCTACCCATCACACCACCAACTAGCAAAAGGAGGCAAGTCTTTCGAGACAGTCATCATTTGATTTACATGACACCCATGATTACCCTTCTTGTTCTTGTGGTTCTTGAGTATTCTCTAGCATTACACTATGGAAGTAACATCTAACCCCTTTGTTCAGTGTCCAGTTGCGATTTCTGACCAGCACTTTTGGCTGTGCAGATTCAAACCAAGCCATGCCGGGCCAGGCAGATTTTCTTTTACCATCACTGAGTTTGACCAATCATGGTCAGCGATGGACCTGCTCCAGAGTAGGGCCAAGCCTTGCCCAACCCCTCAGACAAATAAATGTGTGTTGCAAACTGATACTCATCTCATGTCTGTGCAGGAAACCGGAGAGATGGATATTATTAAATTCAGTGCGTTTTGCCCTCAGTACTTTTGTAGCTTCTGATTGAATCTTTTTTTTTTTTTTTTCACTCATCCTGTTTGGACTTTCAAACATCTGCTGTGTTTTACTGTCACTTCATGCGCACTTTCAGCTGCTTTGGGAGTCATCCAAACCCATCATTTCTTGCAGTGTTGTTTCATAACAAAAGCTCTTGAATGACTAAATAAAAGGGTCTTGTAATGCGAAGACATTATAGGAAATGAAACGCATTTATTACTGAAGTAGCGGAGCCACTTTGCTAGTGGTGATTCATCAATAGTACTGCAGGGATCTGGAAAAGCGTGGAATTAGTTAAAGACACACCTTCAAGCCAGTAGCCCAGTTGTTTTGGAGATGCATATCCCTGTATGAGTCAAACCAAGTAGAGCCAAGACAGCAGATGTGATTAAAAAACTGCACAAGAGTCGGAGGAGTGTCGAACTGTGTCTGTTGGTCGAGGGGTTCATGCAGCACGCCCAAACTCAGACCATCATCTCTGCTTGCTTGCAAACAACGAGTGGTGTTCCCCTGCAGTTCACCCAGTGGGCCATATTGTGGGCACAGGCACACACACACACACACACACATAAGAAAATTAAATCTTGGCTCAGACCAGAAGGAAGTGACTGTACTGTTTTTCTTTCGGGGCAGGGTTGATCTGAGCAGGCCTCCTGCTACTCATTAGTTAATGACTAAAATTGATTCTACATTTTGTTTCTGTCCATTTTGTTCCTATCGATTCCGTTTCTATCCAGTCTCCAGCTCCGCTCACCTCCAGCAAGATCAGAATGCCATCATTTATTGATCATATACATTAAATGGATCGATTATGAATGAGATTTGACTCTCTCGGGTCTCCATTCCTTCTTCTTCCTAAACCTTTTCCAATGTGACTGGAACTATATCATACACTAGGACTTTGGTCTTTCTGCACTGTATGTAGGATTTAGCCACTTCTGCCACATTTTTTTTATCGACGTTGTCCTTTGGTTCCATCCTATTCGGATGCAGCCCATGTAGACCAGGATAATGTTTCTCCCATTTAGTGTGATGTCTTGTGGGTGAACAATACATTTATGGTCCCTGTGCCAAAAATTAAGAATTAGAGGAATCAGACCTTGAGAATGCAGTGCTAATGCCGCCTCTGCTCTATGATTACATCCTACAAGAATAATCCCATTCTACACTGAGTTATTTAAGGTTGAGATAAGTACAAAAAATTGACAGTATTGGCAGGGCACTGTATCTTCGATAGGAACATTTATGAAACATTTTGAATAGCACACTGACTGCAAGTGCACTCAAAAAAATCTTACAAAACACGGCATACATTTGAAGTAGTTAACACTGAATGTTTGACTGGTAGTACAATTTGTACAAGAAGAACAGTCAGCATACATTTCAAAAGCTCTAAACTGCTGCTTGATTTTATGATAGGACTGAATATCAGATTACATGTCAGCAAACAATTCTCATCTGTTGCTTCTGAATTTTAAATCAATTCCTCTTATCTCTAAGTGAAAAGCTACCTTAGCTTTTAATCCAAGTCTAGCAGCCTCATTATGCAATACTTCACAATTATATCATCCTATTTAAGGCTTGCGTTTGTCTGCAACTTTGCCAGGATTGAATTTACAGGAAATCAGAGGGCTGAACTGTACCTAAATGGATCTTTAAGTGACCTTACTCATGCTGGTATAATGGACTCCCAGACCATTGTAGATGGGCTCGATATTTATCTGTACTCTCCAAAGAACTCCATTACCAACTAATTATGTAATGTTTGCCTGTCTTAGAGTATATTTCACCCTGCCTGAAAACAAGAGTGGAGTTCTGACACTCCCTGAGAAGTACTGTTTGACGCTTACAATTTAACGACAAGTATAAATGCCATAGATATAGCAATGAGTCCCCATGAATTTGGTGACAGTCCACTGTGAAAAGCAACTGGCAGCGTTATTACCATCCCAATGCACTCATTAAACACTATCTCAATGGGAAATCAAAGAATGCTGGGTGAACAATATTGTAAAATACCAAAAGCTGTCTCAGTACAACTAAGTACTATACATTATCGATATAAAAATATGGAAATAATGATCCTCATATGGCTGCTACACTGCTAACTAACACCTGAGGGCTCCCAGAGGAAGATCAGACATGAAGCAGGAAGCCATCTGAGGTAACTGAGCTGGTGTAGTGCTCGCCGTCATTCTTTGCTGTTGTGTTGCCAACTACCTGTTAGCCGGCATCACAGGGGACTGGCACTGAGAACAGACAGTGGGAGAGTGGTGATGCCCAAGTTCACGCAGAGTGACAGCTAATGCCTTTTGAAAAAGTGGCCACGGTACCACCAGAGGGAACTAGGGGACAGGCGGTGAAAAGTTCAGCCATCTCATCTCAGCTTACCATCGCTCCCTTTGCAGTAATCTGACGGCTGCTATATGCCAGCCTGCCTGGGAAGCGCATTTCTTCCCTTGCTCTCTTTTCCCCTTCATCTCTACATTCAGATTTACTTCCTCTTTCTCACTTTTTTTTCTTCCTGCATTTACGTATCCACTCTTTTGCTGCCTCCCTTCCTTAGCCCCTCGCACAGAGAGTCTCCTCCATGCCTGACATAGGATCAATACCGTTTCTTCCTCCCTCTGTGGGTCTGATAAGAGTAAATGAATTCAAGGGTAATGCGAGCTGACCAGGGGGCAAAATACAAGGAAAAAATCCCATTGCTCATTTCTTTTTATCAATAGGCCATAATGTGATGGGTGAGGTTTTAGTCAGTGTTTCTTCCAAGAAACAAGTCTTCAGGGGAGAACAAGCCTGAAAGCTCATTGACTTAATCTGACAAGTCCCACTGCCTCTGTGAATAAGAATCTGTGGTCCACGTCAGTCATAGTGGGGCAGGAAAATTAAAGATCAAAGCAGTCGAAACGGTCTGAGTATGCCAAATAACATTCTGGTAAATCATATGACGTCACCACGCATCCACGCATTCTGGCTAGCCTTGCATTACCTCACTGCAGTGACACACACTCAGCTCATTAAACTGATTGAAAGGTTACCTAAGCTAATGGCTTGAGTGTAGCACCACTAATTGATCAATTCATTGACTGATTGACTTTAGGGAGTGGGGCCGCAGCTTGCGGTCCGAAAACGCTGACGCAGTGCAGTCCCTCGCTCACAGCAGTCAGACCATATTGATTCATCCTTTTTTGCGTCTGATGGAAAAGCTACTTGAGTGCACACCCACACACACTGTATGTGCAAGAAGACTGGTCGCATGTGCACAGAGAATAATAGAGGAGCAAACATTCTAGCAACCATCTCTTGTTTTCCCTCTCACTCTCTCGCTCTCTTTGCTCACATCTCAGCTCTCAGCCCATCTATCCACCGAGGGACTGCTAACAAGATGTTGCCTATTAGATCCTGGGATGGTGGAAGTCTTTAACTATGATGTGTCATCAACATGCCGCCTTTATAGCAGCTCGGCGATTGGGATATTCCCTTCCGCTTCTCCAATAGTCAGCTAATTGAGGACGAGGGACTGATGATTAATTATCCCTTCCCTGTGCACTGTTTACCTAGATGATCGCTGCTGATGAGGGGTGATTAAAATTGAACTGCCACTCAAATTCAGACTTGGTGTCAAGCATTGCGCAGATGTGGTGATATCAGCTGTTTTGTAACTCCCTTTACCACGGCTGCCTGTAGAACACTGCCGTAATTCAGTAACATCACACAAAATGAACAGAAAAGCGGCCAAGGAAATGAGCTGAGACTTAATACTGACATGTTACGCCACAACTAGTGCATGTTGAATTCTACCTGCGCTCACTTTCTACTCAAATGTCGGCGTCTATCAAGCAGTCACATCCCTAAATAACACAGCAGTATGCCACGGATTAACTGCATCCCTTCTTGCATGTCACACCAGGCACACAAAAAAGGCAAAAGATACCACCATTTTCACAAACAAATCAATTCCCTATTTGAGCCGTCACTTTCATTTTCATTTTTACAAAGAAACCTTGAATCTATAATAAAATCTAAACTTTCCACAACAACAGCCACAAAAGAATGTGTTAAATCACCATAGATTTAGAAGGATTCAATCATTCACATGAGCGCAACAAGAAAATAAGCACAAAGGTTGTCGAAGGTTTGCATGTGAAGGTGCATTCCAAGGACAGAAACAGGGACTTATCGGATTCTAATTGGCTGTCGCTCTTCTCACCATCTGCAGACTTTAACGTGTTGGCCAAAACCACAAGTCTCGAGGAGAGTGTGGCCTGGCCCCTGTTTTTGGCCATTAGGCATTTGATGAATGTCCCCGGGAACACCACACAGGGAGGGACATGTCGCAAAAGCGGCAGGCGGCCATAATGACTCAGTGCAGATCACATAAACAGATCAGTCACTTGCCAAACCAAATAGTGCCAAACTGTGACTGAAGCAACCCAGAGATGGGGAAAGACAGTCTGTACTAGCTGCTTATTTAGTTTGCTTGGGACCGATTATTTGAACATTAATGCTATGGATTTCAGCTTCTTTATTAAAAATACCGACATCAACAATAACAGAGTCACAATACAATGACTACACAACATCCCAGCTCCTTCATTAACACTCCAGCAAACAGTCATATAAATGGAACAGATGTTTATGACTAACTTATTTTTATGTTCTTCAGTCGTATTGTGATGCTCCAGCGGTGTTCATCAAACATTCATGGCGCTTACACAGGGTAAATTGAATTGAGCTGAACTGGAAAGAAAGAGATGAACGAGAAGAGAAAGCTAGCTACATAGACGGGGACAAAGAGAGAGAGAGAGAGACGGTATAGTGCGTAGTCTCTCGTCCCCCGCTGCCGGATGCACTGAAAATTAAACAAGCCGCTGGCCATGAGAGTTGAAATGCCCCTTAAGCTGCGTTTGCCTTGAAATGCAACAGTGTTAAAACATGCTCAATAGGGGAGGAGATACACAACAGACACAGAAACCAGCAGAGGAAAAAGAGGAGAGGGAAGGATAGACAGGCCAGTTGCATAGAGGAAAGCCAGAGGGACAGTAAAGCACAAGCTTTTTATTTGAATATTTGAATATTATTTGAATATCAAATGGTAGCAATTTTCTCTGCTCATCTCCCCTCGCAGGACTAGCTAACAGAGGGTGCTTCTGTGGAAGTCAAAGTTACCACAGTGAATTTAAGTTCCGCTTCTCCATGGCCCCTCTGACAATGAACTCCAACCTCCTGTCTTGCCAATGTTATCCTCCCTTTCGATCAGTTTCCTCTTCCCTCGTTTTGATCTTTCACTTTAGCAAAGCGTCATAACTCTTTCCTTGTTAACACGGCTAATAATTATTGTCAATGAGATGGTGCAAGAAGGTTCAAAGCACTATTCATTGTGTCTATTTCCTGCTCTATTGGTCTGGCCGTTATATATCGCACACATACCACATTTTCATTTTGCAATCCATAGGTTAGCTCAGCCTATTTCTGAAGATGAAGTCCATACGAGGGAACTCTTATTTGATAGCGATCACGACGTTCAGTTCTCACAGCCGAGCACATGACCGACGAGGCGGTCATGTTCGTGCAAAATTATGCACAATGATATCTCGCAAAATGCATTTGTCTGCTGCGCCGTGGGGCTTAAATGCTTGGCCTCCTCAGTGTGTGCGACTATGTGCGCGCTAAAACCCAAACCGCAGCAGTGTCTCGACTCTGTGCTCGGAAATGCTCCCGACCCATCTATGATTTAATCCTCATTATACACGCAGACATCCTCCACAGTGCCATGGTTTCAAACCCCAGACTGCAAAAACTGATTGTAGGCCATTAAAAGTGAACATATTACTGCGGCCGTATTGTGCGAAACGGAAATGTGTCTTAAGCATATTTTGTGTGATCTGCCGCTAGGTTAAAATGCAAAAAAAAAAAAAGACAGCTGGTGAAAGCAGCCAATGAGAAAATGCAAAAGCGGAGAGATGCAAATGCACCGATTCCCCGACACATCAGGCCGCACAGAGGAGATGCCTATAAGAACATAAAATGCAGCTGAATGGCACAGTAAGGGAATTAGATGGATGGGCTGGGGTGCATTATCTCAGAGCGATGTAATGCAGCACACACAATTGATCAGGGAAGGCAAAGTGCTGTTTTTCTGATATATCAGAGACTGCAAATATGCATTTTTTTTTTTTTTATTTACTTCAGTCCTCAAGTGGCTATGCTAAACCATGCTAAACTGACAGAAGGCCAGCTGAAATAAATGATTGCGCCCCAGCATTTTCAGCTGTAGCTGGCACCTGTGGGCAACCCGCTGTGCCATGCGCATGTGTGTGTGTGTTTGTGTGTGTGTGTGTGTGTGTGTGTGTGTATTGGGCGGGGGCATTGAGGATTCAGAAAGTATCTTCAGTGCATGCATGGCACTATCACTATCACAGCTACTCAGCCACTGCTGGATAGACCGCAACAGTTTTTTTCTGGCTCCCGAAGTGCCCCGAGAGCTCTGATTGATGGACGTGTCCGACAGCCGTTAAACATTTCCAGATTTACACGGGGGCCTGATGATGAAGCAATCATCGCCACATCCAGAGCACTGGCATAAATCTAGCACCTGGCTAGACCCATCGCCCACATTCTAACACACACGGCACAGCACATGCGGTGCAGGAGCAGGACAACGTAACCTAGTGAGAGAATAAGAGTAAAAAAAAAAATTTAAAAAAAAAAGGTCCCACGAAAATACTTGCGTCACTTCATGTCTTCCCCATCTTTAATAATGACGCGCACTTCCACATACAATTCTTCCTGACCTCCTTTCACAAATAATGAGCAAGCAATGTTGTGTTGGAACTCAGCGTGCCTCCAACATTAGGCCATAAGGCCTGGGCTAATTCAATTATAAGGCCTTCACATACCAATGGGCAGCAGCTCTGCGAAAAGGCAGCCTCCACTCTGAGACATCCCTTCCCAGTAAACAAGAAAAGATGATGTTTCCTGCCCACAGGCTAGGATCCATGAATACTCCCTTACATCCGCTCATACTCGCACAAACACGTACACCTTTAGTTACACACAGACGAAAATATGAGCACGTATAGTATTGCACACACTGACGCACAGAAAACCCTAGGCGCATTAACGTGGTGCAAACTAATGCACAGGCTTACAGCAGCACAAACACAGACCTGAGTAAGATGACTCTGAGTTCAGAGAGGAAACCAATGAAGCATGCACTCAGAGATGATTGACCTTTTAATTCAGCACCGCTGGGCATGTTTTATGTTCAAGATGTTGCTTGTCCAGTCATGACATCACTGATGATGAGCCACCACGGCTGAGCCACTAGAGTCGAGGCACTGGAAATGCTTTCGAAATCCTGCCGTGCCTTTCACATGGTAAGTCCAAATGCATTTTCAACTCAGATCCTAAACAATAACTTAGCCTGAGAATTACCTTTCTGGTAATGACCTAATTTGTTATGAACAGTCATTTTCTTTCTTTTTTTTTTCTTCTTTTTTTTTGCACCTTATTGCAAAAATGACGCTGATTTATTATCCTAGGAACCAATTAGGGGTTCAGAGCATAAGAATAAGACTTGGTGTGAAAGACATTTCAAAACCAGCACTCGCATTTACAAATATGTTATATGTTATAAATGTTATAATCTAACTGGCAGGGAGAGTTTAGATTTTTTGATGAATGGGCAGTTATGAAAATGGCAGCAAGCAGGGCCAAGGGGTCATTGCATTTTTACACCAGGTGCTTTTACATCACTCTTCATAAGCCCACTTTACTATTAGGAAAAGACCAGGGCTGAAACGTGGTCTTGAATGAGGTATTCACACCTCAGCCCCCCTCAGCCAAGTAGCCCACTCATTGCCAGGAGTGCCAATAACTGCAGTTCATTTGAGCTAAACGCGTGCCAACTGACGTCTGGTGGTGGTAGCTATCAAGGTGTTGCTTCCCTCAGCTAACTGCATTCAAAATTGAACTAGATATTATCATACGAAAAAAAACTGCACAACATAAACATGAAGGTCACATAAAATAGTAGTCGACTAGTTTAATGAGAGGTGAGTTCAGTGCAATACAGTGTCTGCCTTTAACGATTAAAACAGAAGTCTACAGATGTCCGAGCTCTGTTTTTTTTAATTGGTTTATAAAGGGCTGCCTATTTTTACATCTACCTTAATAGCCACTAGCCAGTTTTCTATAACCTTTCCAATGGCTCTACATGCTCCTATTCTGTTTGTAGTCCAGCATTACACCACTTGTACAAAGGGAAATCAAAAGCAATGGTGCAAATTCCCCTCAACTTTTTTAGGCGGACATTCATGCCTCACACGACTGACCCGAATATGTTGCTGACACTTCAGCAGCCACCCTCAAGTGCCATGTTCAAATCAAAATTCATTATATAGAAAATCCATTCGCTTGATTGAGAATAATTTGCAGTGGATGTTCACAGTGAGCAGCGTCTTTAGTTCATTTCCAGTCAAACCCTCCACACACTGAATACAGTCTCCCAACATAGAGATAAATCTTTCAATGATTCTGAAACTCACTGTTATATTCTTAGACATCCTCTGGCAATGCCATGCTATCAGTCCATCTTGTCAGAGTCAGTCTTGTCAGATTCATCACTCAACTTGAACCAATGCATATTCTAAGTGCTCCACAGTGCCAAAGAGAAAAAAAAAAATCAGGAGGGAAAAAAAGGAAAATAAAATAAAATAAAATCGGAAATTGGATACATGCCATTTTTTCGCTGAGCAGAGTTAAGCTAACCAGCGAGGGAGCAGATCTCTTAGCAATTTCAGGCAAGCAAGCAGCCTACAGCTACCTCTGACATACCCAGTCCTCTGCTCTCCCACTCTTCCCCTTCTCAGGAGTCAGAGGCAAGGAAAAAAGGCCCGAAGGGTTGAGAGAGCCATGTTCTGCAGTAAGCAGAAACATGTTTAGCATTTAACACTGCACAGAGGTAAAGGTCTCTATCTGGAGATTTAGTCCCTCTTTTTCTCTCCTCTACTCTCTGTGCTTGCTTTCCCTGCCTCTCATCCGTAGCATGAACATGACTATGAGTGATATGTTTCTCCTCACGTTGTGTCTATTCCGTGCCCTCTTGGCACCTCGCGACTTATTGTCTCTTTTCCCGTCCCTCCCTGCTTAGCCCTTCCTCCCTCTCTCCTGTCCTCTAATAGGAATGGATGATAGCTGCATTCTCCTCACTCCTCCGCCCCGCTTCCTACAGCGGGCCAACTGCACCAACGCCCTGCAGCTCGCCACCCCATCTCTCCGTGGATACTTCCCCCCTGAGTTCACGGGCCGCCTGTTTGACGCAGCGCAGTCAGTGGAGCATGTGAATGAAGGATGGGGTGGTTTGGTAGCAATGGGCCAACCGAGGAGGCGGGCAGACGGTGCGGAAAGAGAAACCCCACCGCACACTCGGGATTTATGTGGATCTTACTATTACCACAAGACCCCCTTTTTCTTCAATTACCTGCGATTTGGGGTTCAAAGTTTTTTACAGAAATGATAGAAAATTGGTCTGAAAAAATAACAGACACAGACGCTATATTGGTTGGGAGATCTAAGAGAGAGCTCAGGGGAGACATACCAAAGGTCATGATTTGGATTCAGACCTTCAAGATGATAACCAAATTGTGCATGGGCCCCAGCCTGCAGGACTATTTGGTTCCCCACAGGAAGCAACTGCTAGAGGTGAATTTTACAGCCACCTGTTTTTCCCACCCCCATAAACAAGTGTATTAGTCATTCCCAAGGCCTCAGTAAATTCATTAGAGCAGCGGGGAGTGGACCAGAGGGAGACAGATAACCCCTCCTTCCTACTGACGGACAGCCAAGGTGAGCCAATGTCAAACCACAGGTTGCTCTCTGTGCCCTCACCAAACCTCATTTCCACTCCGTCTCTGTCTGTCTCTTTGTCTGGGAGACTCTCACTGCGTTAAGTGGAAAGAGGAACATTTTTTCTCTCCCCCCTCTTCCTCCCCTTCCATTCCTTCCTCTGTCATACCGAATCATCTCTCCTCCTCCTCCTCCTCGAAAAATTACTTCCATTTCCTTGCCCCATTCCCTCCTCATTTCTTTTTTATTGTTATCACTTCTCTTTCACCTTTACCTGATTTCTACACTTTTTACTTGTCCTTTCCCTCTGACTGAATGAGCAGGCCCGCACTAATAGTGTTGTGAAGCTGTACATGTTCCTTACTTATCGTCCTTTGCACTGTGTGTCACTGCCAATTGGATAAATAAGAAACAGAAGAAAAGTAAGGAGACAGTTTGTATTTCTGTGTACACAAAAGCACATGCACAAACATGTATACCACCCAAAACGCTCTCTCTCGCCTTCTCACCCCCACCAGCACCCTTTCTCTCTGTTGCCGTGACACCCAGCAGCTGTTCCCTGTGTCATGCTCTGGCCTGTTGAGGCCATCTGTAGGGGTGGGAAAGGCATCAGCTGCCACATCAGCACACCAACTTTACCCTTCCCGAGGTCACAGGTGGTGCCGGGGGACATCAACAGGGCACACGCATGCACAAAATGTATACACATAATGCATATGCGCTCCAGCGCATATGAAACGTTCTCTTAAAGGACATGAAGGCACTATAAAGAATGTGATCATTCTCGCTCAAATTGGCATCCTGGCATTGTTAAGAAACTGTGCAAAAGCGTAGCTCATCCTGTATGACGTGTACTTAAAAGCAGCATTTTCTAAGTTGATGTAATCTAATCTACTTCGTTGCAGTCTCGCACACTTACACACGGCCACACGGTGCTGCGCCGCAACTGCACACGGAGCACAACCGCTATCCCGATGATACCCCATAAATCACTACACTATTTCCTTCACTGGGAAAAAAAAAAAACAAAAAAAAAAAACGTTGTGCATGCCATCAGACAGAATTTATGCACTTCAAAAGAGCTTACATAGATATTCCGCAGCTACCTTAAGTGCACTAAGAGGCTTGGGCTTAACACTCCATGACCTCTTCTCTACATTTACACCATGACCTGACGCAAAAAAAAAAAAAAAAAAAAAAAAAAAAAAAGCAGCCAAAACATCAAAGGGCTCCAGTCAGCAGTTCTCTCCCTAAGCCTCTATTATGCCGGTCTAAAGTCTAGCTTGATATTTATATCAAGAAAATAAATACAAATAAAACAGTGCTAGATTCAAGGCAAGTGTGGGGGGGGGGGGAGAAAAAAAGTCCTGCACCGTCATCACTCGGACGACTGAGGGCTGTAAATCAGACGTAATCATAGTGTTATCCCGCAAGACCGACAAACCTTTCCCACTGGCTACACACAAGTCAATAATTAATAAAAAGCAGCAGCTCCAGCATCCACCAGACACACGCAGACACACATGCAACAAAAAAAAACCTTTGGCTTGCATTTAGAGACGGGTCTGACTGGGTCATTTCATGGTTGTTTACACTCCGAGGCCTGCCATTAAGCTCTGCAATAGCAGTGAGTAAAAGTATAAGCTTTATATGGAAAGATAAACAATGACAGGGCCCAAGCCAGACTGCCAATTAGAGGGGGAAAGAAACGGAAAAGGTAGAGGCAGAGACTGAGAATAAGATTGTATAGAATAGTTCAAATGTGTGCAATTCAAGCCCCCCTTTATGCACTCACAGACTAAGACACAAGCATACACACGTATAATCCATCATAAAAAGCCAGAGCAGCAGTCTTTCAGTGTGTGTGTGTGTGTGTGTGTGTGTGTGGGAGTGGGGGGGTGGCTGGGGGTGGGGGCTGTCTGGGGAGTTTTTTCAACGACACACACACGCAGAATGTGAGAGTAGAAACTGTGCTGGAGAGTGCGTGGAAAGTAGGTGCTGAAAGAAGAGCTCCTCGATGCTACAGTAGGAAAAAAAAAAAAGAAAGAAAGAAAGAAAGAAAACTGGTAGAGGCAGAGCGAGCTGCGGTCCAGGATCTAGAGCTATCCAAGGTGCTGAAATCCACTCACTCCCTCAGAAAGAATTGGCTGGTTAGGGGAGGAGACGGGAGAGTGGAGACAGAGTGGGCTGAGGAAAGGAACTGTCCAATATAATGAATCAACAGCGCGGCTCTCCTTTCAGCACCGCTTCCATTCGCATGCATGCAGCAAACCGCCGTCTGACTGTTTACTAATATCTCTGATACTGTGCAATTGAGTTCCCGTGCTGCTATGAATAAGGCTGCTGACTGAATACACCTGTCCCTGTACACTGTGGCCAACCCTCCCTCCAGGAATTCCAAAGAAGAGTGAATCTCTATGTGGCGTAAAATCAACTGTAGAATTTTCCTCGCGAGGCAAGGAACACACATCAAATGACAGACTGGATTTATACAAAACATGTAAACAAATGACACAACCAGAATGTAAAACTTAGAAGCAAACATAGATTAAACCAGGCATACTTTCTGCAGGCCGCCACAAACTACAACACTTTCAAGGTGTTCCATAGCCTGGGGTCTAAAAGTGTTTGGGATAAAAAAGAAAATCTAAAATGAATATTAAGTATGTCGTGCTCATATTTCATGAATGACTCAGAAACATAATGGTAATTCAGTCTGAGCAACACAAACACTGTGACAGCAAAAAGAAATTACTACTTCTATCGCCAAGGCTGGACTGGAACTGTAAAGCAGATATAACAAATAAAAAAAGCCTTAGCTGCACAGCATTATCACAACACAGAGGACATTCTTAACTTTCCATTTATACTGCACTGTGTATCGACTCTGTGAAAAGATTTCTATTTAAAAAGTTGGTTTCATGTTCTCCAGGGTTGCAATGATGAAATATGAGTGCAACAGTTTACACTGGACCAATCGATGGTGGGGGGGTTTTGTAGCACAATTAATAGCCTAAATTTAATTCATTATTGATATCTACGGTCAACTAACATCTTCTCGCTATTTGTTAGACAGCTAGGGAGGGCAAATGATCTGTTGAATGTTGAAAGTATTGACTCGGTTTTTCTATAAAAAACGGTGAGTGAATCCTGAGGATCCTGCAGCGAAGCTAACCAGTGTGATTAGCAGTTAAAAGTAAAACATCTTTATGCAGTAGGTAAGAGTGTTAAACCCAAGGCTAGCTGACTAACCCACTCGTCTGGCTTTGTGAGGCAGACAAAACAGTGTGGGAAAGGTGAACCAACACGTGTCCGTGGTGCTGAATTGACAGCCACTCAATGCAGTGGCAGCGCTGGGAGCTGTCCGTGAAGTATGGGGCGCCGAAGTGTGCCAACGGACCGTGTGCACAAAGCGTGTCCTTCCTTGATAGTCATGAAGTCCTCGCAGCCTCTCCCACAGTGCATCTTGCACCCATTGTTTCTGGTTCAGCTCCCCCTGCTCTAAACCAGAGAGTCTGGAGGTGGCAATGCACTGCGGAGCGTGCCACATGCACTTAATGACATCAGGTAAGGTCACTGAAATTTTTTAGAGCTGACGCTCAGAATTTCAACTGTGGGTAATGGATAGAGGTGATACAAACAAAGCCAATGAAAATGAATCAATGGCATTTAAAAAGATGCGCCCATAAAAGCAAATGAGGCTTTGTTGAGAATGTTTCTTTTTGATTTCTCTTCAAGTGGACTGATTTCCTGTTGCACTTTGCTCGGAAATTTCAAACTGTAATAAATGTTTCCCTTATTTTGTATTGACTCATGAAATCCATTTAAGAGTAAATATAATGTTGGACGAAAGCTAGATTACAAAACTGATTCTTTCTTTTACACCTGTGGTTCATCACATCTAGTTTAAATAGTAGCTCAAAAGACTTTCTAGATTTCAAGATTTGTGCGTCGCATCATCGTCTTTTACACTCCCCCTTTTTTTTTTTCTGTTCACCGGGGAACATATCAGTGGGGGTCAATCAGTTTCAGGTGTTTGTTTCACTGACTTAGATATTGTAGCACAACCTAATATTGAGAGGCGCAGCGTGGCATCGCAAAGCTCTATACATACACCACATATGGTCGCCTCTCTGTGGCAATCATGGTTAATATTAATGCGGTCAGACCATTCAGAGGATAAGATATCCCAACAGGACTGTCCAAACTCACATTCCTTTTCAACGTATTCACGCATCGTCAACAAGAGACCGATGATGTCTTGTGCCATTAATAATGGATGCGTCTGAAAAGCGCTGATGTGATCGTTTTGCAAATCCGTGAAAGCGCGAGGAAAATCACGGAAAGAGACTGCCGTACTGTGAGAATGCAGTGACTTCATTCCTGTTTCTTCCCTCCGTGAGAAAAAAAAAAACAAACAAAAGGGTAAAACCAGGAGGAAGATGGAGATGTTAATGTTAGAGGGGGAGAACAACACACTTACTCTCTCTCCTCATTGACTTGCTCCGGGCCACACAGGTGTGACTAAGTCTTATAGATTCATGGCTGACGGCAGAGCAGGGTTAGCGAGTGAATAGTGGGTAACTGGAGCAAAGTGCCCGCCTTGCAGATAGCAGGGATCCTTGGAGAAAATGGCTTGGCAAGAGAGAGAAAGAGAGCTTTGGATCGATAATGCTCTGAAGAAGTTTGATAGGGCTTTGGTGGGGCAGACTTCTCACCACAGCATCTGTGTTCTGCAAGACCTCAGAGGTCTGCTGGCCTCCTGTGATCTACCTGTGTTTGCCTTTTCTATTTTTTCCCTCTGTTTTCTATGTTAGTATCTTCCTCTGATTCTCTGGAAGCCTGGAAGCCATTCATTGTGATAATATTGATCTTTCCTCTCACCGTTTTTTTGGACATCTGTATTCCTGGAGTAATATTTGTGCTATGAGAGTAATATTTCTCCTGCTTAAATCTCCAGTAACACTGTTGTTTGTCTTTCATTTTATATAGCCGTTTGTCTTGTTGCATTAGAGGTAAAAAAGTCCGAGGTAGACATTTTATTGTACCCAATTCGGGAAATACAGGTTGCCGTGCCTGCGCATTTATGCAAACTTGGCTCCAGAAAATGTCGAGATGTCTTGCAGCGCGTCCTCGATTTCGGAGAACCGGAAAGGGTGGCCGATCGACAGGCCACGAGCAATGGTGGAAACCCCTGATACATTTACAGGGATCCATGCTTTCAAAACAGACACAAGCATGTCAGCTGCTAAAACCATCTGTGACACACACACACACACACCCCTCCTGTCTCCCACACTCTGCAGCTTGCTGTACACCAGGGGCCATGTCAAATCGCAGAGTTATTCCAGGGCCTCGCTGCAGAGTGGGAGGCACAAGCCACCATACACGCCAGCCCCCAAAACACCCAGGCCAAATGGTGTGTCACACCAGCTTGGAAGAGAGGGAAAACACTGATGGAAGCTGGACTGCTCCGTTTGGAAAAACGGGAGACAGAGAAAAAAAAGAGACAGACAGAGAGACTTGGAAACCTGGTCAGCGCTAAACCCTCACAATTAGCACCATTGATGGGCAGAGTGGCTCTGATCCCAAAACAATCAGATGTGGGCTTTAATTTCTGGGCCGCGATTTGAGAGGCTGCAGTTTTGGACATCTTCAGACTGCTGAAACTAGACCAGCAGTCCACTAAAACACTGGGTAATTGAAATGTTATTGGCTACAATAACACTTTAGGTTCCACTAAAACAAGACATCTACAGTTTAGCATCTGTGATGTCAGTGCTGTGGTGTTTTGCTTTTGATGGCGACTCATCCAGTCTGCCCCACAATCTGACAATCACAACTTGTGGTAGCTGGAAATGTGATTTTTTTTTTTTTTTTGTGTGTGGCATCACAACCATATATCATGCATCATCGGCAATGTGTTATATCAGTTACAGAGTTGATCGAACTAGTATATAATGTATAAAATCTGAGAAGTGGGGAAAGATAGCCTTGGATTTGGCTGCGATCTTGGATGGCTCCCGGATTCGTAATCATAAAAGAGTGGAGGAGAAAAAAAAAAAGAAAAAAAAACTTGTGGGACTGTGTGCACTGTGCACTGAACAGCGAAAATGTTCAAGTCTGAAGAGGGACGTGGTCCAAAAAAGACTACAGAAAACCCTGCACTGCATCAGAGCAGTTAGTCAGCAAGTCTCACTGAAGCTGTCCGGATGGATGGCTGGATTGAAATGGCTGGGCTAAGATGGAGGGAGGGACGGATGGTGTGGGACTCTGCTCTCTCTCTCTCCCCCCTCTTTCCCTCTTACCATCATTCTGACACATTCAGCCTTCATGTCTCTACTTTTTCCCCTTCAAACTGGGAAAGCAGCAGCCGAAGTGGCAGATCTGCACAAACGTGACACAGGCCTCATTTGCCCTCCTGACAGGGAACAAGGAAATAGCAAAAAAAAGAAGAAAAAACAAAAAAAAGAAAGAAACTCTGCATCGACACTCGAGAAGCTATTAAAACTAAAAGTTTGAAGCAGGACATATGGTGCGAATGGAAAATCAACACCGTAGCCATCATACGTACGATTTTCCACCGCAAAAAAAAACAAAGACAGCAAGATACATAACAACTATAAAAACACAATAAAGCCAAATGTGATTTAATTTTAGTGCCCATTTCGTTTCTGTTTCTCCTTTGAATCACAAAATGGTGTCAGCAGTCATCGCTCAATTGCGCTTCTCTATTCCTGGCTCATTACAAACTGAGAGAATAGCGCCGGGTAATTGTTTGACCCTGCCTGCTCAGCCTACGTCCTTGGCTGCTAAGAGCGCTCGACGTGAGAGTTCTATGGGATAAATGATGGGTATTCCCACACTCTGCCCTGTGGCTGTCTGCAAACAGAGCGCCACCGTATCGGTGACAAGAGAAGCCTGATGAAGGTACGCTGGCTGCACAAACCCAATGCAGGCCCCGGCAGCGGCAGCACCACCTCTCTAAAAGGACCCATTGTGCCCTGCCAAAGCCTTTCCCTCTCTGCGGTGAAGTGGCCATTGTAGCGCACAGAATAGCCATCCCTCTCCATCGCCTGGTGGGGGGAAGAGTGCCGTTGTGCTCAGGCTGAGTGTGGCCTTGGCCGCAGCGGTAGACAGTATCTCAATATCATGACCCCCATCAGCACCCAAGTGCACCCCCCGACACTCAGCCCATCCTCTCCACAGGTGGGGACAATCCAGACCTAATTTCAGCCAGTGAATGGACCGTAAGGAACGGGCGCATTCTGGTACTTGGAGATAGCTGCACCTTAAAATGTGGCTAGAGATGCCTGCAGAGATTTTAGGACGTATAGCTCAAGTTTGTACACCGCGTGCCGATTTGGCTGCAGAGGTGGTCCTCTGAAAGCGTTCCACTCTTACACGACAAAGTAAAGGCCTTATGGATATCTAGGAGATGAATAAACTGCAGAGGAGTGCAACAGTTCTCTTAAGGGCACTTGACTGAAAGCAATGCTTACAGTTTTCAAGGTGCTCCGCTGAGCGTCAGCTAAGGACTTGGGAGGAGGATTCAAAAGAGAAAAAAACACAGAGAAACTATTAAGGATGTCTGAGGGAGCTCCACTGGCTGTATGTGTGCGGCTACAAATCATGCGTGATTAATACACAAATCCGTGATGAGGAACACAAGCACATTTATATTTAAAGTCATGACTCTGAACTTTCCTCGCGCCGCCTTTATCCCCAGTCTCGTAAAAAATGCTGTGCATCGTTCCAGTGGGAAGCAGTCTCATAATGTGCTTTGTTGACCATAGGATGAATTAATTAAACATTCCCTAAGAGGAAAAGAGGGGGGAAAAAAAAGGCTTATTGTGGATTACCTTACATTTTACTGCATGAGGCTGGTGTCAAAATAGCGAGCGAGTGACTGATGGTAATGTCCGGCACTTGTCTTTGGGAGCAAACGCTATTGTGTAGTTAGATATGCGAGTGTTATGCAAACAAATTGCACGATTATGCAAAACTAGAAATAGTGTGGATGAGTGATATCCCACAGCATACGGATTAGTTACTAACACCCACTCTTCAATTATGAGCATAAAACTCTTATGTGGGGTTTTTTTGTGTCCCATATCCCTGTTATGCAACCTGCCCCACTTTGAAATAGGATCCTTTCACAGCTAACCACATGTTAGCATAGCCTCGAATGGATAAAGACGGGGACAGTCTCGGCAGCTCACGTATGATGATGCAAAGCCCAAATAAGGCTCGGAACAATTTCCAAAAAGCAGCCCGCGTTTTTACTACTGAATCTGAGAGGAAGGGCTATCTTCAGGTTGCAGGTGAACACAATACATCATCATCAACGGCGAGGTTACATCAGCTCATTTTGTCCGGAACGTGCCCTTCCAAATGGGGAGGAAGGGAGTCTGGGGTGATATTTTTAAACCTGGGGAAAACAGCAGCTGCCTTTGCGCCGGAGTAATTTAGGTTAAACAGCTTGCTGGAGGGTGCTAAAGAGACACGTCCCACACCTGCGCAAAGTCCTACAACTCTCTCAGGACGAGAGTTCTCACAGGTCTGGTTGGGTTCGACACCTGAGGGCGACGGCGTTTGAGGTGTGGCAGACATTAGATAATTGGCATAAAACGTCTGTTTTGTTTCTCTGTAATTGATACTGCCCCATTCACTTTTACAAAATTCCAGCTCGACTGTGGCACCGAAAAAAAATCTCGCTTGTGCCTCTTGAAAGGCGAGCGATATGGTAATGCAAATATTTCAGATCAGGCTCTAACTGCGGGCTACAAAGAACATCTTCATTAATTCATTGGCAGCGCTTGCTTATTGGGGGTTACTCAGATATGAAAAAAAAAACGGGGGGCTGGGATTACAATACTTTCAACTATTTGAGAAGAGGGAAAAAGAAATCCTCATCCAAGATTCAGATGTACTTATGAGCTCTGCTGAATGAATTCATGACCCAATCTTTGTGGATTTCAGTAGGGTATGTGGCACAGATCCAGGATTTCCAACACCCAAGTCTCTCCAATCTTCCTCAATTAGAAAGACCAAAGGCAAGCTGTTAAAAGCAGCACAGGGCTTTGAACTCAACTGGTGCCATCACACGACAGTTTTGTGCCTTTGACTCCGCAGCCAGCAGCTCGACAAGCGATGTGCAAACTTTGACATTCTCAATAATAAATGTCCTGCAAGACCGACTAATATTAGTCTCAATCCAGACTCGGATATCCTACCGGCGTGAACGCGCAGGGGTGGGAAGGGCGTAACTTGATCGGATCGACAGGCCATGCTGTATCCTCTCTTCCCCTCCCGTTTCTCTCTGTCTACCAGCTCCTTCCCTTTCTCACATAAACCATCCATGCAATCACCGAGAGAGAGAGACGAGAGGAGGTCCCTCAGTTCATTTCTCCATCATGGGCTCTTCCGTGTGTGCTCTGCTTCTGCTTAATCAAAGGAGAAAGGCGATAGATGGGCGGGAAAAAAAAGAGCAAGCCGGGCATGTCTTCCCTCATCATGGCCCCCACAGCTAAAATGGAGGGCGTGAGGGGGGAGTGGGACGAAATCGTTAATTTTCCTTTTGCATTTCCTCCCTTTTTTTTTTTTCTTATGCAAGCGAAAGTGTCTGCCCCTTTTATAGCTCCCCAAAGCTCCCCTTAACCTCCCTTCTCTCCCTCTCTTGCAGGCGGATGGCGGACGGATGGACGGGAAGATGGATGAGGGCCAGACGGCGAACGGCAGAAGAGTGAGTTAATGAGGCAGATTGCTCTCCTCGCAGCCGTGCGAGGGATTACAGGAAGATTACCCATTCTGATTCTCTTCTCTTCCAATTTCGCTCGCAGTCTCTGCGGTGGTGAACTGGAAGGGGCACGGCGGGGCGGCGGGGAGGAGTGCGGGGACAGTATGAGTGCTCATGTTTTGATAGAGGTGAGATAGAAGACAGTGCCGGGGCTCTCTGTCAGGGGAAAATGACAGCTGCTCAAAACACTGACCTGTGAACGGATAGAGCTTCTGACTGATGCCTCCAATCTGACAGCTGCTTCGAGGGCTGCACTTGGGCTAAATATACCCAGCATGAGACCGAATATCTTATAAAGTCACACGAGATCCGGCTCCTTCATCGAGTTTATTCACTGAGACTAACAAACTGGGTCTACAGATTCCACCCACAGAACCCCACATAGTGGACACTTCACATGAACTAACATTATGCAAGGTGCATCCTTTTTTTTCTTTTTTTTTTCCTTCTTATTTTACTGCAGCATTCAAATGACATGCAGATTGGGTGTTGACCCAGAATGATGGCATTTGAGTTGAAAAGCTGCAGATTTGTATTCGGCAAAGTTGTTGGAAGCCTCATGTCACAGGGATGAGCGAAAACAAAGAGAAGCGCAGGACCTCGAATCCACTTTTTGCTCTCACCGAATAACAAACAGTGAAAAGGTCTGGAGAAATTATTCAAATTGCAGGGGAATTTGCAATTATTATAAGTCATCTCAACCCACAAAGGCAATGTTAAGCACCCTTCATGAAGTGCACTGAAAGCCCTGAGAACAAAAGTGGAATCATGTATGGGCCCATTTTCTGCCGACAGCGTCTGCTCAGTATGTATTATTATAAAGGGGAGAAGCTATTTAGGTATTTCAAAAGCCATTGTCAAAACCAGAGTCGTTAGACTGAGTTGATGGCGGAATCATTTTTGTGAGAGACGTTTTTCTTTTTTTTTTTTTCATTTATTTATTTTTTTGCTAATTGGAAATTAACAGCTGGATGCCAAACTGTGCTCAGGAGAGACAATACTGGTACTGTGATTCTTTGGTTGAATGACGATGAGGTTTCCTGCTGAAAATTTTTTTTAAAAAAGACACAAAAATGGATGTTTGAACACGTTGGTCAAGTGCCATCGACGTCCCTCAACGTGGCCTTTTGTCTCGGCTCGCGTCCGCACATTTCAGGCCTGACAACGCCACCAGGAAACGACTGACACCGCCTTGCTTGATTTGCTAGCATTCATCTGCGTTAAGAAGACAGGCGGCTCAGTAGACGCTACCACTTCCTGTGGGTGGTTCGGCCAGTCATCCTGACTGTATTACATTTCAAACAATGGATTCAAGGCAGTCAGTCAGCACAGGGACACTCCTCTGTGGATTTGTCAGAGAGCAGGACTGTGTGCAAACACTTATTTGCCACTTTTTGTTTGTTTTTACTTTAAAATAGAATGCAGAGTGGGTGAATGTCATGTTTCCCACTCTGGAAATGTACTCCCAGTTAGCACATGACCAAAAAAAAAAAAAAAAAGAGGGGAGGAGAGGAAGTGATCACAATGTAAATACGGTGGCAAATGTAAAACCAGTGGTTTCGTGTTTAGTGTGAAAAATGCACACAGCCCCAGCAAAAAGAGACACGGTAGGTCAGTTTCCACGCTGGCGTCCACAGTAGGAACAGTACGTATCCTATGTGCCGTCTGCCTCCCTCCTCGCCTGTGCTCGCGTCCTTGCCGTTCGCCCCTGCGCCGCACTCAACGAGGAAGCCCCAGCTCGGTTTAATTATCGTGAGCAGAGCTAAACCGGCTCGCAATCCTTAAACCAGGGCTCCGCCGATACGTATCACTTGTTATTTACCCTCTGGTTCGGGGATTGTGCGTAGAGACACCGTTACGCACCCCCAGTGGGCGTTTTGGCGACACGGTGGCGCAGGAGTCGCAGCGGTCGGCGCAATGTGGAGCCCCCTCGAATCTCCACGTACTGTACGCGCGTGCACTTCCCAAGACATCACGCTGACCACATTTACTGAGGAAAAACACACACACACACACACACACACACTCCGGAGGTAGCAGTAACGCCACAGTGTGTCGGATCGCAGCCACTCCGCTTTTCGGCAGCCAATTGCGATGCAGCTGTTCAGTAAAGAAAGTATAGCCTCCGGTGGCCTAATTGTCCGTGCCATAAAGATTGCATTGCAGCATTCCAAAGATAAATCATGATAATCACGGGGAATGGCAGATGAATAATAATAATAATAATAATAATAATCATGAAGTCGCTCCATGGTGCCAAAATCATGAGTCGTGTGGGTAGAAATGACAGCCCGTTTTCAATTCAGGAATTTGGAGTGATGGAGAAGTCCGTGTACAAGTCAGCAGGCTCTGTGTGTGTGTGTGTGTGCGTGTGTGTGTGTGTGTGTGTGTGTGTGTGTGTGTGACAATTAGGCCACACGTAATATCAGTTTAATACACAGAAAGCCTGTCGCACTAGCCGTAATACAACCTTTCTAATTTATTATTCTAACCCAAAAGGCTTCATTAATGTGTAATGGAACCTGTGAGAATATTCCCCCCCCCCCCCACACACACAACTCGTCTGGACATTGCGTAAACACACAGCTTTCAAGAAGCCCACAAACTGACTTCCACCGAGCATGGAGATATATATTGGGTGGTTTTTTTTTTGTTTTTTTTCCCTTCAACCCCCCCCCCCCAATCTGCTGAATGCCCACACTCCGCCTCTGCCGCTGTCACGCGTGGCTTCAAAACATATATGTCCGTCATCTCCCCTACCACACCGGATTCAACGTGTCTGCTCCCGGAGCCGCAGAAAACAAACAGCAGCCCCCAAATCCACTCGCCTCCCCGTAAAAAAAAAAAAAAAAAAAAAAAATCTCCTCCAAATATTGACCCATTACGCATCGTTCGCCGCTGTCTCCCTCTCAGCAAAAAAGAAAAGAAAAAACACAGAAAAAACAAAACCAACAATTGCTCGTTATCGGACAATGTGTGGGTTTTATTCTTATAAATTCCTTTTCTTTCTTTTTTTTTTTCTTCTTTTTTTTCCCCCCCGACATCACCTGTCATTATTTGAGCGGCGAGTGACAAATCCTCACAGCAAGGGGAAAATCCACAGAAGCGTACAGTCAGAGCAAAGAAGAGGAAAAAGTCCTTACTTGTGGTTTTGCGGCAATCCTTCCGATATTATTCTTCACACTTGAGGAGGTTTGTAAATATCCCTGGATAGAGCCTGGACGGAATTCGCGCTTCTTGTGTTGCTTTCTTTTTTTTCCCCCGTCTTTTCTTTTTTCTCTTTTTTTTTTTTTATCCAGAGCGTTGAGCAGACCAGAACGCAGGTTTTCTTTTCCCTCCTCTCTCCTTCAAGACAGATGTGAACGGTCCTGGCCGAGTCGCTCCACCTGCATCCCTGCTTGTCAAGTCAGCCACAAGGAGGACAGCGCAGCTTCTGTTTCTTCCTTTCAAATGAAAACGTCTGCGTTGATATGTATCGCCGGGGCTTTTATTGTGGAGGTTCCGTCGCTGCGTTCCTGGCGGATGCCTCTGGGTGTTTCTGGGCGCTTTGGCGCATCCCCACCTGCATCCACTCGAATGGGGCGGGGGGGGGACACACACACACACACACACAGCGGCATCGGCAGCAGAGGCAGCGGCACCGCACTGAGGAGGAGGAGGCCGCCCACAGAGACACGCCCCGCTCCGGCTGGAGAAGGCTACTTCACCCCTGGGCGAGGAGGACGGGAGGGCGATGCTGGATGGATGCAGCTGAAGACACTCCACTTATCTGTGCCCCGTGGTCGCACCTGACAGCCAGTGAACATTTTGGAAACCCCCCCAAAAAAACAAACAAACAAAAAAAAAAAAGAAAGAAAGAAAGAAAGGGGAAAAAAAGAGAATAGGAATATGACAGTGAATGTAATTATTAAAACATGATCCATAGAAGATAATCAAACAAGTGGCTGGTTTCAAGAAAAAAAAAGAAAAAAAAAAAAGAAAAAAAAAAGGTCATCTCCAGCAACTGAAATCACAGGAGGAAATGGAGTGAACATGTGCATTAAAGTCGAACAAGACCAACCACACATTCTGCTGGTCGCGAAGGCGGTCAGAGCTGCCTCCGGTAATGATATTAAAGATGACAGCCCCAGCCCTGTCATGAACCTAATTATATAAACTGCAATGTCTGAGTCAAAATGGAGCAATTACAGATGAGTCACAAACTTATTTGTTCAAGATATAACTATCCACCGCGTTGCTATCATTTGCTAATGACTGCCCACATCCTGGAACATTTCTACAGGCAATTATGCGCAAAAAGCAGCGGGTCCATGAGCTCCATTTGATGGAGGGTAAAAAGATTTTATTACAAAAGGCCATGTTGAACTCATCAGCTTATTTACTTGGATACACATGTTGCCTCATAAAGATTTATGATAGCCTGAATCGGTGAGTAAACAGTATTGCATGGCTAAAGAGGCGATAATGTATTAAGGTGGATTTAAGTACAAAGGGATGTTTGGCTGCAAGTGCTGCATTCAAATGCTGCTATAAATCATAGGCAATTTTAGAGTGCTTCTGGAGAAAGAGTTAATGGTGAGTATATACCATACTCTGTGATATCTAAAGTCCACTAAAGCATCACACTTACACTAATAATATACTGTGCTATTTTTGCTGCAATAGCAGTATAGAGGCCAAACCCATGGCAAAGCGTAATCAGTCAAATATCTGGTGCATTGGACAGTATGATGATGTTGAGAGGCGGAGCTATTTGACAAGGGAAACTGGAATGGCTCATATGAATATCCACATCTGCATTGTTTGTCTTTGTTTGCTAACCAGGATTCAGATCTCTGTCGTTTCAACAGAGCATCAGCAGTCGTATTCTTCTAGATGCAGCGGGTTTGCTTTCTGAGTGTAAATCTGACCCCAGTCAACGGCTTAAAGGATAAGATCACCCAAATAAGAACGTTTCATCATCATCTCCTCCCCCCCTGTGCTGATAAAAAAAAAAAGTCGGGTGAAGTTTCGTAGTCCAATAAACATTTCTGGAGCTTCACAGTCCAAGCTACTTACATACTTTCATACACGGATGGCGGTGGCGGCCATGCAAGGTGCCGACCAGCTCATCAGGAGCATTTTGAGGTTCTGTTCCCTGCCCAAGGACACTTCGACACGCAGACCAGGGGAATCGAACCAAGCGACCTTCTAATAACAAGACGCTGAGCCACAGGTGCTTATTCTGCACGGCTATTGGTGAACAGCTGACATAGCCGACGACTTGTTTTTTAAAATGTAAGAAAAAAGAACCGAAAACAGACTAAACAAACAACAACAAAAAAAACGACTTCATACAGCTCACCGGGTGTATTCCAGCTCTCCAAAATCCCCACGTCCCCGATTGGTTTGAGAAAATACTATTTACAAAAAGCTCACTGTTAGCTGTCAAGAAAAAAGCACCCTGTCTGAAGTGGTTGCATGAGCTGGACTACGTGCTAATAAATAAGATATCTAAAACCAGTTTGGGATCTCATGGCAGATTTAGATTACATTGAAAGCATAGTTTTATTAAATTTTTTGTTTGTTTGTTTGTTTTTTTTCATTTGAAAAAAAATCTACGCCCACTTCAGTTGTTTTGTCATCAGCAGCGTGTGAGTAGATAATGACTACATTTTAATTTTTGGATGAACATACCCTTCACATGAACATCAGCAGGGCTCTGAGCTTCAGTTGTAAACCACCATATTTTGTAGACAACTAGACAAGTTGGATCGGGTTTGGCTAGCCAGGCCACTCCCCTTGCTGCACCATCACCTGCTACCCTAGAGACTGGCCCAACACCATTGCTCCGGGCATAAACAAGGTGCCGCCTGCACTAGTGGGACTATTTGATGTGGGCAGAGAAGGGGGTCATTTGAGTCTGGGAAACCATTTGAAGCAGAAAGTGCATTTCTCTTCTGCTCTTACTTTCTCTTCATTTCCTCCTCTCGTCGTGTCAGACGCTGGGCTGACAAAGTTCCTCATTAGTAGCTGTCCCTGGCCTCACTGTGGTCTGTTGCTCTTGTCTTGCTTCAGTGGGGAGAGCAACCGGGTCTGCTCATCATGTTCCACATGATGTCAGCAAATTGTCAAAGCAGAAGTCTTTATTTCAGCCAGTTCTGCTCAAATACAGGATAAATTTAGGTTAGTGTGGTCTTTCATAGGAGGCCAGATGGCACTGATAAGCACACACGTTCACCAGTTATTATATTCCCACAGAAATGTGCATCACAAGTTTTCAAAATCAACTAAATAAATGGCCGTTTTAAGTCTTGGTGGGTGATCAATCAGATACCAGTGGGAATCACTGAACACACATACGCTATTGACACATAAATCAATTATGTGTCTTTAGAGTACTTTTACAGTGTATCCCATCCATCCAGCCATCAGTGCGCTCTGCCTTAAAGGCCTGCCCGCATCAGATGGCGTCGACAGAGAAATCACAGTCCTAGTCAATGATTCTGGAGGCGGCGCATCAATCACTGGCTTATTGGGCAGCATGGTGGGAGAGAAGCCTGTCAAAAGAATATTGGCACCTCTCTGAATTAATACGAGGCCAAAATGCTAGATTAAAAACAGCGTTGGTAGGAGGTAGGTGGTCCCTTTGTCGCTGCAGAGAGTTGTTTAAGGCTAGTTTGACTTGAAATTGAATGTGGCATAAGTATTTTTTGTTACGATCTGATACATTGGCTTAAGAAACTGAAACTCGAGACACAAGGCAGCATAGCAGTATAACTGCTAAATGTTGTCTATCAAAATCCCATTTCTATCTCAAAGTACATTCATTGAGGTTGTTGCACAAAGGTTGAGCTGTTTCTTACAAGAAGTTTAGAGAATGCATTCTAGTGTGTCTTGACAAAAGGTGAATAAATGACTGGTTTGTAGTTTCTAACCTTCTCCTTAGGCGCATCTATTGTTGAACAACCTCTTTGCAAATATTAAGCACCATTAGGTCAAGCTAAACAAGTGTCAACTGATAAGACAGCTCCTTCACAAGCCAGAATTAACACTAAAAAAGCAATTGTTTTGAATAGTGTGGTCATTTTTCCATAATACAAAAAATGCCTATAATGACATTATTTATAAAAGTTTTTTTTTTTTTACTTTTTTTTTTAATAATCAAATCCTTTTATACATGCATGCAAACAATCTCATCATGATTGAGTTACATGGTTACTAATTTGATATTATTATACAGCATGATGGTAAAAGAAAATCTGAAATACTGCTACAATCTTACCACAATTTTACCATTTTGGAAAACCAATTAGTGAAACGAAACAATCTAAAGCCAGGGTTAGAAACAAACGGTTTGAAGTCGGTATTTTTATGATGCTTTTCCCACAAATCCACAATGTCTGACATATACAAGTCTAAGTTATCATCAAATAGCTCTCTTGTATATGACATTCGTCAGAGCCTCTCCTTACACAAAACCGCAGGTCTCCGCAGTCAGTCAGATGTTTACTTCAATCAACTGTGAGTCAGTGCTGTTTGGTGCAACAAGAGTTTCCCATTCAAAGGCGATGGTTAAAAATAAATGAAAATATCTCACAGCAGACAGATGTCAACGGAGTGTGTAACACTGAATATCATCAAATAGCTGCCAGCCTGTTATCATGATCTGATTTGAAGCCAATAGAGATTTCATGCCTTTTAAATAGCGGTATAACTCATTCCAGTCATATGTCTTCCGGTGCCTTGATTTGATATTCTCTACATTTAAAGCTGCTGGATTTGATAAGCTTTCACTCATGAGTAATTCATTTCATTGTTGGAGGACCCTGTGAGGTTGTTGTTTTTTTCCTCTTTCTATCCATTGTGCTAATTAAAACTAATTGAATTGAATTGATGGTACCGAGTCCCCGAATCACAGTGCTACCATCTCAGTCCTGCTCATCCCTGAAATGAGACAAATCAAGTGTGCCGCGTAATCAGACATGAAAAAAAAAAAGTCGACACGTCAAAGAAGCCATCTCCCTTGTTTGTTGTTATTGTTGCGAGCACATTATCACATTTTCATCGGGTTCACAAATAATAACGTGGCATTAAAGAGGAGACAGAGAGTTGTTTGAACAAAAGTAAATCTGGTTGCCTTAGATGTGACAATGGTTGTTATACACATAAAAAGTCTCCATGGGTGCATTATATCTTGGTTTGAAATCAAGATTAAGCTAAGACAAGCCAACTTTTGTGTGAAAATACACCTGTCTCTTCAACAGTATTTGAAACAAAGTGTGAATCTAACAGCTGATAACAAATATGAATGTATTATGTCTTTGTACTGCTGTGTGGATGTATGTATGTTCAGCACTTTCTGCAAAGGTGCAGCTGTAGAGTAAAGTGGTATACCTGTCTGTCATGTGTGCTTTGTTCAATGACACATAGGGATTTTTCGTTAATATCACTGCTGATTACTGTCTTGTCAGAACTCAGTAGACCCCATTAGACATGCACTGTCAAGCATCTACATTATGTCGTGTAATGACAATTAATATTTACACTGCGCCATATTGAATGGACGACACCGTGAGGACAGCATATGACCATATTATATGGCTTACATCGTGACAACATCTAAGTGTTGCTGAGCAAGAGACATTCCTTTGTTAGTTTGTTAGTAAAATGTGTTACCCCTAAACAATAGAATTCTAATATTGTTCAACATCACTTATTGTTTTAGACCATTTCAACACTGATAAACTCTCTGGTGCCAACCAAGATATACAAATGTTAAAAACGGAATCATATTGCTATTCATGTGCAAGACTTGGATGGCCACAGGCAACTTGTATATTATGTTGCAGAAATATGCAGTTCTCATACAGCAGAGCAGTTTCAAGGGTCACCTCAAGGGTCCAGTGAACAATCTATTTACGCAACACATCAGGTTATAACTTTTAGTGTATAAGCACAAAGGTCTACAGGATATGGTAATGGTCAACAGGGAATGAGTGTTTACAAATCAATAAGTACTTACTGTAAAGTGAAAGTTTTGCTGTTATGGTGAGAAACCTAAAAGAATCCACCCAGAACATTAACTAACAGGCCACAAGCCATGTGGGTTTGTGAGACACAACACTTTTGTGAGTGAAATTGATCTATTTCCATCTCGTGTAGGATGGATGTTTCGTTAATGGTCAACAAATGATGGAGAAAGGGCAGAGAAGAGGTTCGCATGCTGACAACATGAAGAAAAATGGGAGTTTAATATTTCAGTTACAAATCTGTGTTGTTACCCTCTGAGGCAAATTTGGAGACTGTCGGCCAAAGAAAAATGACAGCGGCAGTCATTTTAGCAAATGCCCTTTAACGGCGTGTTTATGTATGAGCCCTATTGCACCCATCAGAATTATGACTCTTGTCTGTCACGAGCAAAGGATGAAATAGTGTGATGCTGCTCTAGGGGAGACGTCTGCGTAGATGGGCGGGGTAAGACAAAATGTCGAACTGTGACACAGATTGCTGTTCTCTTTTCATTCTCAGCATTGGTCGCTTGAAACCATGGCCATGATTATTCCCCCACTTTAACCAATCAGATATTATTGTACAATAACCACTGAGTTCTCCCAGTCTTAATAGAGTTGATCTTTTAACCCACACCATGATCTTTCCCTCACCGTCAACAAAATGTTTTTGCTCCTGAACGTAACCAAAATTTAACCACAGTAATGTCGGATTAGGACCTTCTTTGAAACTGGCCAACCATATATTTGTAATGTTATAGCTTTGTGAAAAGGTCTATTTTACCCAAACAATGTTTTCTCAACTAACCAAATATAGTTGTTCCCTAACTAAGTACATCTGTTCCTTAAACCTAACCATGTATATTTGTTCCCATAACCTTATAAAGTGTTTGTTGCCTAAACCTAACTACATATATTTGTCCCTAACCAAGTATATCTGTTCACAAAACCTAACCAAGTGCATTTGTTCCCTAAAACTAGCCAAGTATATTTGTCCCCAAAGTATAACAAAGTATATTTGTTTCATAAATCTACCCCACTATATTTCTTACCTAAACCTGACAAAGTATATTTGTTCCCAAAACCTAATCAAGATATGTATTGTCTAAACTTAACCAGATAGTTTTCACTAAACTGAATCAAATGGAAAAATGTTGAAATCCCAAACAATAATAAGTGAACTTAGATTAGAAATAACAGGTGAACAGTAAAATAAGGTTATCGAAGTGATACAAATCCCTAGTCTTCTGAGTAAAAGTGCCATATATCTCAACCTTGACAGCTTGCACTGCATGCAATTTTTGCCAATGTTTTCCTCAGGTTGAAATAATGGCCCCAGCAACATTACCGATGATGTTCCATGGACAGTACCAACATGAATCACAAAGCTATGACATCGCAACAGTAATTGGTCAGTTTCGATGATGGTCCTGGAACATTAATTATCAGATACACTAATTAGGTGACACGTGTTTGTCTTCCTGGGCGGCAATTACAATTTTATTTATTTATTTTCCTCATATGGAGGACCTGTTGGACAGAAGGTTATGAATTGTGGGATATCCCACTTCTGAATTCTTCACTCACAAGCTTGTTTTTGTTGTCATAATTTGGCATTATTTGTTAGTGGGCATCAAAATCAGCTGTGCTCTGTAATTGAAAACAACTTGAACAGGGAGATATTTCCATCTTGCTTTAAAACACGGGGGGTGACTTGCATGGATGTGGTTTGATTATTAGCAATGAGAAAGTATTTTAAATGGTAATATATGAAGGTAGAAAACAAATTTGATTCAAAAATAGAAGACATTTTTAGATTGTAGTGAAGGAGGAACACAAAAAAGTAAAAGGTTTTGGCAAACTATTGAACAGCCTTTTGAAAAAAAAAAATGTGTTAGATAGAAATTTACATCTGTCAGTATTTGTCCTGGCTTCGCTCCTTCTGTTATGCAAGTCTCCTTTTCCAGAAACTTTTTGCCTGTGTTTCATACCTATTATTGCAACGGATGAAGAAAACCATTGTTCACAAAAGCAACACTGCTGATTGGGCACAACAGTGGTTGTGAATCATCAAGCATTTCTGTCAGTGGGATTTTTTGAAGTTTTTATAGTGTCTCAGACAGTCAGACATTCTGAGAAAAGTGGTTGGTGATGAGGAATGGACATGTAACCACAGTCAAGCTGTATGTGCTGAACAATCACCTGGATTTGTTAGACGAAACAATGGCAGTGATGGAAAAAACTGAAAACACATCACTTATCTCCTTCAGTGAAAGAAAACTGAAAAAACAGCACTTTCCTCAGTCAGTCTTTGAAGCCATCTAAACCCCTTCTGAGATATGAATCTGTAGTGTTGAAGGGCATTATGGGAGAATTGTGTTATCAGCAGCATGTATGGCGGACAGAAAAGCAGGCATGCTCTGCTCCCTAAAGGCCTAGTCATGATTAAATGATCAGGCATGATGGCTCCAAACATATTTACCCCACAGAGCCCTTTGGACATGTTGTGTGTGTGGTGTGTTTACGTGTGTGTGTGCGCGCACGTGTGTGTGTCCAATGCAACTGTGACAACATCGGCATATTTGCAGATAGCAGCTTCTACACAAGAGAGGGAGAAGAACAAAGGGGAGAGACACCACTGGAGATGTGTATCTGTTTGTCTGAATTGGGTGTTTTCATGTGTAATGCATGTCAGTATTTCACATTTGTTTACAGAAGAGAAAGACTGAAACCTGTATGGCTGTATCAGTCTTAATGAGCCTATGTGCAGTCCCTCAGTGGGATCCTTTACACAGCATGTGCACAGATGTGCATCAGGGGGTGCCATTTTCCAAGGGGGTCCTGCAGCCATCACCGTTGCAGCGGTGAACATGGACAACGGTGCGTTGTCTTTGTGTCTGAGGACGGGGGACGGGGTGTAGAGGCAGAGGCCCTGGTGCAAGCGGCGCCACTATCACCGTCATCGTTCCTGGTTGCTGATAGAAGACACACTTTACACATGGTGCGAGGGTAAGCAATTATTCCCTCTCTTTTATCCCCCTGAGAGGGAGAGCGCCTGCCGATGGTGAACAATGCTGCTTTTGTGCTGCGCTATCAAGGCTGAGAAAAATCAGTGCAGAGCTCCCCACTGCCCTTCCTGTATGACAGCATCTGTATATGTGCTGATTTTAGTATGTGTGCAAGTGTGAGTGTGTGTCTGTGTGTGTGTGTGTGTGTGTGTGTGTGCACAATCTTATGCTACACTTCCCTAGCACTATCCTTGTCAGAAGCACTTTTGGTATGACATCTTCCAATTTAATTTATCAGTAAAACTTGCTAAAAAACACTACATTTGTAAATTGTAAATGTTAATAAATACAGTATAGTTTGGCAATAAACCTTTACAATCACACTATATATATACATTTTGCATTTAATTAATGATGGTTTTTGGAATGGGTTTTGTTTAGACTAGGTTTTGGTTAAGATCGGGGCTATTGTCTAGTTGGCCGTTTATCAACAGTCTTCTCCCTAGATGGAGGCTATGTGTCCTCCCCCTGCCACAAACTTAGTACTAAGCTAGGTTAAATACCTCTTGCAGCCACCTCTGTATTGAATGTACAGATGAAATTGGCATTGATCCCCTCATCCCGCTCTCAGTCCGACAGCAAATAAGCAAATTTCCCAAAGTGCCTGAGTATTCCGCGAGGAGTTTTGACTAGGGTTTCGTGCTGGAATGTGTCAGTGAGTTTAACAATACAAATTATTATAAACAGGAGAGGTATTATTCTGTATAATTGTGTATAATTACTTTACTCATTCTGGGGGAAATGGGGTGGAAATTCAGTCGTGTTTTAGTACAGTATCAGTGTAGAACAGTGAACAGGTCTAGATCAGTGTGAGTAAAGGCTAACTTCATGCATAGACAGTGAAAGCAAAGCTTATGCTTGGCAGATGAGGAAGAAATGGGCCTTATAAATGTTTAAAGACAAGTCCTATGTGTGCGTGTGTGTGCGCGCGCGTGTGTGTGTGTGTGTGCATGCATGTGTGTGTGGTTGCAAAGAGAGACTGAGAGGGCCTCTTCTCCTCCTGATTGCAAGTCATTCCTTCGATCACTTTCCTAATCTTTCTTTCTTTCTTTCTTTCTTTCTCCTTCTTCTTCCTTCTTTCTCTCTCTTTCTTCTCTCTCTCTCTGGGCAATCTCTCACTTAATCTCCCATTCTCTCTCTCTCCACCTTCAATTCAGTTTAATTTGCTTGGCTGGCATGGGAAGTATGCATTTATGTCAGCGAGGCATCCGCGGGGGTAACTGATGTTGCAATAACCATAGGGAAACAATGCTCTCAAACAGGAGGGAGTAGGTATCGCTATTGAACCATTAAATAAGGGAACACTCAATGCTCGGTGTGACTTTCTTGGAGGGAAATGACTGTCTTTTTCCTTCAAATGACTCTACTATCTCTACTACAAGAGGATTGGATCAAAGTGTAGAATGATTGACTACCTTCCAGTTTGTGAGGTTTCGCCATTGTACGCTACAAAGACCCATTTATGATCGAAGTAAGTGTGGAGAGTGGGGGTGCACTACATGCATGACCGCGGCTGATGTATTGAAGGTGGCTGTTTTTTGATTCCGAAACTAATGCATGGATGCACACGCTGTGTTTTCACCATCAGTGCTGGTCAAGAAACAATTCCATGAAAGAGATTTTTACGAATGCTTGTGCTGCTGCACCAACAGAAGTGACATCTTAGGTTAATGTGAACATTTTACTGAATGTAAGGTAGGTTACTCCAGTTGTCATCATATATATATATACCCTATATGTACATGCATGTAAGTATATGCATTTATGCTTTGTGATGCATTTACATCCATCCTGCTGTCAGACTGTACAACCAGCACTCTGCACTGTGCAATATAACTATACAAAACTTATTTCTGGTTTGCACTATCTGGCCATTTTTTTAATACCCCTATTTATTATTTGTATTTATAAATAACGTCATACTATATGTATATACTATAGTCTATTCTATTCCTTACTTTTTCAACTGTATTGTTTATTTTTTACTATTGTTATTGTCTTTTTTGTAACATTCCGTCCTTTGGCTGCTGTGACAAACGCTTTTCCCCATTCGTGGGACAATAAAGGAATACTGATTCTGATTCTCATCCGAACAGACTCTCAGAGGATGTGTGGGGATGATGATATATCCCCCCCTGACCTGTCATCCTGGCTCTCCCTTGCCGTAGCATGTTTGTTGTTCCTCATCAATCTCTAGTTGCGATAGCAGTTTCCGACTGCGGATATTGGAACAGTGAGCTAGAAATCGTTTCTTTGATTTCAAAGTATCCATAGGTACGATATTCTCTGTATATAACCCTTCTTACTGGGGTTACTCATGAAATTGCAGCCCTGTGGTTCTATATTCTCCACTGTAGTCCATGACTGGCTCCCAGTAGGTCAAAACTCAACTCATGTCTGTGCTGCAGAACAGAGAGAAAGGTGTTTTTTTTGTTTTTTTGTTTTTTTGTTTTAGGTCTCTGTGTGTTCTGCTCTCAGTCATTTTGTAGCTTCTTGCTGAATCGCTGTTGTTTGAAGTTTATTTTCTCTCCAGTGCCCCTGTTTCCTCCTTTCAGATAGCTGCTGTATTTTGCTATGTCATTATGTTCACTTTCACTTTCAGAAGATGCAAATCCTTGCTGTGCTGGGCCAATGTGCCAAGTCGACCCGAGCCAAGCCAAGTATTGTGTATTGACAACCCTAAAGGACCCCATCCCTCATCAGCTTTCCAGCCAGGAATTTTACAAAGAGGGACCCTGATTAAAGGGTGTCTCCTCCAGTTTTACACACTGAAGTGTGCGTAGGTCTTTGGAAGTTCAGTGCACATGTGAAAAAAGTAGTACGCCTTTTGTGGCTCCAGAGGAAGCTGCATGTAATCTGATAAACTGTCGCCAGTGATGTCACTTAGTGGTTGAATTGCATTGTGGGTAATGTGGGTGCCAGGTTTTGAAAATGGAGAAGAATACATGGTATATAGCTGTATTGATTTTGATCATTTTGTTTTTTAAACTGCCTACCATCCATCAGTTGTGTAGGAGTGCCATGCTACAAAACTAAAGAAGCCAGTTGGATGAGAGGGGAAACGTCTCCAGAAACTGAAACAAGTCCAGTTGCCTCTGTGGTAGCTCTTAGAATCAGGCTAGACCAGTGAACTGCTTTTCAAAACTAACACCTACATTACCTACAATGCAACAGTCACTGAGTGACATCACAGGTTACCAGATTAAATGCAACTTCCTCCGGTAGCCACATCAGGAGTCATACTACTTTGTTCACATATGCTGTAGTTCTCCCAAAAACATGTAAACACATTTTAATGTGTTAAAATGGTGGAGTTACCCTTTAAATGTTGTTATTTTTGTGGTCATTTGCCCAATGTGTCTTATACATTGTATGTTTAGATTTAGTGACACTGCGTTTCTGGCCTTTCCCATCTTTTAACAGATATTTTAAAATCATCCTTTTGAGATAATTATTGTTATTTTTAGACTACGTATGTGATTTCAGTGACTTATTGATATTGATTCTGACCTGTGAATTTGTCCCATTGGTACTGATTCTATTGTTCACCTGACTCTTTTCGTATTCTTGGACAGCCATGGCAACGTGTCTGTTTACTTTATTATCATTTCCCTATTTCATACTCTTTTCGTATTATTCAGGGAAATTTAAAGAAAGGAGTTCTTTGGAGAAAGAGACACATGCACTATCTACTCACAATGTGGTGTTTTAAGAAACCCTTCAAATGAGGTGACAAGTAACATTGCATGCACATTGCATCATATCTTAACACGGAGGGCATGGCATATAATCGTCTTGAAAACATTTTTTAAAATGATTTTGAGAAAACATGGCTTTGTGTGGGAAACTTTTCAGATAACCTGGTGCACTTTATTACTAAAAACCGCTGTAAGTGGGACGTTCGAAAAAAATGTGGTTAGAAATATAATTAAAAGCTTGTTTCCTAATATTCATAAGGTCATTCCATGACATAACCAATAAAAATTATACTTTTAATTAAAATTTAATTGTGTTATGTTTATTCCCACTTCACAATATTAAAAACGAGAACAATTACACACTACAAACTCCAACCATCTGTTTTTAATTTAGGTTTCAAATATTAAAAAAAACAGAAATGAAATAAAGATCGGACCTTAATGATCAAAGAATATTATATTTACATATTTGTCATGACTTGATAACAGGGAGTCCAAACATCAAAGGGAAAATAAACCCCTTAATACTAAAAAAGAGAATATTTCTGGGTCCTTTACATCCCACTTGTACCTCTGATTAAGAAATGTAGATGGTGGGAACATTATGCTGAGAATATTTCCTGGACAGATATGATAATCTGCAAGCATAGCAGAGAACATCTATCATAGATTTCTCCTACAGCAAAACTCGAATGCAGCACTGCACTCGACAATTAGTATAATTTCACTTTCAGTGAGTAAGAGAGACAAAAATATTTCCATTTTTAATCATGTATAATGTCTTTACCATTTATGCATTTGTGTCGCTTATGATAAACAACATTTTATTAACTTAATTTAATTAGCACAAACACTGTATTAAAGAAGTCAGAGCAGCTTAAATGGAAGTCACATTGACACTTTAATACAGCTAATACCAACAGAGAAGGAGATCACTATGAAGTCTCTGTTAATGTGAAACTAACTACTATTGAACAGCACTAAAACACCATCTTCAAATCAAGGACCAACAGATGAGTAAATTGTTTTGGTAAATTGAGAAAATGAATTGACAAAATTTGCTGGAACACGTCTTTGCCAAACATAAATCATAACATAAGTGACTGTGGATTTCACAAAAGTGTTTATTCATTTTAATGATGATATTCTCCTACAAGTGTCTTGGCTCTCAAGTAAAGTCAAAAGGTGCTGTTGTTTAATTGCCACTATTCAAGTGTTAAATGATAGGAGTAAAAGTCTTTTTCAGTTCATTCTAAAGGTCCGGCAGTTAATGAGATGTGAAATGTGTTAAATTGGTCGACAACTTGTGATTTGTTCCGGGTGACCATGCACAAGACAATTTTTTAGTTTGCACTTTTCCTCACTCTCGGCATTTCGGTGCCTTAGGCGCGATTAGGATTCAGAATCCCCAGAAGCCCGTCACCCAAAACAGAGGTGTAGTGATTTACAGAACTGTATCTGTTTTTAATGCTATGTCATCTGAGGCCTGAAGTACATGGCCCTCTGATATTGGTTTTTGACCTTGTCCCTTGCATAAAGAAATGCCCTTACATTCTCTGAATCTTTTGATTATTTAATGTAATGTAGACAATGCCCACTGTAACATGCAATTAACAGAACTTTCCTGCTTCAGGTTGCATTTCGGTGGCAGTGGGACTGCTGCTTGTTGCCTGACCTGCAGCTGTGTACAGTAGGGCACTGTGTGAATAAGCTTTACCGAATAGGACAAAGACCTGCATTTAATTAGTAACTAACGGTAACATTTGGTAAAAATAGAACATATAATGACAACAATTAATATAATGATAACATAGCAGTGTATCAGAGACCATAAATCATTTTCTGAACTTGCATACTTCCGAGAGTGCTGTAGTCCAGCAGCTGTTAGTGGCTTCAGCAAAAATGTCCTGAGTGCATATGCTCAGCTCTAAAGTAAAATTTGCCACACTATTACTGTACATGCAAAAACATGCAGCTGCAGCAGACAGAGGAGGACGAACAACTGCTGCAGCCTGAACACTACAACGTGCACCAGTGGTTCAACACAACACATTATTATCTACTTGTGATTAATGCATTAGTAACCTAAAAGAGGTTGCATTACTGTTAACAATATGTGTAATTATTTGTCCATATTAGTCAGTGAAGATATCTTCATTATCTAGCATTATTAGCTAGTTTTGCTTTATTTGAATTTCAGCTAGCTAGTACAAATGAAACGGTTTTATACAACATGTTGTTGTATAAAAGGAAAAATAAGAAGAAAAATATATCTCTACAGTGGGATTTCTTTTCCCCCTCCTCTTCTCTCCATTTTCCAAATTGCGCAGCTGAAGGCTTGGACATTTTCATTATGAAAAAAAAAAAAGCATGGTGTAAAAATTGATAGAACCTGCTTCTTGACATCCGTCAGTCAGGCCTGCCTCTCTCTCTTTCTCTCTGACCTGAGATGCAGCCCGCCCACCCTGAGCACAGTCAGTGCTCACATGACACCGCGTCCCTTTCTTTCTTTCTTTCTTTCTTTCTTTCTTTCTTTCTTTCTTTCTTTCTTTCTTTCTTTCTTTTCTGTGTCTTACTTTTTTCTTTCTGGTACAATATACAGAGATTACCTGGATGTTAGCAGTAATATAATGTACTTTTTTTTTTTTTTTACTCATCAGTTGTTTTACATTACAAGTCATTTCTTTCTAAACTCACAGCCCAATCACTAGAATCAAATGTTGGATGTTTACACTTAACACGCTGCAAATCACTGATACAATCACATTCTGTAAGTGTCAAAAACATGTTAACATTCATCCAGAACGTGTCATATCATGTACTTATTACATGTTTATAACCTGACTTATATATCAGGTGTGGCAGGGGATGGTGGTGGAGTTTAGCAAGAAAGTGGCCAAAGCAGTGACTGTAGTTAAAGACTGTGTTTCAGAGTGTCAAACCGCTGGGCATATTTTGACGAGGAGCCACGGAGTTTCAGCATTTGTAAGAAAAATTACCTCCAGGATTTTTTTCTTGTTATATTCTATATATGTGTAACTATTTTGTGCCGTTGCACTGACGATCGTATCGCTCCACAGGCTCTCTTTTTTTTGCTCAGTGCTCTTCTCCAGGAAGCCATAAACCACATGAATCTTTGCATGTAGAACTAATCAATTATCTGGTAATATTAAACTGGCTGATGAATGTATTACTGTATGCAATTCGCGTAGGATGCCCCGGTATGCTTCTGTGTTTCCCAATATCACTCAATTTGCCCATCATAATTGAATAGAAGAATAATTTCCCATACATTATAACTGGCTGTAAGTGTTAATAAGAAGACGGTTATGTATGACTGGCATATCAAATCACTCACAATACCTATTAATGGAATCCTGTAGGGTTTCATCCATTCCAAGTCATTCCATAAGGCAATCCTTACAGTGACTAACAGTGATTTGACCTTTGACCTGGCGTTGCACTTCACAGCTGAAAGCAGGGGTTCAGGCATTTGGTGAGTTTGTGACAAAAGAGAGTATGAATATGTGTATGAATTCAACAATATCAGTCACTAACACTCACCGCATGTTTGAGAGGTAGCTTTAAATTCTAACTTACAATATGTGTTGTGTTGGTGAGTCAAATTACAGCCTCGCTCATCTTACGAGGCGCGCTCTTGCGGTGTCATTTTCCATGCTCGTGTGATGTGCTGTAATTGTCTGTGGGGTACTAGTGAGCATTTCCGAAAGCCCTAGATGGGGGTAAGGGACCTGAGCCAAGCACATTTACGGAGTTTTATTGCAGCTGGTTCGAGGCGCGGCAAGAAATGGAGAGACGGAGCCAGAGTAGGGAGATATGGGTAGGCGATGCTGTCATTGTGTCATGAAATGCAGTTTCGAAAGTTAGAGAGCAGCCAATGTGCTTACAGGTACAGTGTGTCTGACACTCACATATTCACACGGAGCCAGTAAATGCTCCCATAAAATCTTGGGAAACTTCTGCATCCACTTTTGCAGGCATACTTACCGTTAGTCTCTCCCTAAAATGATGTTTAATTCAGTTTCATCTCTTATTCTCCAGCCAGGTTTTGATGCTCGGGAAATAAATAATACCGCCGTGCACAGCGGCAGCTCGTGGTGCCGCCCTGTGTGTTTGTGTGTCTTCAAGGAAGCTCCTGCACTCATTTCCATACTTTAAAGATATTTCTTGGAAAAAAGGCCTGGGAACAACAAGGCTCCCAGTGAAAACATGTACTTACTCCTGGAATTACAGTATGCCATTTCATTTTGCACAAGGACAAGGAGAGCCGAGCGCTCTGAAACAGCCCTCAGTTATTTTTCCTTCCTGCAACACTTTTCTTTCTCTGTTTTACCGCCTACTTTCTTTGAAAAGAAAAGAAAACTGCTGTCGCTAACGGCGGTGGACATAGGAGGGGAGTTGGAGCTACAAGCGCTCTGTTTTCGTGGTTGCTCTGCCAGCAGGAGAAGAGGTCACCGTCCTGAACCCCCGAACGTTCTGTTTCTGGAGCAAGACATCACCACACCCATGGCCTTCTCGTGTGAGCGTGTGTGTGTGTGTGCGTGTACGTTATCCTCTCTTTTGTGTCTTTTGTGTCCAATTTTGGTTGAAAAAAAAAAAAAGCCTCATGCTCACCACATTTAGCAAATATTCACATTCACCAGCGAGTTATCAGGGGTTCCAAACGCTTGCGGTTGAACCTTCCTGCATACGTCCAGGATAAAAGAGATGGTAAATTTGACAGATAAGTGTTTGTCTGGTTTACAACCTCAGAAAACCTGGCCTTAGTCGAGAGGAGCTAAACATGACTAACCATTGCAAATTAGTGGTGCAGAAAAAAAACAGGTCTTTAAATAGTTTAAATAATAACTAAAAATACACTATTTTGAAAAAAAAAGGGACACAGTATGCAGTAGTGTTATTCTGGTCCATTTATATGCAGAGTTTACGCAAATTTTGGTTTCTTTTTTTGATTTTGCAGTTGAACGTGTCAGCAGCAGTCGAGCTTGTTGGATTAAAATTAACAGCGACGATATTCATGACACTGGTAATCCTGCTGTCATATTATTTCCATGCAACTTTCAGATTTAACTGCAGGTGGACAAATGTAAAACTTGACAGGGCATCTGTCTGTGGCAAGTTATGGTAACCAAGTTACGTATTTTCGGCTTGCATCCATAAAGGCGTGTTGAAAGGGCGAATGAAAAAGTAAAGAGTACTCTTTAAAGCACAAGGGTTTTCTCTTGATAAGGTTAATAGCCTCATGCAGTAGCAGTAGCAGTAGTGCATGCTTTTTCTTGTTAGAGTTTAACCAATGCAGGACAATAATGGGGAACAAAAAGTATAAACCTTCCCAGTCTTGAACAGTTCATTTAAAAAGTTTGTATGTAGGCTAGCCTTTGTTCATTATACCAAGTGAGTGAACAGCTGATTTCCTTCCTTTTGTTGTTGCAGCAAAGATAAAAAAAAATGTGTTCCTGACACTTGGATGGCATTGCTTTTCCCTGCGCTCCTTCATTTTTATTATTTTTTTTCTCCCTCCTGCTTTCAGCCAGAGTGCGGAGGCTTTTCTAATAAGCCCTATAAAGACTGTGGTTTTCGCTCGTGCAGTGTCATGAGGGAGCGGGTGCATTTCATGCTCCATGGCTTTAGTGGGAATAAACAGGTTAGTGGAGCGCATGTTTGCATTGTTTTCCCCGAGTCTGGCTGTTAAGTTTGACCCTGTTATTCCACCATAAGAGAGACAAAACAACAGTCAGTCAGGAAATATGAAAGATCCCTTTTTAGTTCTCTCTCTCTCTCTCTCTCTCTCTGTGACTGTAATGCTATACATGTGAGGGCTACTTTAAATTCTGAATATAATGTTTGTTCAGTCAAGATTTATGTAAAAGTGCAACTATCTTCCTGGCCAAAATTGTAAATTAAAGCTGCGTTGCAGACTGCCCCCACTCTAGTGGGGAAGCGATGCAGATTCAGTTTACTTTTGGCAAATGTAATTTGGTGTCAGAGATGTCGGGTCACTGCTGGGAAATCTGCACACACTGACAACAAAATCAAGACGTTTAGGTCTGGCTCCAAAACATCAGAGAGCAACTAAGCAAGCTGGTCTGCCGCCAAAATGCAAAAGATTTTTGAGTTGGTTCATTGAACAAAAATAAGAAAACTATATATGTGCTGTAAAGGCCTTGCCAGTTATTGATGGGAAGTCGAAGCACCATCCGAGTCCAAGTTACACCTCAAATCCAGGCAACTCCCGCTGAGCCTTAAATAAATGAAGTTAAGAAGTGGTGACAATTAGAGTTTGTGTTGATTGTTGACTGAGCGCACCACTTTCAATGAGGTTGTAAGGTCGACTAAATACAGGTGAGTGCGCGCGTGTGTGTGTGCACTGATCTTTGACTCCTCCTCAGCCGTTAAAGGGCCAACCCTCCTTCTATAAGTTCCTCACAACAGGTTTGCATAACTACTTATTATGCTAATCAGGCGTGTTAATGATTGCAGTAAAGTGCTAACACTTTCCTCCCTCATGTTGTGCTGGATGTGTTATCTAAAACCACCCCCGTGTTCCACTTGTTTGTCACTTTTATAGAAAATGGCACACTTTGCATATTGTTGACACGTCCTGTGAATTCTGGGAACAAAGGGAGTTGGACTGAAAGGCAGACAAATACACGGCAGGCAGGTGGGTAGGATGAAACGGCGTTTGCTAAGAAAATGGTCAGGGCCAGGCTTACAGGCTGGTGACAAGACAGCAGTCCAAACAGTAATTCAAATTAAAGAGGAGCGTAAACAGCATGAGCAGGTCAGAAGAAGGAAAAGGGGGCAAAACACAGAAACAGGCTTACCACCTTTAAATGTGGTTGTGCCTAAATATGTCATTGTTAATGAGGCATTTTTTTATCAATCAATCAATCAATCAATCAATCAATCAATCAATCAATCAGACTTTATTTATAGAGCACTTTTCATACATTGTAATGTAGCACAAAGTGCTTTACAGAATTAAAACAGCAATAATTTCAACACCCCACATACATACACACACACACACACACACACACACACACACACACACACACATACATATCCAGCTACTTAAACACAGTAAGTGAAATAAAAGAGTGAGTAATAATAAATAAATAGATAAATTAATAAATAAAACAGGGCACTAACAACAGGTATTGCGGAACTGAGGAAACACTATCATTGATGTATTTCACTGACGATAATTAACACACCAAAACTTAGACTGATAAAATATTTAAGGAGGTTAAAAGTCTAAAACTGCTATGAAATCAATAATGTAAATGAGTAAATCCTGAATAAAGTAGATAAAACAGAATAATTAAAGTAAATAGATGAGCGGTGATTGAATAGATAAATGGAACAAAACCAGGTTTAAGCAGAATAGGAACCAATAAATAAACAGAATTCAGCTAAAAGGCAGCCTAAAAAGGAAGGTCTTAAGGTTGCTCTTAAAAGTATCAACATTCTCCAGTCTTTTAGTGCTGACACAGCACTGCTGAGACCTACCTACAGTACCTACACCTACCAAGCAAGAAAAACCTTACCTCAAATCTCGATACACACACCATTTTGAGAAAAAATGATGTTCAACCTGAATAAGTCAGATATGTGCACACTGTTGTCATTTTGAGCATGCTCAAGGTGAGCAGGTGGATGTTGCATTCAGGTGACTGGGACATGTGGACAAGACTGGGAGGGGGCTACTGGCGGACAGGTAGAGAATAGCAATGAAGGGGCCTGGGGGAGTGGAATTGGAGGGAGAGACGGAGGGGCAGAATTTGACATCCATCTCCAAATCATGAAGCTGAGAAAGGCCTGAGCTTTTGAAACATTCACCACCTAAATGAAAGAACTCTGGTCTTTGTCTTGTCCTCTATTCATGTATTCAGTTTAAATTGGTATAGCTTCCCCCACTGCATGCTGCGCAAGACTCCATTTAAAAAAGTCAAAATCCCCGTTGGGAAACAGTATCGGGTCTTGAGGAGACATTATTTATCGTCCCGGTCGGCTTTTTTTGCATCCTCTCCGAACAGTAAATAATAGTCAGAACCAGTTTGCACGATCTTATCTTCGGACATCTTTGTGCCTTTAAAGCTCCACAGCAGGCTGTTAGATTCAAATTCTATCAGGGGTCACAATGCCTCGAATCACTTTTCCTTTCAATTATTTGAAATGGCCGGTTCCACATTCAGTGCAGTCCACGTTGGCCCACGGGAGGGTAGACTGCCCGATGTCTGCTCCAATGCACATCAGCCACTTCTTTTAATGTGAGAGCAGGTACATTTACCAGGGAGCTATCGCATAGGCCACTGTTCAAAGGTCAACTAGGAGTCGGTAGTGCAGCTTGGTCCCTCACTGGCTTCCCGCCCATTTTCCCAATTGTATTTGAGGGCTCCCATGCCAAAAATATCTTGTCTGTGTTTTTCTGATGTATCTGATGCACATGTTGTACAGTTACCTATTTATTTCTGAAGCAATAGACTATTAATTGCTTCATGCATTAGCGATCATTATAATTAACATCAGATACAATTATAATCACAGTAAGTCATTCATTAAGGAAAACACGCCAAACATTTACTGTTGGTAGTGTCTTAAATTCTTTGTCTTATATAAAATGTATAGCGCACTTTTGGGTTGACACTGCTGGTCAGACATAATTAGCAATTTGAGGATATCATCTTGGACTCATTTATCACAATTTTCTGACATTTTACAAATTGAATGATTAATATATTAATTAAAAAAATAATCACTAGATGTAATCACTAATTAAAAGCAACCCTATGCCTATCATTTGTTTATTTATCCGTTTACACAGATTATGCTAATCCCCTAGCCCCTATCAAGAGTACGGTAAAACCTGCTGCATAAAGAGTTAAGTTTGAAGGCTTCCTAATAAAAACAAAAACAAAAAAGTGACATTAGCTAAAAAAGATATATTCTGTTATCTACTTTATTGCTTTTTATTATTTGTCTTATTCCATTCCTCCTCCAGTTCCGTTGACAATGTATCACTGCCGCCCAGCCTCACCGTGGCTCTTACAAATAAAGGAGTACACACAAGTTACACCACTCGCTCTATCATCACATTAGAAAGAACAACAATGAGAGTGATGGGGCTTTTAAGGCAGCCACTGTCAGAGGAAGAGAACAGTGTAGGGAGTGGGTGGCGGGGTGGTGGCGGTTTGGGGGGGGTGGGGGTCCAAGTTGGTAGTAGAGGCAAGATGAAAGGGATCCTTCGCTCCCTCACAAACACACACACACGCACACACACACGCGCGCGTGCGCGCTTCACTCCCTGACCGACACCACTTGCAGCAAACCGCAATATCCCCATGCCAAATGTTAGCCTTAAGTAAGTGAAAGTTTGTGCACTGGAAGAGAGAGGGTTGTTTGTGAAGGTGTGTAGGTGTATGTGTGTGTGTGTCTGTGTGTGTCTGTATATCCGTTTTATTTTGTCCAATCCAATCTCCTGCCTCCCACTCCCTCTGTCTTTGTGAAACTGCTGATGCTCGGTTGTTGCCTGCATGACCAGCTGCCATTGGCTCTCGCCGGGGCTGAAGATCTTCTTGGTGCAGCGTTTTCCTGGCTCATCCTGAGGATCACTGAGGATTGGAGGTTGTGTGTCTGAGGCCAGCTAACACCCCCAAGGCACCTGTTCAAAGCTCCAGAGACAGGGGCCGCTCTTTGGGCTGCTGTCCCCAGGGCGCGGCACCTTTCCAGGGGATTAGCCGAGGGAGCGTCAGCCCGTCAGAACCAGAACAAGGGGAGCCTGTGCGGGCAATTGAGTCTCAGGGGACCCGCTGTCTTTAAGTGGGTCCAGAACCATAAGCCAATTGTGCTCAGCCAACATGCAAAGGTTTAAATATAGGTGGTGATGGCAGTATCAGCCATATAAATAGGACAGCAAAAACATCTCATATACATGCTTATACTAACACACACACACACAGCAAAATTCAGGCTCTCACACAGGCTGACTAATCATACTAATCATACTCTTTCCTCATTATATCCCAGGGTACAGAGAAAAGGCATCTATTGTGAATTGAGGGCACTACAAGGGACCGCATGTGAACTACAATCTCTCCTCTCTTCTCCTCTCCTCTCCTCTCCTCTGCGCAATACAAACAGCCACATTATTGAAAACAACAAATATTTTTGGCAAAACAATTCCCACCGCAGGCTGTGAGCCTTATTGCCTTGGACGTCCTCTCTTGACGGCGTGGGGGGGCTGAGAGAGAGAGAAAGAGAGAGAGAGAGAAAAAAATGATGCGAGATCAGGAGCATGGCCTTGTTCCTTGTTTCTTTAATTTCCTTCCTCAGAGCTCCTGCGCTGAAATAGAGCCAGAGAGTGTTATTGGTGTGATTATTCTGTCTCACTATGTAGCAGAGAGCGGCGGCGGAAAAATTAGCTCACAGTTGCGACTATCTCTGCCCTAACTGAGTACCAGCCGCCCCTACGGACCAACTGATAGCGGCTGCTGTATATGAGATTCACATTGGCCTCTGGCAACTGGCGTCATAACTGGATGGGCTGGGAGTTACACAAAGTCCGGACTGGAGTCGAGGTTGGAAAGCTGCTTATCATGCCGTTGTGTCCGCAGCCTTGGGGTGAGGGGATGAGAGGGGGGGGGCGGGGGTGGATGGAGGCCAGGGTCAATGTTTCCATGGTGATTGGATATAGGTTATTTGTGTGGAGGCAGTTTTTTTGTCCCGACTTTGTCGCGCCTCTGAGGAAAGGACAGCAGTCGCAGAGCTTCCTAGGTGTGCTGAATTACCACAGAGGACTCAGGTTCACGCGGTATCCCCTCAGAGATAATTTGATCCACTCACAGTAATTGTATTGTGATATTTTGATTAGATAAATTGCAGATATGCCTAACAGCACATTTTAAGTCAACGATACAAAGTGGAGGTGGATGTGACTTTAGTCAGCGTTGACGAGCATCCACACTGCTCAAAGCCCCTGTCTGTGGAGTCTCAACATTTCTGCGTTACCGACCCCACTCCACTGGCCATGACTCTGGGCAATTAGCGAACATTGCAACATTTTTCGCGAGGATTGTCTGGATTTCTCTACAAACAAAACCAATGCCTTCATAATAATCTATGATGCCACAAAAGCGTACGCATGGTGTCATTCATTGCACAAGAATTCTAGCTCTTGGGCTGCCCAACCTCTGAACTCCCTGTGGAGGAGTCTATAAAAACTGAATTCACCAACAGTATGAACATTAATTTAAATCCTAAATGCTTGACACCCCCAGCCATCATTATCCTCTGGACATTTCAGGTGCTCATTAAATTTGTTGCAGGAGGTATGGGGAGAATACAAACTAATGGGACGGTGCTGTAGGCAATCGTCTAAGTGACTTGTATGGGTGGGTCAAAACTTTTGATGTCACAAAAACACAAATCTATTTCAGTCACCTGTCGTGTGGTGCTACTTTGTCATACCGTACATTTTCTGGCCACCTGCGGCAGCTGCGTGTTGCCTGTACCTTTCTGTGAGGCTCGTGGATAATGCTAGGTTTTGCCATACAGTGTGCATGGTATATGGACACATTCAGTGAACACAGTATCTGGAAAAACAACACTTTCACCGCTCGGTGAAACTTTCTCATATTACCTGACAAAGAGTAAGTGATCTGAACAAAAATGGAGCAATCAACCAGAAAATGCATGAGCATTCCCTGCAACTGCTATCACCTCTTAATTCTTTCACACACAGAGAATATATTAATACTGCTCCCTGTACCGAGGGTGTTGTGAAAACAAGTATTCTAACATATGCAAAATAAAACATTAATTAACCTAATTATGATTTCATTAGCGCAACTTGTGTGAACTAGGTGTAACTTTGTGTGACATGTTTTGGTGATTTAATTTAGAACTTAAGTGCCTAACACCTGAAGTCTAATCATTAACAACTGGCAAAACATGCAATCTCAGGGTAAACATTTGTCTATACCTGTGGCAGTTTATTTTCCGGCAGGTATTGCATGCTTGCTGGTAGAGCCGACTCACGAGCAGAATCTACCTGGCGAAACTGCCCCAGGGGTGACAGACGGGCTTCCGGAGGAGACGACTACATGCATGAGCAGGCGATGGAAGCCTTCGCCGTGTCTGAGCTCTCGTGGTCTCCCACCAGCTAGATCTCACTGAGGCAACGGCTTGTGGAAGCTAGTGTTTAGCCTTAGCGCTAATAGCCCGGTGTACTGAGCCTTGGGAAATTAGCTGTGCACTGAAGCATGCTGCAAGAAGCTCGGAAGAACCACTGTCAGAGGAAGAGCAGTCACACGTAGGTCAAAGGAATCAATGTCCTTTAGGGATCCAGGGGCTGAGCTTGAGAGCACTGAACTCTCTCTAACCTTGGCCAGTGGCTACAGTGTAATTGCACAGGTGCAGTGATAGAGACAGGGTGAGAACTGGGGGTAAGGCTAAAGACAAGTTTGCGGGGGAGGTATGCGTGGTCGCAGGATGCCGTGGCTGATGTGAGAAGAGGAAGTCGTTTCTCCATTACAAAACCACATGAAAACAAACACCTGCTTTTTGAAGTCAGAAGCGCTGTTGCTGTTTTTTGTGAAATTATCAGAAAAGCAAGCATGAGCCTTTCTGATTTTCGGATGCATTTGATATTAATCACAGCATGGGTCAGCAGTGGCAGCTAGAAATCAAACATCACAAAATGTTACCTCTTTTTTGGAATAAGAAAAAAAAAAAAACAGTCACAGTACTTAATTTCAGTGACGGCACTGAATTGAAAACGTCCGAGTTTATCTCAACCCCCCTGGGAAGTATGTGCTTGTGAACTACAAAATCCTGTTTCATTTCTCTGATCATGATCAGAATATGAAATCATACTCAATAATATGAACTAAGAGGCAATGAATTGGGCCATCAGGCAAACTTGTGGAAACTAGTAGAATAATAATGTCTGCTCATCAAGCAAATGTCAAATTCTCTTTTCATACTATACACCTGGCAACATCTAAACTGCAGTTTCTGAATGGAGAAAATGTATTATTGCCCAAGAAACTCAAAATACAGATGTGTTCTAATTCTGAAATCAGCTTGAGGCTACTTGCTCCTTGCAAGCTCAGTGCAACAAGATAAAATCTCATATTTTATTGAAACAAAAAACTTTTTTTTTTAATTTATTAAACCTTTATTTGAAAGCTTGGCACCCCTTGATTTGACCCCAGTCGTGACATATTTGGTCATTGTAAGGTGTGTTTACTTTCCTGACAGTACCATGTTGTCTTCCATTATAGCTTGCACGCAAACAGCTGACAACTGTGCTGAACAAATGGCCAAAAGTCTGCTGAGTTTTCCCAGTCTGGTGTTGGTGAGCAATCCACTCCCAAAGCGGCCGACCCAGGCCTGGTTGGGCTCAGTCACCCGAAGAAACCCTCCGAGACTGCCTCCACTCAGCCAGAAAGCACCAGGGAGGCGACTGGGGCATAGACACATCAGTGGGACTGCAGCTCCCATAAGCCACTGGGGTCAGAGCGATCACAGCCGCAGACAGTAGTTGGGGGAGTGTTCACAGTTTGTGGATGGAGCTGATGGAAATTAAATATGATGTGGCAGAGGGGAGAGTTGCTCTCTTTTCATTGAGACAGACATACAGACAGGAAGTAGACACTGTACTTGAAGCTTGAGTGCACACTAGAGGGTTGGACATGTCCCAAGAAATCATAAACATTCAGTGTTTTCACTCAAGTCCACTCAAGGCGCAGTGGAAAAGCCCCTGGCGCGGCCCTCAGCACTGATAGTCTCCATTTTATTAAGAGTAACATAATCAGGGGCGACTCAACAAGGAATGATTTATAGATTTTTTTTCAATTTACATTTTTATCTCAGTTTTGCACTTTATTAAAACACGTATTTCATTCCATTGCCCCATCCCTTCACCACGAAACGCACATACTTTTTAGGCATGTCAGACTGTCACTCATAACAACATTCCATCATGGGCTCATTTCATTTATTTCAATGACGTTAACCCTTCAATTATAAATATGGGTAAAGCTGTCCATCTCTGAATACCACTTTTATTCTTTAGCAGCAGTGTCTCAAAAGTCAAGCATTACAGTAATGTATTTCTTTTAGCAGTAACGGAATAATATGACACGTTACTAATATATCTCAGTAATACATGACTACAGTTATGTCACATAAAATCCACTTTACTGTTCTATTGTAAGAATCCATCCACACTGTGCATGACTATATCAATATAGGCCATGCATTTTTTTTTTATTATAGATGAGCCTTCAAGTTCTTTGTGGAGTCCCTGTTTGACTGAAATGAGACATATTTCATAGGCCTAATCATGAATCCTAATCCTCTTACATTCTTGAATCACATATGCCCAAGCATTCCTTGTTCAGCGGACTTTGACAAAAAAGGACCAGAAAAAGAGTTTTTTTCTCAACTGTCATTATATAGGTCTATTGTAATATGTAATATATCAAACTTGGATCCTTTGTATTCCTGCTCATCACTGTGTCCAAGGTCATCGCTTTCTTTTATTAAAAAAGAGCTTAGCTATTTAATTATTCTATATAGGTTATTTGAGCATGTTGTTGTTGAGTAATATCTTATTTTAAAATAAAGGTAACCAGTAATATGTAATATATTGTTATATATGATACACTGTTTAACAGTGGTGGATGGTTTGCCTGATTTGTTACAGTCCGGAGGAGACCAGCTAGATGTCTCTCCTTGGTTACTTACTCAATTATTCATATTTCCCTCCAACTCCCAAACCGCATTCTACATCTCAAGGTAATTTAAATGTACTGCAAGGAGCTTTTTTCAAATTGTTATGTACTGGTCTCAGTTCATTACTGATATCTCCATATGAGCTCCATAAGCAAGCAAGACCATTAGCAAGCAGACCTGCTATATCTGTAAGGTTAGTCTTATGTCAGCTGATACTTCTGTATTGCCAGATGGCAACACAACTGCCAACAACAGCTCACAACAGCTTATACACCGATCAGGCATAACATTACAAGCACCTGCCTATTATTGTGTTGGTCCCACTTTTGCTGCCAACACAGCCCTTACCCATAGAGGCATGGACTCCACTAGACCCATGAAGGTGTGCTGTTGTATCTGGCACCAAGGTGTTAGCAGCAGAATCTTTGAAATCCTGTAAGTTGTGAGGTGGGACCTCCATGGATCTGACTTGTTTGTACAACACATCCCACAGATGCTCGAATGGTTTGAGATCTGGGAAATTTTGGAGGCCAAGTCAACACTTCAAACTCATTGTTGCGCTCCTCAAACCTTTCCTGAGCCATTTTTGCTTTGTGGCACATCGCATTATCCTGCTTAAAGGAACCTCTGCCAACAGGGAATACCATTTCCATTAAAAGGTGTACATGGTCTGCGACAATGCTTAGGTAGGTGGTAGGTGTGTAAGTAACATCCAAATGGACGGCAGGACCCAAGGTTTCCCAGTAGAACATTGCCCAAAGCATCGCACTGCCTCCAGCAGCTTGCCCTCTTCCCATGGCATATCCTGGTGCCATGTGGTAAGTGACACACATGCACCCGGCCATCCCATGTGATGTAAAGAAAACGTGTTTCATCAGACCAGGCTACCTTCTTCTATTGCTCACTGGTCCAGTTTATGATGCTCAGTTGCCCATTGTTGGCTCTGTCGGCAGTGGACACCCTGGGGCATCCTGACTGGTCTGCAGCTATGCAGCCCAATACGCAGCAAACTGCCATGCACTGTGCATTCTGACACCGTTCTTAATAAAGTTGCTATTCCCAAGCAGCTGAAACTATGGGTTTACATGTAATAGGTGTAGGAACAGCAAAACTGTTCCCTTTTTCTCACATTACCATATCACATGTGTTATGTAATATGTAGGAGCAAATAGATACATTACTTACATCCCCTCCATCCTGCAAGCAGCTGTGTGATTGAAATCTTTGTTTGTTAATTCCATTCCACTCGTAAGGAATCTCTGACAAAGTAATGATCACATTATGCATGTTAATTTTTACCGCACTAAAAGCTCCCAAAGATTCAGATGAGAATAATTGTGGTTAAAATTCAACATATCCAAGTTCAGAATGCTTGGAGAGCTCGTCACAGTTGGTTACTGAGCCATGATTAATGGTGAAATGAATAAGCGAGTTGTTTTTAATGTCTCTCCAAGACAGAAACTACCCCTTTACCTTGGCATCCAACCGTATAAAAAATGTTAATTTTCAGTCTGCAAAAAAGTTGATTAACTGAAAGTATTTTGTTTCTTTTAATTAACACATCTAGTGGCAGTAAAAGAAAAAAATACTTATAGATATAAAATAATAAAAGCGAGGAACAAAAAGAAAAGAACCCCGACAATCCCCCCATCGTCCCTGCGGCCGTTAATATTTTAAGTAGTCAGTATTCTTTTTGTTCCCATTGGCAACGGGGTTTCCCACCAATTCTGAATTGTAAGATGTAAGAATGTAAGATAGTGCTTTTATCAACAGCTATTGTGGGGTTGGACTAATCAGCACAGGCCTTCATCGTGGTGACAGGCTTACTTCTAGGAACCAAAAGTGTCTTACTGGGACACAATTAAGTAGACTCGAATTCATTGTGCTTCATCTTTAAACAGTTCATTCGGCATCGAATCACTGCAGCTCTTAAAATTAAATAAATATGCTAGTCAATTATGCTGATTTACTCTGTGAAGCGTCGGTTGTAATCTGTTTTTCGTCTTTTGAGATGTGATGTGAAGTTTAAACCCGGACCAGCCTATATATAGACAGACAGATACGTAGATGGATAGCGTTGAGAGGGAGATTCCAGTGTTTGTTTACTGACCTTGCACCTTGCCCATTTTAGACTCAATGGGTCTGGAATTAACCACATAACTTTCCTTTTATCAATCTATAATCGCCTCCCCACTGTTGTGCGAGCGTTACCTGGTCATCTGCCCTTTAGGCAGTCAATATTGCGGGGCGGAATTGTCCCAGCAGAATCAAACGTATTACCAATAACTCCCACAGTCAATATATATACTGATGTCCAGAGAGAACCCAGTGAAAATTGACCTCCCAAGAAAAAAATTTTTTGTGAAAGGACAGTATTGATTTATTAGAATAACTATTGTCCTACTCCCCCCCTCCCATTGCCACACACATATACCACAGAATGAAAGTGTTGGGGCATATATGCCCCGATGCATTGCAGGCATACACTTGTCATGCGCACACTCACTTTCTCAGGAAGCAGCACATCATAATTAGTTGTGCTGAGACCAAGACATTCTTCTGCTTACAGTAAATGCGCTAATTGCATGAGAAGCAGCGGGGTGGGTGGACGGTCTCGAGAGCATTCATATTGCATATTTCAGCCATGACCGCTGGGCTTTTCCTGTTGGAGAAGGACATTGTGTGAAAGGTCAATACTGTCTGAAGAAAGTGGAGCATGCTCAGTGCCTCGCTGGAAGATTTCTTTTTCTCTGCACTGGTTAGGAAGCTGCACTTTGCAATACATCTACCTGCCTATAACTGTTGTTGATTTGATATCTGTTCAGCTTTAACAACACTTCTGAGGCTAGAGGCTCTTGGGAAAATGCCTGAATCTCTCCTGGCATGTCAACGTCAGTGAGTGAATTAACCGTACAGCACTTGGCACCGTAGCGACATGAGTGAGTTCCCCCTCATGGTCTTAGCAATCAATTACATATTTTACCATCACTTCACATGAAACAAGCAGCACATATGTTTTAATGTCTCAATGGGAACCATTTACCAGAGACAGAAAACTAGACAGGCTCATTTGCTATGTGCATTGTTTTTGGCAGTGTGATTAATAAGCTGGAGCTATTGAGCTGGCATTGCTAACAAGAAGAGAGCAGAAAACAAGAAGTGGTTATTAATAACCACACGGTGAGGACTGCTAACGTTTTCTGAGACAGAAGTACTTTAATTTTGCAAAACTGCTTGTTAATAGAAGAATTTATTTTTGATAAGTGGCACATTCGACAAATAGCGCAACCTGGTTATGTCGGCCAGTCCTAGTTCCGTCTCTCTACGCCTTTCTTGTCCTTAGCTCAACCGAGAATTGGCAGAAAAAAAAGTGACCCCCATCATCAAGAAGCCCGCGCCATGCCAAATGTTAAGAAAACAGGTCAGAACGTTGTTAGCTCAGATCTCTGGGCAGATGGTAAAATCTGGGCGAGAGACAGGGATGACGAATGCTTTGCTCACCCAAAAGCAGCCTTTTAGATGCCCCTCAGAGGAACATTTAACCTGCATTTTTCCAGTGCAGCTGCTTTGCTGGCTCAGTTTTGAAGTTATTGATGTAAGGTTTACTTCCTGCGGAGCTATCGGTAAACTCTAACAAATGTCATTTGTCTCAATGACACACCATCTCAGAACAACTAAATTATGACAAAACACATCGTCTGACTTACATCACATGGTAACTGAACCTTAAAAAAAACACAGCCTTTTGTCATAACTGTGTTCGAATAGGCCTCACTGGCTGCATTCACCGAAAATACGTATGTGCCCACGACGGGGAAACCGAACTTCTTTGCTCAGTCAAGCACATCATGTGGATGTGTTTGCCTGTGGAGAAGAGAGAAAGCAACCCTCTTGTTATGATGACAGGAGTGGCATTGTCTGCAGCTGCCATTTCTACTGGTGACTCCCCTGCCTGAGCCCTGGCTTTGATTGACTGATGCAAATCTCATTTCCTTTTCCTTTTTTTGTGTGTGATAGAGCACAGGATTACCCGTGTCCTTCCACGCATTCATTGCCGATCAGCGCACTGGGACACTGTCATCTAAGTGTGAGTGTGTGTCTTTGTAGGTTTTTTTTTTTTCTTTTTCCTCCCATCTGGCCTTTGGATGATGAAACTGCTGCTCCTGTGTTCTGACACGAACTGTCCCTTCACATCAGGCCTCTGTGATGGAGACTGTCAGCGTGGCACGCTCGCATTTGTCCCTGACTCATAAATCCCCATACACACACATGTGCGCTTGTTCGCTCGCACACTCAAATACACACGTCACCTCTGGCTCACCAACAACCTCTTGTCTCTTTCTCTCTTACACACACGCGTTGCCCCACCCAGCTGTCAATCACAGCTCCTGAAAAAGTCGGATGAACAATCCCTGTGTGTGTGCTAGTTGACACCTCCGACAGACCTAAGAAAAAAAGGGACACACACGTAAATCCACGCAGTTACTGCAGAAGCACAATTACAATTATCTCCTGTCTCCATCCGCCTTTCAAATACAAACATCAGGCAGGCATTTGTATACAAACACTGTATATATATGCCTGCATACGGGTTCAATCACACATGCCTGGGCACTCTTCTCTTCTCCTTTTGATATGATACACGGCTCAGTCGTGAATACAGCTTGATTGAAGCTGTGTCTGCTCTCCAGCTAATGGCCGATAAAAGACCCTTTTATCGCCTGGCAGCTTGCTGCTTCAAACTTTCTCCTTTTCTCAGCAGCACTGTCTAAGAGGAGGAGCAGCGGCGGCATACAAGAAGAGGACAGGGAGAAGATGTGGTGTCAAAGCTTAATACATTAGTGGAGTTGAGCTACAGTTACACTGGTTTGGTCCAAAGGGGATGTGACAGACTTATATATAAAGAGAAAATTCTTTTTTTTTGTAAATGGGAGATAAGACAGCTCCATGGTTTCTGTATCAAAACAAGGGACTCGGGTTGCTGAAGCTTTCAGTCTCACGCTAGATACATGCTCACACAGGGCAGGCAAGGTTCATTTCCGATGTTGTCGCCAATTTAGCGTGCGACTAAGTAGAATGGTTTTCTTTATGCCATTCAAGACCCGGTGGCTCGAACTGCAACACAGAGCGCTCGGTTGTCACTCCCTCTCCGCATCTTTGCACCTTTCATGTGTGAACAGTGTGACAGCAGCACTTTCAGTCAACCAGGAAGAAGAGTAAAACATGCGAGAAGCCAACAGCGACTGGTGGTGCAGCATCCGTGCTCCATTCTCCCTTTTCTTTCTGCTCAGTTTTGTAATAAGATATTATTTAGAGGCAATTTGGCTTGGTAAGGTTAAGGAAAACATCGTGGATTTGATTGAAGTAACTTCATTACTTATGTATCTTCAGTTTAGTTATGTCTGCAGTGTAACTTAGCTACATAAAAAAGTTTAAATAGTGGTCTCCAAGTTTAAAGTCCTGTGCTTGTTTTACCCATGTTTTTCTGATGAGACAGTTACAGGCTGGTTTCTCTTTTAGAACTTCGGCAGATGGCGAGACACTCCAGGTAACTAATACATATCCCCAATTTCCCAATCAAAAACATACCCAGTTTATTATTACTCACATCAGTCACCCTCTAGTTTTATTAAATTGCTCATTAAGATATGCAAATGCAGCATTATCTAATTAAATATTTGATAATTTGCAGAACACATCCAGAAAAGTAATCCAAACATCACATAATGCCATATTCAAAAATCTTGTTTCATTTTGTTAACACAGGAGAATCAGGAAATACTGTCAACAGCCATAAAAAAAAGTCCTTGTTGCCATGTTTTTAGAAATACAATGTTCTAAAATATCAGGCTCTGAATGATATATGAACAAACTCCTCTGCAAAAATCTTCAGAATAAAGATTTTGACGGAAAAGCCTTTAAAGCTATGTATTGTGAGATGTTGTAAAATGCAGTGCAAAACAGTGGTGATTAGGGAACACATGCAACTGATGTCAACATGAAACTTGTTGATAAGTAAAAATAGGACAATTGTTATAGTTATTATGATCATTGTAATAAGTTCTGTAATATTTTATGTTTCAATATGGAGACTACAGTAGGTTATCATATCATATGTGCAGCAATTTCCATACATTTTCAGACATGCTATGGAGGCAGAATATCCAACATTCCTCTTTAACAACCAGTTCATCAAAATGACTACAAATACTGTAAGGAGGCATGCTGAGTGCTTCAGGATATCTGCTGCCTTTTGGAGAAATCAGCCTCTGAGACTCCTGGAGTCTGCAAAAGAAAACTGGAGGTCAGTGGAATTCCATTTGTGGTGCTGAAAACATTGAAAAATGCAATTTAAAAAAAAAAATCAATAGTGGTGTACTTAAACTATGCCTTATTTATGCGGGATGGTCCACAGAGCTTTTTTTTTTTTCGTGGAAAGTCGTCAGTTATCTTTACCTCACACGTTTTGCAATTAACTGCATTCAATCTGTTTTTCCTTAACAACTTGAAAAACGTAAAATTTTAATGTGATCACAGAGGCTTCACAGATAAAGTTTTAATTAGCGTCAAACGCTGTATGAATTCTAACCCGGCAACAGCACGAGAATAAATAGATCCAGCGGGCTGATGCGAGAGGAGAGAGCGAGAAGTGAAATCTCTGCCTATTGTACGTATCACCACCTCTCGTGTCCTGACACACTTCAGATGTCATCTGCTCCTCTGATCATGTTTCCTCATTAAACCCCAGCATGGGCCCCAAATGGAAGAGACACCAGGTTCAGGGTTCAGGATCTAAATTACGGCAGGTTCCTCCCATCCCTAACGTCTCACTCCTCCCTTTCGTTGACAGCCATGAATAAAATATTCTCTTTTCATCCAGGTTTTGTCAGCCATTTGATGTGCTGCGTTGCTTCACATTGGAAGACAAAGCAGTGAGCGAGCGCCAGCTTTGAGGTTTTTTTTTTTGGGAGCTCGTGTAAAACCCTGATGGATCGCTCCTTGTGGTGGCAAAAGCTTTAATCAGTGCTCCTCCAATGCGATGGGAACAAACAAACAGGAATGCATGTTTCTGTCCTCAATGCAGACTTGCCGCCAGTTCCCAGGGCTGCGGTGCATGGATGTCAACAAGATGGCTGCCATTTGAAGTGTGGGAAAATGTGACGGCTCGATTGTCTCACATGAGCACGCGCACACACACACACAGTACACTCCTCTCACTGACAGTCTGAGAGGTGTCACAGATACGAGTATGCAGCGGTGGCAGGATACAGAAGGCTTCTGCCCAACGTTCTTTCCATACATGAGTTCTATATAACTTTTAATGTGGGACGTACTGTATATTTGTCACTTTGTCTGTTAGTTCAACCTTTCATTGTGGCTCACACGCTGCGTGGCTGCTATTTGTCTGGATTGCGAGGAATCACCAAGATGAGTGATGTCAAAGCTTTAAAAGATGTTTAAAAGCAAGTGGCAGAGGTACCTGTTGGGAGATGGTGTCTGCCTGTCTACTTAGAATTGGGAGTCAAGTCTCCGACATGGAGGGTGGTGAAACCCCGGCTCTGTGATCTGGTATCTCCCCTTGAGTCAGACCCACAGAGACCCAGCGAGATGCTGTGATCATCCTCGACCCCCCTGTGTGCCAACCTCACAACTCTGATCTCACACACTCTTTTTTTTTGTCTAATTGCCACAAGTCTTCAGTAGTGAGATGCTGTGTTTGTACCTGTGATATTCAAAGATACCTTGTTATTGACATGAAAAAAAGGGAGGTAAGCACCTCCAGGAGCTGAACTCAAGTGTTTGAGTTTTTATAAGCAGGCCACTATCAGCCGCACGCTGATAGCTAATGGTTACACTGCTGTCGCTCAAGGTTTGTTTTATTGACTGACTGCCACAAAAAAAAAAAAAAGAAAAAGAAAAAAAAAACGTATTCCCCACTCAGCATCCCTAAATTGACAGGTCAAATGCTTTATTTTGATGCAGCAACCCAAAAAACTTGCAATTGTGAGTGTTAATTGGAAAAACGAAAGCCTTCAACGCGCTTTTTGAAGAGGTGACCTTTCAGATTTTGAGCAAGGATACCATCAGATGGGAAATGAAACAAGATATCGATTAAGAGGGAAAGTAGGAGATGATAGAAACGCAGACAGAGGCAGACGCACGGTTGAACATCCCTGAAAGGCCGCTTTTTTTTCAGCCTGGTAAGTAATATCTGCTACACGAGAGCTCTGTCAGTCAAAATGAGACTCCATGCGTATGTAAAGTGGGATCGTGGGAGTCGTCGTCTTTATTGCTAAACAACCCGCCACCGCCAGAGAAATCTACAGGACTTGGGGCAGAAATGTTCAAGGACAAGGAAGTGTTTTAGTCTTTCATTTATGTTACTTTTGGTAATGTTTCTCGACTTCCCTTCTCCCTCCCTGAAGCGAGAGGTGACACAATGAAAAAACACTGTTACCCCGAACAAAACACAGATTTCTCTGAACACTTGAAATAACGTAAGTACACGTCTCAACAAAATATCTATGGAAAGCTCTAGTCATTTTGGAACATTTTTAACGCAGACATTTTGCACATGTTATCTTTAAATCAGACGAACAAGACTAATCATGAGTAAGCTACTGTACGCCATAACGCAGTGATGAGGGACTTTATTTTGAGGGCTTAAGCATCAAATTATTAACATCTTTCGAGATCGTTTTGGGATATCATTATGACAGCTTTAACAGTGACGACACCACAAACACCCCGAGTCCTTAAGCGATAAAGTGGCTGAGAGAGAGAAAGAAAAAAATGTACATAGCGTCTGTCTAATGTCGCGTGAGCACATATCAGCCCTTCAGGCAGATCAATTTTCTGCCCGACCTCATCAGGTTTAAAGAGGTGAGACTCTGCTCTCAGTCCATTAAGCTCATTAGGAAAGGAGTGAGAAATGCGATGTGAGAAGGGAGTAATCTGAGACTGTAGACGTGTGATATCAGCTTCAAGAGCCCGCTCTCCCTATGTCCCTGCCGTTTCTCCGTCATCCATGTCCATGCTTACGACGCATAAATCTGTTAGTGTTACTGAGAGCATGTACAGTATTCCTTTCACTCAGCATGACAAGAGGTTACTCTCTGACCACAGTCACAGAAAAAGCAAGTAATTTGTATATTCTTTGTTTTCACTTACTCCACAAAAGCATTTTCTTGCTATTAATCAAAGACTTAAAGTCCTTTTCGATACCAGAGTGTCCCCTGGCAAAAAGGACTACAACTCTTGATAAGTATACACAGTATAGGAAAGAATACTCATATCTTTTTCTTGAGTAAAAGCATAATCCCACATGGCTGAAATTCTCACTTACAAGTACAGTCCTGCATTCAAAACCTTATTTAAGTAAAACATGGAAGAATTATGAGTAACATTTGCTAAACACTTGCAGTAAAAGTAGAAACTCAGCAGTAAAAAGTCAGTGTGTTCCTGTCTGATGTGTCTGGATAGATATTACTGCCATATTAATGTGTATGTTGCATTATACAGCTGTCGATGTTTAGCGTTAAGCTCATTAGAATTTGTTTATATACTGATGGGTAATAAATTACATGTACTTTGTATTTGTACTTGAGTTAACCAGAATGTTTATTTTTAAGATAGCTTATTTGCCCCCCAGGTACTTTTGCGCTAGAAAAGCTATTATATCATATATATCCTCTGGAAGAATGCTGGAACCTAAATCATAAAATATATAAATATGTTTTGTGATAATTATTTCAAAATAATTTAAAGCTATCACATCCAAAACTTAAATTCCTATCATCCTTTAGTCTTGGTTAGTTGTTTCTTTCTTTTTTTTTTTTTTTTTTTTAGCTTGGCCTTTGAAAAGTGGTGTTAACATTGTATTATAATTGCTATGTCTCTATCTTAACACTGCTGATTAAGGGATCGGAAATGCTGCGAACTGGCATGCAACCTAGTACTTACAGTGTTAACCACCAGCGTGGCACTGTTTGAGCTGTTTTTTTTTTTTGTTTTTTTTGGTCCTTCATGCAGAAACTCTCACAGTGGTCCTGCTGTAAATGCTGGGATAGTAACACAAACGCATTAAAAGGTGAAACGTAAGCTATTATGCTATGAGACAAAAATATCCTACAGAATCGGTTCTACTGTGGTACTTATCAGTAATTTCAGTCTGGAGAGATCGGCTTTCATAAACCCATTCCAGTCATAATAGGCATTTGTTTTCCTTTAAGGAGCAGGTGATACACACGATGGAAACTCTGCCCTTCAGATCACCAGCCCTTTACATAAGGAATAAACATTACAAATGTTTTTCTTTTCTTTTTTTTTCCAGTGTGTATTTGCTCGAATGTCATTAACATGTAAAGGAAATTAACAAAGCAAAGCAGATAATGGGAGAGATGAGACATATGGAAGCTGGTGGAGAAACAAGTGCATGGCAATTACAAACATCCCTTTGTGTTACCTAATTATGATTCAAGGTCATATACATTACATTGTGCAAACATAAGACATATTTACCAACTTTGAACTCGTGTTGCCGTCACAGCTGTAATTGAATATAATGCATTTTCTCAGTGTATTTCATTATGACAGCCATACTCTTTTCATCCATACACGTGCCAACATAATAAGTGAACTACCCCGAGACGCTCTGGGTCCAATTCATATGCTAAATAGGGAAATGATGGTAAAGAAAAGGTAATTAGAGAAGGAATGGAGGAAAGAGCAGGGGAGAGGCGGTGGAAATTAGAAAAGTGGAGGCACTGAAGCGGAGAGATTGAGGCATTTTAGAAAGAGCCAAATGCACAGACACACGACACACACACACACACACACACACACACACACGCACGCCAGACACATGCACACACCAGACAGAACAATAGCATCTCCAGGGTTGAGTCCCAGACAGATGTTCTCCTGCAAAGCAAATGCCAGCACACTCTGTAAAATTATTAATGAGGAGTCAAATGGTATTTCAAAATAACACATTATTACACCACCCAAATTGCCACCTTCGCATTTACCTGGAGTACCACACACACGCACATACACACACACTCACACACACACACACACTTATGCATAAAGTAAGACTCAGGCTCACACGGACTTGCTTGCAAACCAGAAAACACCTGATGGAAATGCCAGTTTTCATCTGGAAATCTAGTGAAAGTAAATTTTTAAAAAATGCCAGTCGTCTGCTGAAGTTCTGATAAGGATGCCGCCCCTCTCCAGACAGTCTGCTGCCTGGTGGCATTCTTTGGTTGCACGGAAGCATCAGCAGAGATAACAATATCCTCTCATGTTCCTCTACACATCAGGTGAGCCTGCCCCTCTATAGTCAGTTTGTCTTAACTCTCTTCATCGTGCGTAAAGTCTGTTTTACTTTTGCAGACAAATTAAACATTCCGTGGCTGGTCTTCCCAGAGTCAAACAAATCCTCTGGTGAATTAAGCACAAAAGTGTATCCACTGTGGATGAGAGGTCTAGCTTAAATACATGTCTGCGCAAAGAGTAATAAAGCTCCTCGAAGTTAAATTCAAGTACAATACGTTTCCGTTGTCTTTTATCACATATCCCCAGATGTCTAACAGATGTCTGAAGTTCATCCGATCAACCCACAAAGTCACTTGCTTGGCAAGAGGGAAGTAAGAGACCATTTAAACAGGGAGTCCTCCTTCATTCATCCAAAAATGTATCTTGTGTCTCTGCACCAGCAGCTGTTCTTTTGAAATAAAAACTAAGAACTACACAGTTAGCATGAAGAGCTGCCTCACAGTAAAGTTCAGATTACATTTTAAGGTAGCAAAACCAGACAAGGTGAAGCAGTGTTTAGCTCTCCGGATGGTAGAACTATATTCTAAACATTACAAGTACTTACACTGCGATCATTTTCCATTAAAGGACAAGTTCACCCAAACATGAACGTTCAGCCATTACCTACTCCCCGTCATCAACAACTGAATAGACGGGGACTTGTTTTAAATTGTAACATATCAAAGAAAAAAAAAAAAAAAAAAAAAAACATTTGATGCCATGTATTTGATCTGACTTTCATGTCTGGAGGTAGAGGGGATGGTAGTGGTTTGAGTGTGCGTTTCGACATTTCTAAGTGTGACACCACTGGACCATGCGACAAAACTGGGTGATTTTAAATATCAATGATAATATCCTAAACCTAACCAGGGCGTGAGCACAGCGCTGTGACAAGTGAGGAATAGAAAACTGAACCTAAAGAAATGGAACCCACTTTGCTAACATTTATTCTCGCGATTGGCTTGCTGCATAAGCTCGACTGCAGCTTGGTTTTGTCTTTTCAAATCGATTCAGAATCAGTCATTGTTTTTTTCTTCTTTTCTTTTTTTTGACATTTTTTTTCCCCATCTACTGAAAATTGTAATACTATCATAAATATTTAAGCCGCCGATATTCATCATCCGGTGTTTTGGATGGGTGGGCGAAAAAGGTTCCCACAAGATACGGGAGAGCATTTCACAGTCTTTACGATCCAGGCACCAACAGCCCTATCTTTTGCTCCTGTTCCTGGCTGGTAGATGTTTGCTCCCAGTCCTCTAATGGCTGTATTCAGGGCTGAGGATTTAAAGGTCACTGTGTAATCGTGATCTTCTCTTCTCTGCTTCCTCATCAACAGATTCTCCAAGACCTCAGCGTCCTCTCATAAAATGGCTACAGCATGTTATGGCACACTCAAACAGCCAAGGTATATTCTGAGCTCGACCCAAAAGCTTGATGAGATCTGACAACCTGCCTCTATTTCAAAAATTGGACAGCTTGGAATTAATGGATATGATTGTCAGTTATTGTCTGCTGATCCCTTACAGCGAGCCCGCTTCCAGATTTCTGAACTGAACATCTTGGATCTTTGCAGCAGTTCAAATAGGTCTGGTTTTTGGCTTACTGGCAGCTGTTAAACTGCTAATATCGAACTAAAACTAATAAGAGCGTCATGGTGGGATTTTATTTTTTCGGTGCCAGAATCGACATGACAAAAAGTTAATGGCTGCTATATTCGGGCAAAACTGTTCTTTTTCCCAAAACTGAAAACAGTCAGCATGAAGGCAATATCAGACTTAATGATGAAGTGAAAAATAAAATTCCAATCAAGTTTAGTTATAAGACTAAATTCCATCTGCATCAGCTTATAATTGACTTCTCCTGCTTGCTGGAGCAAGTCATTTGCCGAATATTTGCCTGACTCTTTTGAATAACGTGTCCTTTTTGCGACAAGAAGCCACTTCGATGGACTAATGATCACCTCCATTGTCATCGTGAGTGCTACAGGCAGATTGTGCACCCTGCCATGATACCAATTTTCAGGGGCTGTCATGCTTTGGTAAGTACCAATCCAATGTTGTGAGGCATATTAAATTTAGCACATTTTGTCTCGAAAATGGGCTTTAACACGCTTTTTGGTGCCATTCGGTACACACACACAAAGCGGTCTACCCACATACAGCTGTGCTGAGCCAGGACTTCCTGGTCTATTACTCGGCATGTTTTTGGCTCTGTAATCTGATGCAGCGAAGTAGTTCTGTGTTTTGATTAGATGCAGCAAGAAATTGGTTAATCATCAGTTGTTTTCTTTTTTAAATATGAGTCATTAATTTACTAGAGACAGTCAGTTACTCTTCCTTAAGCTTTGCAGTTCCTCCTGGATCTCAGAGACTGTATTCCACTTCATGAGCCTGGACTAAATCTCTCAACACCTGGGGCACTTCTGTTAACCTTCCAGCAGATAATGCTGGATCCAGGAGTTGTTAATCTCTTTAATGTTCCACTGCAATTTGCATCATTTCTCCATGTCGCTGGGCTAAAATCTATTTTGTGTTCTGCATTATCTGAAACCTTTCCAACTTTCACTGACTTTCCCAGTCTGTGTGTGTGTGTGCGTGCATGTGTCTCATGCAGTGATTTGTATATCCAACTTTGATGCTGTCAATCTCCCACTATTCTCCCCAGTGAGGGGGAAGTTTTGACAAATTTAAAGGGATCCATGCAGAGATTGTCCCAGCTGACGCGTTCTTTTTTCATTTCCTTCTAACGTTCCCTTTCCTCTTTTAAGCTATGAAATGGCTCAGGTCTTCTTGCAGCTCACTTATACCCTTTTTTTCTCATCTTGTGATGCTGTTCTCCATTATTTTCTGAGTTTTATTCTCCGGTGCATTACAGGGCTCCCCTTTTCTCTTATGACTAAAACTTCCTTAGTTCTGAGATTGCTCACTTTCTTATTAGACTCCAAACTTTTTTCTTTTTTTTTCCGTTTCATAGCTGTAGTGCTGATAGAATTACCCATTTTATCGTGTTTATTCTCAACTCTGAAAGGCCGACTTGTTCTTCTTTCCGCACTACACAAGATGGCCATCGCACAGGTGGACCTTCTGTATCTGTGCTTCACTGACGCTGCTTAACAGCAGAATTATTTAGGTATTAAAATCCGCTGCATACTTTTGGAAGCAAGACAGCAGGTAATAAACATAGTCGGAAGGCTTCATCCTCTGGGAATTTCTGTGCAAGACGTCATGAAAATCAATGTAGTGCATCTTGAAATTTTGCGCAGGGCAAATCTGGTCTTTGGATGACATGGACATCTGTATCTGTAGCAATATGTATTCAGTAAGGATAGTCGTGTGTGGACTGAAGTGGTGGACTGAGCAAATGACAGTTGCTATCCCAAGATCTACGGCTAAAAATACACAGAGATTGCAGTAAATCAGGCAATCTCGTTGCCTTCACCACACAAGCCCTCTCTGTTTTCTTATGATTATAATTTAAAGCAACTTAATAATTAAGTATAGTTCATACATTTTCATATTTAAATGTATTAAGTATTCAAATCTTTTAAATGCGCATTAAATAATTATCTACGAAGACCTCTAGAATCTGAGACCGGTTAAAAAACAACAATTAAATATGTAAATCTCTTTTCACTGAGTTGGCTGAAATTGAGAATACACTATCAAGTAGCATTTTCAGACCAGAAGATCATAGTACAGAATCATTCACAGTCTTTGATGTAATTTCTCTATCATTCCCACTGTAAATTCTGGTAGCGATAACGGTGTTACACATTTCCATTATGGTGGAGAACATGCAGCATTTATGAAGCGTGGCTAAAACTAAGGGGGTTGAGGAGCAAGACTGCGAATCACGTCTTACTCTGCACAGGGGGCACCGCTGTAACAGAGCTCCTTTGGCTCGTATTTCCATAATGCTAAGCAGTAGGTAGGCTAAATTGGCAATACTCTACACAGAGATCTTCAGAGCTCTTCTGCAGCAGAAGATCCTCTTACAGTAAGCCCCTCACACTCCCTTTAAGGCCTGAAACTCTCTCCTTTGGCCATCACATCTATCGTCCTTTCAGTTAACTGCATATCGGCTGCATCTGGAGGCATGGCACAGCCCACAATCATTTTGGCGTGTTTGTCCAAGGGCAACATAAACACATTAAGTCCGATTTTTTTTTTTTCGTCTCCTCGTTATCCCATCCTCGTCGTCACTAATTGGTACCGACCAGCAACCCTGTCAAACCTGCGCACCAACTGTATAATTGTTCAATTACGGTGCAAGCGCGTTTTACATGATCAAAAAAATCATAGATGGGACTTGCAAGTGACCATATGGTTTTATTACCAAAGGCGGCCAATTAGCATTTGCTTTAAAGCTCGTCCCTTAATGTTACCCAGCGTGTCCTTCATACATACTGCATGTCACTGTGCACCGAGCAGCAGACTAAGCTTAAGCATTTCACCTTTATCTTCACAGACAAGGGTAAGATAAGGGCAGAAATATTAAAGCAAAACTGTCCATCTGTCGTCATGTTTTATTTTATTGTTTTGCTGATCTTTGCTTTACACAACCTCTCTCTCTCTCTCTTTCTCTCTCTCCCTCTCTCCGTGACCCCCTCCTATCTCTTTCTATCTATCTCCTGTCTGCGTTGAGAGTGCCGTAGTTAGTGGATCGCTGTGAAATGCCAGCTGTCAGAGTGACAGACGCAGTGTCACCTCTGTGCAGTCACGTCAGCGAGGCGACAAGCCGTCAACGTGTGCATGGGCGTATGTGGGGGTGGGGGGAAGAGAGACGGAGTGTGTGGGTGTTTGTTTGTATTGCTATACTTGAAAGAGCGAGTCAGTGTTTGTCGTGTCAGGCTTTTTTTTTTTTTTCAGAGGATGCAGGTTAGGATGAAATTAAATCAAGGGATTAAACATTCATCGGCTGAGGGGCATAGATGAGAAAGTGTGTGGTAGCAGTAGTTATATGCACGTATTGTATATACATATACAGTAGCTGAGGGTCAGGAGGTGAGCATTAGCCGGAGGTGAGGGGAGGAAAAGGTCACAACAGAGTACAGAGAGAAGTCGTGAATAAACAAAAAGAAGAAGAGTGAAAAAGAGAAATAAGAGTGAGACAGAAAGAAACTAAGTGCCGTGTAAAGAAGCATGATTTGAGGAAGAGGGAGAAAAAAATAGAAGAGTGAAACGCAGAACGGAAGGTCAAAAGCCAGAAAAGAACAAAAGCTGGAGAGAGAGAGAGAGAGAGAGAGAGAGAGAGAGAGAGAGAGAGAGAGAGAAATGGGAATGCGCTGAAAAGCTAAACGCGAGGGTGAAGGGATTAGAGTGGCTAAGTGAGAATGGGAGATAGGGACGGCAATGAAGGAGATGGATTAAATACAGTCGGACAAAGGGAGGATAGAGGGCGGGATTTGTTATGGTTGAGGAAGGAACATGAGCCACTGACCAACAGCAACATTTGGAGGAGCTTTCGTCCCAAGTCCGAGTGTAATACCTCTTTCAGACAGAGATAACGGACACGTGTTCATCTGTTTTCACTACTACCGGTTTATACTGCATCACAGAGTCAGAAAATGGTTTGAAGAACAGTAGGAACTTATTATTATTTGTGTTCCGGAGGGCTCTAATTGTAAGATGAGCTTCGTTGGGGTCCTTAGAATTACTAACCTTAACCCAACTTGATGGTAGTAGCAAGGATAAATAATATTGTAATAGTAGATGACAAACAACTGTTGTGCATTTTTTGACTTTGACACAGTGATAGTGTTATATATCATTTGCTGCTCTCACCTGTGCAGCACTTTACACCTGAAAGAAAGGTGCTGTGCTATGTTAGCAAAGGGGGGGGGTTACTGTTCTTATCAGTCTGCCTATTATTAGTCTGGTGTTCTTTTTTCTTCAACAAAAAAAAAAAAAAAAAATGAACATTGCCAAATGAGTAATGAGCCACATTTGAATATGTTGTCTTCAGAAACTATGCAGGTTATGATTGTGGGCACAGAGGCGCCATGACCATAATGAGTGACAAAAAGTGTCCTAACCTTTTACAATACCTCTGTGTTCCAATTAATCTGGATCATTACAATAATCTACTCAACAGTGAAGGGGTAGTAAATGAACGTGCAGCTTCTGCATTACATTGTCTTAATCTACCAAAAAAAAAAAAAAAAAACCTTTGGGTAAAATGGATGAGGCTGGTGTTGGTCGTAAAATGTAAGTGACATGAAGTGATTTTCAATATTATCTTGTTTATGTAACAGCTACAATAGATAGAGAAGAGCAGCACTACTAGACACCCATGAAAAGCTGATTGTGTCCTTTTGACAGCAATCATTTAGCTGACGATGTTTGATTCACTCGCGGAAACAAAGAGCCAATTTATCCAGCCGCTATTTCAAAACAAAATTCCTCCGTGTCCGTGTTAAGTGGTAACCTAATATTTTTGTATGACATTATGCCCCATCTGGGAAATCATTTCTGAGGGGCAACATGATGAGAATGGAGTCAAATCAATTTTGTTCAGGAGGAAATGGAGGTGCATAAATAATGACGGAGCCCTGGGCAGAAACAGTTGGTCCTGCAGCGAAAAATCTGGCAAATAATTTTCAGAATGATAAAGAATGAATAAATGACCAGCGTAACCTTTTTGAATATCTTCCATTGCTTTTGCATGCATTCACTTTGGAGACTGTCAACTTAAGACAAAAATCTTGAACAAAACTAGTATAACACATTTTTTTTTTTTTTTTTTCCTGCAAGTACTCTAGAGGCATTTGTCTTATTCATGAGCGCCAATCACTCCTGGGGTACCTGACCCTGCCCTCCATGAATACTAATGAGCACAAAATGACGGGGGCCTGCAATTTGCTTCCTTAGCAACCAACGGAGTAGAGCAGATATGAAAATTGGGCGACTGGCATGTCAACAGAGTGCCCAGACACCTCGGACTACAACGCTTTCCCCCACGGGCCTGGGAGAGAACCAAATGGCTTTTATTTACCTGGGAAATGCCGACGTGCAGATAAGTGCAAAATTGGGGGGGAGGGGGCGGCTGGGGAGAAAGACAGAGGAGTTAGAGAGAGCGAGAGATAATGACGAAAAGGCTTTTTTAGCCCCCAAGATGGCAATGAGTCATCCAATTGTGCGTACTGACTCACTGCGGCCTGGATACGTCCGCGGCCCCAGGACGTCTTTGGTCACCGTGGTTACCGGGCACAGGGGTTATGACAAGCCGGAGAAGGAAGTAGGGTAGAAACTCGTACGTTTATATTTACACGAATGTTACAATAAAAAAATTAAAAAAAATAAAAAAACACACAAAAAATGTACCTCCGCAACCGTAAGACACGAGGCACGCTGAGAAATATGTAGGTTGCCTAAAAGCAGTGGGAAGCGTTTATAATTGCTCTGCGGTTGGCTGTTATTTCAGTCTCCAGCCGGCGGGGAGATGCGTTGTCACTATTGACAGACAGACCCTGAATGACAGCCCTGCCTTCTTCTCTCTCTGTCTTCCTTTTCTCTCCCCTGCTCTCTCTCTCTCTCTCTCTCTCTCTCTCTCTCTCTCTCTCTCCCCCCTCCTTGCCATCGGGCAGCATCTCCATCTCTCTGTGTGTGTTCCAGGACCTTATAATGAAATTCATTACTGTTACAGATAGGAGAGTAACACCCGTTTAGAGATCTGTGTAGAAAATCAATCACAGGCTGGTTCAGTGCAGGGAAAGTTCACTGAGGTTTCTCCCTCTCTGTAGTTGCGGTTGGCGTCTGTGTCCTCTCCAGCTGTGGTATTTGCTGTTATCAGAAGGGGGGATTTCTTGTATCGGCGAAATGATACTTTCTCTGACCTTGGGTACCAACGGTGTGTGTCTGCACGAGGAAATCCAGGCTGCGATTTTGTTTAAGAGAATCAGGCATGATATTCAGGTTGAGCGCCGCCACCTACATTGATCTATGATGTAAAAATATTTTTTAAAAAAAAGAAAGAAGGAAAAGCAGTGGCAAGGTCATGGTGTGGCACCTTGAAGTAACCCCACAGGAGGATCTCAAAACCCACTGAATCATTCATTTCTCACGAGCCAAATGAAATGACGACGAGAGAGACGTGTGATGAGCAATTCAGTCCAAAAAACACGTTATGTAAACATTAATATACCTTTGTGTTTTTTCGCGCATATTCTCGAATGCTATGAGCTCATGATTCATTCCGCAGCTTGCTGGGTTAGTTCAAGGCTGAAATGGAGAAAATGAATGTGTACCTTCTGAGCCTCTGATAAAGACGACGGCCACGTTTCCAGCTCAGCACGGGTGGCTGCTCATCTTAAGCTTTCCGCTTTATGACCACAGCGCGTATATTTGTTCTTATTTCACGGCTTGGTCTAACAGTATACAAAGCTCTACCTATACTGTGCGGTTCCTCAAGCAACGGTAAAAAGATTAAGTGTTGCTCACAGCAAGACTTAATCAGGGGCAGTTTTCAGAATTACATTCACATTGTAGCTCAGTCCATTTCACATAGACCGCCTTTGTTTAGATTATCAAGATGGCTACGTTTTTTTTTTCTCCACCCTTTTCAATTTAACCTTGATTTTAGCAGGAATATTTCCATTGAGAATCTCTTCAAGAAGGATTCCTGTTCAAGACAGCAGCAAATAGGGTTTTCTGGTCAAGACAGCAACTAATAGTACATATTTAAGTAAATAATGTCTTGATTATGGAACCATTAAATATTAGCAAGTTTGATTTTTTTTTTTTCTTATACCCTGACACAGAAATCTCAACTTCAGTGACACTTACATACGCCAAACTCCAGTTTCGTTCCAGTTTACGGTCTTGCATTTCTGTAGCACTCAAAGTGCGGTACAACACTTGCCACATTCACCTATTCACACACACACACACACACGGAAGCAGCCATGCAAGGTGCCAACTGCTCATTAGGAGCAATTTGGGGTTCAGTGTCTTGCACAAGGACACTTCAACACGCAGCTGGCGGGGAGCCAGGATTCGAACCAGAGATCTTCCGATCACTACACTACTATCAGTAGCTCAGCATGTAGAACGGGTTGTTCAACATGCTGAGCTACTGATAGTTTTTCAAGGTTTTTACAGAGGATGTTTTTCAGTATTGTTGGCTGAACTGATCTAACCTTGTATTCCTAAGACCATGGAAAATAGTCTTCATTTTCACAGAGATTTCATGCCCGTTGGCACTATAGCCATTACATTATGCAATCACCATTAACTTCATACTAACATGATACAAATCTTGTCTATAGCCAGTTTAAGACAAGACATTTCTGGACATGATTAACGGTTTGATTTTTGATGGCAGTAATATTTTTGATATTCAAAGATGGTCTGAGAGTACTTTATAAAAGGCCTAAATTTACCCAAAAATGAACTCTGGTCATTTTACATAACTTTTACTGTTTACATTTGATGTAAAAAAAAAAAAAAAAAAAAAAAAAAGGCACTACTAGTCTGAAAGGAATGTAAATTCTGAAACAATTGAAAAAACAGATAAAATAACTTGTCACGGAGTAAAAAAGAAGATATTCCATCAAAAAGAGTTTCAGCCAACTCCATGAGCTCCAAGCAATTCAGAGTGGGCTTTCTTCCATTCATTCTCTGATAAAAAAAAAAAAAAAAGGCTACAATATGTCATATCAAATATGATATGCTGACTTAAATAATGACTATTTCATCCCACTGCGGAATTAAGAATCATTCCTGTATCAAAAACAAGCCTACGGAGCTAGAGCAATGACGATGAAAGATGAATGAAACAGGCTTGGCTTTGACTTAGAGGACTAAATGAGACGGCAGAGATCTGAAGTATTCATTTTGGAGAAGACACATTCATTAGTGCGACTAATTTCCAAATAGTTCTCACTTAAACAGACACAATTAATATTCCCAATGTTGAGAGTTACAGCAAACAGAAATAAAAAAGACTTGTGCGTTGTGGGATAAGAATATGTAATTCTTCCAAAAGATTCTCAAATGCGTGAACATGAAAGCACAGCACAGCAGAGCACACAAACAAGTTCATTTTTTTTTTTTTTTCATTTTTTGATTGATTCCAGCAGTTCTGTACCAGAACACGCTTCCTCTCCTCTGGGATATTGAATTGAAAACCCATTCCTTTATAGCACCCATATTTTGCAGAACAGAAAGAGGAGAGGCAATAGTAAGCAATAATAAAAGAATGTAATTGCCGCAGTAAATCAACACTTTCTGCCTTTTTAGAATGTTAAACACTTACGACACAAGCGTGTAAGTTCATAACAGTGCGGCGCTGTGACAGATTTTATTAAGAGTCTATTTCTTGAACAGGATCGGCAGAAAAAGTCCTTGAAATTCAATTCGGGTAGAGACAAAGATGGGCCGATCTTAATTCGTTTCTTCTCTTCAAGCTCCCCATCTCCATCTGAAGAGCTCGTCTGAGTGAAGTGACCCTGCTTTTCAATAACCGTGACTGTAAATGCGTGATTCAGAATCCCAGCCTTATCAGCTCCCAGAGACTAAAATAGGGACCATCACTCAGCCTGCTTAATGCTCAACCCCAGCACCTTCAGGGACAGTCCTCCAAGTTTGTCACCGCTTGTCAGGTCTTCCATCACATCCCCAGAGGGCTCAGCAGTCACAAGCAAAAACTATATTTCTTTCCCCTTTTAAACCCCATTGTAAGTCTGTGATGATAAGAGCGCATAATAGGTCAGGACGCTTTTTTTTTATTAGTTGTACCGTTTTGTTGAAGGGGTACAAATAAAGACATATTTTATGATTGACACTCCACCCACCCCGCGTCTGTGATTGATCGGATTCCTGCAAACATTCTTTGAGAACGGTGCCAAAGAAGAAGTAAAATAGTTTGTACCAAGTAAAGATGACCCATTATCTGAGCTATTTTGACTCTTTGGTGTGACCTTCTATCACATTTCCTCCTTGTCTCGAGATCGTAATGAGGCCCTTTGATGGGTAAGTACAGGAAAACAGAAAGCGCACGCACACAATCACAGCGGCCCTATCATCCGCTTTGCATTTTATCCATGATTGAGGATGAAATGCAGCAGGCACAAGGAAAAAAAATCTCGGCCTTCAGTTGAGTGGTTTGTTTATGTGCTGCTGCAGAAAGCGACTTGATTTACTAATCTCACTGATGTTGCCATCTCTTCAGTATTCTTCCAGTATTTTTCTGACTCAGCCTCCGCAGGTGGTTAGCTGGTGTAAATAAATGACAAATATTCCTTTGGCAAATGTTTCCAGACAAACAGTAAAAACGGCCAAACTCAACTGCCAAGGCAGGAAATACGTTCCAATAAAGTAAGGTGTTACTCTCCGAGCAAAATTGCCAGTTTGTCCCTATAATCATTGGTAAAGCAAAGAATTTCAGAGTGTCAGAGAGGTTATTGGAGCAGTACTAAAAAAAAAAGTTACCTCTTCATTATTTATAGATATTCGGTCTTTTCATTGCAATGCAATGAATCTCTTTTGTGCCTACAGTGCTTCGAACTATATCCAGTCAAGGTGAGTGTAAACTCTGAAATGCAATTAATAAAACACTAATATTGAGCGCACCATTTTCCTGTAGCAGCTTTAGCTCACAATTATTTTACAGCCAGAATTATACAGTCTGTGAACATTTTCTTTCTTTTCTTTTATATATATATATATATATATATATATATATATATATATATATATATATATATATATATATATATATATATATATATATATATATATATATATTTTTAGGAGGAGAGAGAAATGAGTATGAAATGCAAGGTCTGCAGCAGGAATTAACTTTCACCATCTGTGGTGAGGAGCAGTATGGTATTGGCTGTGGCAGTGATGAACCTGTCTGAACATTTTTTTATTGAATGAGACCAAAATCAAGCAGGATTTTGGAAGGTCCCAGTAAAGAAACAGTCTAACGAGGTCCGCACACACACACACACTAACAGCTCGTCAAGAAAGGCGAGGCCATGCCTTTTCTACTTCAGACAGTTTAAGAACATCAGAGTCTATCAGAGGTCCCCAAAGATCTTCCACTGTGGAGAGCATCCCATCAGGGGAGCATCTTCAGCTGGTCTGAGAGCTGCTTTGCTCAGAACCTTAGAGCCTTTCAGAGGACCCTTACACCAAAAGGTGCATAACCGCAGCTGATAGGATTATGAAGGATCCTCACCACCAAGTCTAACACGGAGAGAAAATGCTTTATTCCTTAGACCGTCGGAGTGGTTCAATTCTGACCTCTGTACATCCTCACGTTTGCCTTGCAGTTTTTTTTTTGTTTGTTTGTTTGTTTTTTGATTCCCTTGTACCAACTTGCATATTTAAATATTTGTAGACTCATCATTCTTGTACACATGCCACAACATTTGTACATTTTCTGTTTTTATATGGTGAAACATTTCACAGACCACCACATCACATATGCATTTATATTACATACACAATAGCTCTAATTCTTATTTTCTATTGTACTGTATCATTTTAGCACAGCCTAATGAGTGTGCCATCCAAGATTTTACTGCACATGTTGGTATATGTAACGGATCAAACTTATGAAATGGACCTGTGATCACTTGTCTGTGGACTGTATTAAATGTTAATTGGATCGTCTTAGTCTACTGTAGGAAAATGACGCGTTTTCTACTCTAGCTTTGATTTGTAAATTTTGTTTACCATACTGTAGCAACCATGAAAACAGAAGTGCATTTGAATTGACAGAATGATTGATCTCCCCCCCGCCCCCCCCCCCAATGGGTTCCATTGTGGGAGGTTTCTACACTGCCTGTCAACCTCATTACGTCCGACTTGGTGGTACTCTTGGAGATAGATTTAGACCATACAATAAATAGCCTTAAGCGAGAGAAATGAAATGGTTTAATCACCATCAGAGTAAGGATTCGGTCATGGTTAGATAAGAGACACCACTCATAGATTATAGAAAGCATCCTTGCCTTAGTTTGGAATTTTTGATTGCCACTGACTTCCAATATGACATAAATGCTTGTTCCCGCGATGGCACGTGATTTGGGTTAAAGGTGCTGACGCGTTGGGTTTGCAGCCGCCATCCCGAAGCATCCCAAAGTGTCAGCATATGAAGAGTTGGGAAAGAGGCTCAAAAATCAGCTGTTCTTACAAATAGGACCTTTCAAATAAGTAATTCATTAAAATGTTGTGTTACAAATGTGATTTAGTTTCACCAGCGCATTTTGGATTTTGCATGGGACAGCGACCTCTGTATGTTCTTAGTCCCATATTACATTACCTGATATCCTCCTTTGCTCCCATCATAATTACCATGGCCACTAGAGGTCGCTGCTAAACCTCTATGCATATGTATATACATCGTATAGCTGCTTGCACAGACCATCTACACAACCCTTTTCCTGCTTGAGGATGGCCTTGGATTTTTCAGTCCCTATGAGAGCTATGTCTCAGGCACCTAAGACATGTACCAGAAAATGTATCAGTGAAATCCTGCAAGCTTTTTTTTTTTTTTGTGTGCGCACAACCGCCCTTTGAAACTGTATCAGTCACTGCTCACATTTGCAATCGCGCACTAAGGTCGTCTCGGATTTGTTCGGAAAGGTCATCAGTTTTTTGTTTTTTTTTTATGTCATCTGCCTAAGATTTACATCTCTTCACATAATCACATATGTCGCTGTGGAATTCTGTGATGAGCAAAGTCTGGAACAAACTGCGGTGACCACGCTGAATATGCATGAACGTTGCACATCGTGTTCCGGATGCATAGGTGTCAATGATTTCCTCCTGAGTCATTATCATAAACTGTGATTTATTGGAATAGTAGCGTGGCGGCAGCGCGACATGATTACCCAAAGCAGTGGCACATAATATTCTAACCTGCATAATCAAAATCTCCCTCAAGAAGCAATATTACTTGAGATGTTCTGACGCTTTCTGTTGTTTCAATTCCACACTCTACCTGAAGTCTGGAGGGGGAGAAACGCCTGTCAATTTTCATATCACCTCTTGATTTATTTTGAGCAGTTATTAAAGTTCACCTCCCTCTGAGAATTTCCATAATGATCTCTCTTACACTGGTATATATGAGGCGCACAGAGTGCCTGGGCCTACCAGCATGTCTTTTATTAAATCTGTGAAGCTGTGAATTTACTCAAAGGCATGTATGATTAATGAAGGTAAGGATCCAATACAATATCACCGCCTGTTTCACAACTTCACAACCCACAGCTTTGCACTGACGGGGGTGGGGGGGCTTTTCAGGATACGGCGGCGACTTTTGTTCATCATCTGGAGGTCACACTGAATCATTCAATACTGTATCGATTAACGTGCTCCTTGTGTCCAGGTGGAAAGCCCGTCGACACCTGGAATGCCGCCGTCCGGCTCTGCGTCTGCCATCGAGGATGAAGTTCTGTATTTTGGTGTATGTTGTTGCATTTGACCAAAACAATGATAGTCGGTGTTTTTCAAGCGTGCATCCGATACCGGCACACTTGAGACACGCCGATAAACAACTTCAGCGGCCGGGCAACATACAGAAAGCCAAACACAATGAATAATTTCCCTGTGTGCTTCCAAATAAGAGTAGTGTCTGCGGTGGCAGGGGACTTGCCAATCCACTACGCGTTACTGTAAAACGCTGAAAACTGATTTCCCCCCCCCCCCCTGCCTGCCTGCCAGTCATCTCTCATCAAGAGTTCAATCCCATGCGGAGGAGAAAAACAAATTAAGCAATACATAAACGCTCAGAAATACATAGCTGTCATGGTGGGCTCTTGCTGCAAATCTGTCAGCGCGCCCCAGGAGGCTGGCCGAGCGCTTGCTGTGTGGTAAACGGATGAAAACATCCCGACATCCAGACATGCTTGCCTCAAGATCCCCGAGCTTTCCCTCCATTGCAGGCTGCAAGTCGTAGCAACTGATACTTTGTCACTCCTCGGTCAATAAAACCAGAGCCCCCCGTGGCGTCCCACTCCGTCACCTTTTAATTACAAACCTTTAATATTTAAACAGAATCGAGGGGGGAAAAAAGTTTAAGTCCAGGCAGAGAGAAACACAAACTTTTTAATGTACTCGCTTTATTTCTCTGACTCACTTTGGAAAGAGTCACGCTACTCCATCTCCTTTCCTTTCACCACTTTTTTTTTTTTTTTTTCTCCTTCTCACACTCTGTGCCACTTTATTCCTCACTCCACTCTCACCTTTATTCTTATCTTTGTCACCCTCATCTATCCTGCTGGCCCAATTTCTCATCTTCGCTGTCTCACGCTCTCAGCAATGGGTTCATAAAAGGAACGACAACAACAGACAGATCTTCGCAGACGAGCATTTGGAGTAGAAAGTCAGGGCGCTCACCTGCATCCATCAATGTCACTGTGCACAGTTGGTGAGCCCCCGCCAGCATCCTGACATCACAGCGGGAGTTACAAATGGATGTGACACTCTTGTTCCTTTTCTCGCAGCCCTCTCTCTTTGCTTGCGTGCCTCCCCAGCCGCGACATCCCCCGAAATACAGTGGGTATCTCTCCTCGCCGCCGTCGAGAAGATCTATTTTCAATCTTTAACCTACAGCCTTTTAGAGATGTGAGCTTTTAGCTCTGCCTAAGATATCCCCGCCTGGTTCCCCGGCATTTGGCTTTCATCAGCGGCAACGGTGGAAATGTCACATATCTCTCTCCTGCTTCCAAGTTACAGTATGTGAATATTTGGATTTTGACTGCGGGGGATAATGGTGTGACCTTCAGGCATAATAAGGCTTGATTCTCATAAGAGCAAATTAATGTGCAGACGAGAGGATTGAGAGCGCTGTGTGGGAAGAGGGAGAGGTGTAGGATCCACAAAAGGTCATGATTACAGTCATTAAGGAAACATACTAGACAGAGGAAATAGATTATAACACTGGCTTTTGTGTTGCCAAACATCTCCCTGAAAGGATATTAACAGGTCAGACTGCTGTTGTTGGTGCTGTGGGTAAATTGTATAATCAGCGTGTTTTCATGTAAAACATCTTTCTTTGGTTCATCTGTTGGGATAGCAACGACGATTCCGGTTCATGAAAATAGTAGGTTAGTGCAGATTTTTGTTTTTTTTTTTTCCTTTAAAAGCCAGTGGTTTACATATTTGGTGTCTGAACGAAGGCTGTGATTTTGCATTAAATGCTGCTGCCCATCAGCGTAGCGCCGTCTCTCTGAGGTCCCCACAGCTCAATGAATGCGCCGCGTCAGAGCAAGTATCAGCTACGCATGCAGAGCAGCCCAACGGAGATTTCTCTTCTGCGGCGTGTCCCATTTCTTCCCTGCCACCTTTACCCTTCTGCTGAGTGTGCATTCACCTTAAAAAAAAAAAAAAAAAAAAAAAAAGTTGATGTGTCCCATTTAAAAACTTCACTCTGCCAAGTGATTGTTAGTCCGTCCAATCTCTGTCTGAATGGAGAGTTTTACCTCTACGCTTGGTAGAGCATTACCTATGAAACTGCAAATAGCTTGGAAAAAGTTCACAGGAGATGACGGTAAAGGTATAATACCACCATAGTAGTTTACAGATATAATATATAACATTCCTGCATTTTTTTAACATTATCCCAAATGTTTCCAATGATGTTCAAACCCAGAGAAATCCGTAATTAACTGAAGGTTGCTGTAAGTTTCATTTGGCCGCCTGTTGCTGTAATGCAAATACAATTTTACGATACTATCTTGCTATCAGGTGGCTGTTTATAATTGAAGACAAGCAACTCCCATGATTCCACATTACTTGATCTTTTGTTTTGTTTTGACTGAGAGCCTCCTAGCGGCAGAAATTAAATACAGAGCGTTCAAACCTGTGGTCCACTGCATAAAAACACAAAAACACTGACAAAAGACGATGGCTTTCAATATCATTACTACAACCACGAGCCTTTAGTTTTTCCACTTTCCACACCGTCAATGTTTTGGTCGAAAGGCAGCAATTAATGCTGCGGCGTTCGTAACATTTATGTAAATATGACAGCCACTAATTTAATATGTGTCACTGCTGATGTCTTATTAAACATTCTGCCACAAAACAGAAGCAAACATCTGCTTCTTTATCGTCAACAAATGTCAGAACAGTCACTTTACTCTTCTCAAGAACCCTAATTCTTCAATCGGTCACCTCAATTACACCAAATTGATGCGATATGACAGTGAGCCTTCAGCCACCCGCAGTAAACGTCATCATAGCACCATTGCTGATAGGTAAAAATGTTCTCATTGTCAGGCAGCAGTGACAGTGCACTGACCTGGCATTACCTCTGTAAGTTTACCTCAGCCTTACACAACTCCGGGCTCCTTAACGTTTCTTATCACACCTCAGCCTCTTTCTTCTCTGTAGGGGGGAACCATGCTGGGGAAACCAAATCAAAAAACATTAAGACCGACACTCAGGGCTTCGCTGGTGCCAGGTAGGTACAACAGCAAACACTGATAATACTAGAGGAAAGTCCCTACGAGTGCGGATGGGAAATTAAAAAAAAAAAAATAAAGGCACTGCAATACTCATATCAAGATCTTGAGAGCTTACGTGAGAAGTCAGATGTTTGTCGTTCCGCACTTGTAATGTAAAATTTAAAAGCTTTTCGTGACCTGTTGATTGTGGTATACAAACAGTCCAAAGCCCATAGATGCTGTGGGATGGAGATTACCGGTTCCCTCCAGATTTAAAAAGTAATTCTGAAACAGTGCAAGAACCATTAGGATTATGTGTTACATCCTAATTTGCGCTCCCACTTTCCCCCAGAGCTTTGCTGTTCATCTGAATTGCTATAGGGGGATCCTGGATCCCCAACGGCGCCAGATGGTTGCCAGTTTCCCGGTTGCTGCCCAGTCAGCTGTGAACAGAGCAGCCAATTGTGAATTAGGGGAGAACCGGCAAACACCTGAGGGCTTTGGAACCACTGACAGAGGCAGTGGAGCGTCATTTGTACAGTTTGCATCCAAGTACTTGTCCGCCTGTGCTCGGATCTTAATTGACCACATTCATCCCCTAAACCTCTGCCCTACATGTTTAATCTCAACACGCATCTGCTCCCAAATATGTCTCCTAATCACAACTCCGCTTAGCTGCAGGTAGGTATCTTGGAATTATTCCCTAAGGTGCCTATTCAAACGTCGTGCCGCTGCAATTATTACTACGGCATTGCTCCCAGGGTGTCCTCATCTTATTTCTATGCTCCTTACTAAATAAAACACGAGGTGAGTGGGTGTTTTCTCTAGACTGATGGTGGATGAACTGTAGCACATGTTACGCCCCTCCATCTAAAGCACTGCCTTTGCATTGATATTGACTTACAGTAAAGTAACATGCCACGTAGGAACACTATGTACAGACCGTATTTGAAAGCAACACTCTCACTCAATCGGAGGCATGCATCCCTCTATCTCCAGATGATGACACTGTCATTGAATTGATAATAGATTTTTTTTTTTTTTTTTTTTTTTTTCAGTGAGTCAGAGAAAGTCTTGTTGGCCTTCTGCTTTTGTACAAACTAATTCCGACAGCATGGAGAGAAGTGTTAGATCGACACGCTGAGAAATCTTTCAAATGTGATGTCTGTAAACAGCCGTGTCTGCTAGAGTAAAAAGAAAAAAAAAAAAAAAAGATCAGAAATTGGCGCGTTCTTACAGTATTCCTCCAGAGCATGAGTGCACTCACAGCTGTTTAAATTCAGTCGGCTAGCTCACAGGGAACAGTTTATTAATATTTATTAATAACTGTGAAAGTCAAGTTTAACCTTATGTAATGATCTGACTTCATCACTCCCCACATCAGAAGTATTAGTTTGCACGGAGGTGCAAGAAAGTGAGCGTGACAAATTTCCAACCCCGTCAGGGGAAAAATTAGAATCTAAAACATATGAATTGGGATAAATCAGATGCACTCGACTATTGCAATTTGTGTTTTGGGATAATTTGGCAGGTTTATGCTGTCACAAAAATTCTACACAAGCTTGACACTTCCAGAAAGGCTGTTTTCAAGTTCGCGTTCATGTTATCGGCGCATAAAAATGGCAGGAACATGCCTGTGTAACCGGGTCTTTTTATACACAGCCAATTTATGTTTTTTTTTAAAAAAAGTCTGATCCAGTAGTCTTGCAGCTCCTCGCCGAGCTGAGTTCATTGCGAGGCTATCTGTCACCAAAGAAGAAGACGGCGGTGTCAATCTCACGCTAATTTCGGCTGGTTATTCAACAACTGCGGTGTTTTATGTATGCAGAATTCATCATGGATACGCACATACTTGCAAAGTTACAGGCATATACAGGAGGAGGCTTACAATCTAAAACCTTCCAGATTTGGGGCTCCTCTCAGGAGAGACAAACCAATTAAAAAAACGACAGCAGAGCCTTATCCGAGTTCTGTCTTTGTGTTGCTCAAAAACCTCCCTTCCTCATTTTCCTCTCCTCACCCCTCTCTCCTTCCCGTCATTTGTGGGAGCGGGTCTAGCTTTAAGGGCAGGGTAAGACGGGGTGGGGGTAGGTAGGGGGCCATCTTTTGTGTCTTTGTTGCTTAGGATATTCGAGTGTAATTGCTGCACTTGCTGCTAATTAACGGTCTAACCGAGATAAGCTGGAAGCGGGCTCAGAGGCAGTATCTGTGCGGATTCACTGATAAAGGGCCATTTTCAAGAGGAGGCAGAAACCCGCATGACAACCTATCAGACGTGGGCTAACTGAGAAGGAACGTCCTTTCATTATAATTAGGCAGGATACATATAAGAGAGCAACCATATAAAGTTTTTTGTTGACGCTATACTTTGTTTGGAAGTACTTTAAGAGAACATCAGCAGTTGTTTTTTTTGTTGTTTTTTTTATCGTAGCAGCACATGAAGAATAACACGTGTTTCGTTCCATGATGCAACTTCAGAGATTGAAAAAGGTCAAAGAGTCGGCGGCCAGTTAAATGACTTCAGAGGAACAGCTGTTGTCACAGATAAATATGCTTTAAAGTGTTTGCAAAGTCTGCTTCTTCGTGTCCGACTTCTGATTTAGAATTCCCTCGAGAGCACACAAGGAATATACAGACAGACAGAAAACACAAAGAGACGCGGACTGCAAAGAGACACTGTGGTTGGGTATGACAGCCACTCATGGTTCAGTAGCATGTTTTTGCTCTGTATCACCCTCGAGAAGTTCAGAGGAGTTAATCCGTCAATGACGACAGCGCCTTAATATAGAGGCCAAGGAGGAGAGGGAATGTGTGCAGACGGATTATGGGTAAGCAGATGAGCAAACATTAAACATTATAACAGTAAACACTGATGGATTTGGTCTTTGCCGGAAAAAAAAAAGATGGAGTAAAAAAAAAAGAAAAAAAAAGAGGGATCAGAATAGGAGCTAGAGGTAAAATTGAAAGGGGTGTGGAGGTGTGGGGAGGTGGTTTGATGAAGTGGTTCCCCCTGCTGTTTGCAAATGTGAAAACGTTGTTTTTCACGAGCGCAATTTTTGATAACATAGCAATCTGGGAGGACTCATCCCCAGCTATTTTCAGTCATTACAAAGCAAATTATAGCTGAATGTCAAGGCAATTTCCAGATAATCACTGGTGTTGCGGAGATAGACATTGGTCCCTACTCCTGTCCTCTTTTTTTTTTTTTTTTTTTTTTTTTTTCCTGCTGGTGGCAGTACATTTCACTCTGCAGTTGAAACCTAAAGTATAGCTCCATTCTCTCAGCCAGAGCCTATTATTCCTTGCCTCGGTCCTGGAGAGATTCAATTCCACAATCAGTCCGTTGAACTTGGCATCAACAAAGAGCGGCCCGTTCCCAGTGGACTGCTGCTTTCTCCCTCCAATCTTCTGTCTTTCTCTAGCACATCTTCCTCTCAACGACGCCTCTTCTCTTTCCCTCTCTCCGCGATAGAAACGATAATAGCAACGAGCTGCAGCGCGTCGATTATTTTTGTCACATTTTACCTCCGTGGGGGTTTTTTATTTTAGCGCTGAGATCATTATCCATCAATGAAGGTTCCCATGTGTGGTGGGACATGACAACCGCTGCCTAAGCTGGTACTAGCTTGCTTCATATAACATGTATCTCCAGGTTCTTGTGTTTGCACTGATGAGGGAGATCAAAATCAAACAAGCTATGCTCAAAAGGGAGCCGTTATTGGGGCGCAGGTGAGCCCGTGGACACAGTGCCAAACAGTGAAGGGGACCAATTACGGGGAAGATCAACAATGATGCGGTGACAGGACGGGGAGGCGGGTGAGCGCCAATGACACGCAGGTGATTCGGCCCGGTGGCAGGGGAGGTAATGCTCGTCCCCGTGGCTCGCTGACAGGGTTTCGGAAACAAATGTCATCAACACAGCACAAAGAAGAGCAGGCGGGCAGCTGCAGGACAGAGAGAAAAACAGCAAAGTGTCTGCCGTGGTAGGGTTACATCACAAATGGGGGGGGGGGGGAACAAAGCAAAGTGTTCCCACACCTGTTAGCACGCATGTGAGCCTGTGTGATCACTGTTTTGGTGCACAGGCAGTCGTATTCTATCACACTTACAATCCAAATGCCAAGAGAAAACTGCTCCCGCCATCTGTCTCTCCTCTACCTGCAACGCCCCCTCCTTCCCCTCCACCTCGCCACTCGTTTCACGTCTGCTTTCCCTGCAGCGTTTGTGTTTACTCGTTCTGCGGTAACAGTTTCCCTTTCCTTCTTCTCTCCTCTTTCCACTTCCATTCTTTCCAAGCCACTGGCTGGGGCCTTTAATCGTCAGTGGCACCTGTCCCCAAGAGCCGTAATGTCCCCCATCCATCAGTGGGGGATGACGGGTTGCATGCTGCCCTCCCCACCCCCCCACCCCCAAGACTGGGCCAGGTGGGGAGGGTTCACACTCTACCAGACCATAGCGGTTGGAGAGTGTGTGTGTGTGTGTGTTGGTGTGTTGTAGAAGCTGACACTCATGGTCACTGGATCTGGACTCTTAATCATTGAGGCCTGATGTGTGTGTCTCACCCCTCCCACCTCCACCTCTACAGCACTTGCTACACATCCCCAGGGGGTGAGGATGGGGACGGAGGAGACGGGAGGGTAGAGGACACCCTAGACTGTCCCTCTGAAGGATGATTCATCTCTGAGCTCTGTGGTGTCCACTAATGCGGTGATTGATGCCGGTCGTCAACAGGAAGTCATCCAGGTTTCCGTTCGAGGGTTTGTGAACATTGCTCGCCAGAGCCAAATCAATATTTTGGAGATCAATCAAAAGACAGACAGTTTTCAGTGGACACTTTAATTAGTTTCTGAGTTCTTAATACTTTAATTAGATCAAGTTTAGCATGTGTGAATGCCTTTACACCTTGATAGTGAAGGACTCCTTATTCCAACATTTATAGTGCACAACTCAGGTCTTGTTGGGTCAAACTAATGCGACATTTAATTCAGGCACATTTAGGCTGCACCGATGTTGCATTTATTTCATTTAGCAATTAATAAATAAATTAACTAATTAGGTCATTTATTCTTCCTTTAACATCAGTAGCGTACGCTTATAATTGCTCAATGTGTAAAACCATGAAGATGATTTTTAAATGGCAACAGGGGGTTTCAATAATGTAATTAATTTGCTGTTCTCTCATTTCTCTTTAATTTGACGTTTCAAGTCTGATTGTATGGCGGCTCATGTGTCTTGCCCTATCTGGCTTCGTTGCGGATGTAAAGGAATTTCCGTATGTTTAGTTTCACTGGTTCATGGTCATAAATGTGTCTACATACCCTGCTCACCCAGGAGGTATAGTTTCCCTGAGGTCATGCTTTGGGTTGCAGTGAACGACTGCTGTAGGTGCAGCTGTAGAGATAAGGTGCTGTCTCCCAGACAACCAAGGTCACATACTCTTCCTGAAGCATCTCAAAAAAGAGATCCACTGTCGCCATATGGCAAATTCCATAAGCTCCTGTCAAATGCACCATGACTCAGGTATGCACGTTTTTCCATGCGGTGTTCTGCACCGACTGGGAAGTTTCATTCAGAACTGTAAGTGTTGCATTGTGTTACTACATGTACTGTTGAGCTATGTTCTCCTTGATTGAGCAGGGCAACGTGTCCCCTGAATCTCCTTTCTGATGTGCAATTCTGATGAAAAGTTCCACCGGCTTTCCCATGAGCGTTGGATATTTGGTCTCTAGATGCCGCCGTAGTTTTGAGGGCTTTAATGCTTCATTTGATAGCGTCAGACCACACTCCACGCACTGGGCTCTTGGCTCTGCCTCTGTTTACAAAGACGTACTTGATGAAGTCAGGATTGTACTGCCGCAAAATTGTCTTTTCAGTGGCGTCGGCGCCACCTTCGTCTTCATTTTTTAGTTTGAAAAACTTCTCCATCACTTTTGCTACAGGTGAGCGGCTAGCTGAATGTCTTCTTCTGTTCTTCTGTGAGCATCTTTAACAACTTACTGACGCATTACCGCCACCATGTGGTCAGAAGCTGCATTGTAACTGAGCGTCTCATGGATATCGCAGCGTTTCTCTGGTGTCTTCAGTTGATGACTTATGCAGTCCCGTGGCCCTCGTGGCCCACAGGTGCAAAACTGCAGCCCTGTAGGTGGTGCTTGCGGCCCAAGTTTGGGACCTATGGTTAAGAATCAATGGTCTGAAACAAGAAGGAATATTCTGCTGAAGAAAGTGACCATGAATGCAATACAATGCAAACGATATTAGTACGATCGAAATTCTCTCCACAAACTCACTCAGGGAGGCCAGCTTGATGACAGGGAATACAGTCCCAAGGTGATGCACAGCGGCTCTTACTCTGCGAATGAAAAAGCCATGGCAGGTTCAAATGGGGACGGAAGAGGTTTGAAGAGGGAGAGGAGTGAGAGGGATTCGAGTAAGTGCCCACCGCTGGAAGCCCACGCTGCATCAGGCTACAGCCTCTTGAGGTACAAAGCCGGATGACAAGACAGGACGTACGTTCAGTAGACATCTCTGCAGCACAGTTCCAATTTGGCATTATGTCTGTTTATTATTCATTTCAATTCAAAGGCTTTGCTTGCATGAAGAATTTCAAGAAACAACAATTTTGCCGAAGCATCGAGGTGCATCTTGACTGTCCCCCTGAAGAATGATGCATCTTCAATTCTACTTATTTTTAAAAATGTTCTAAAATTCGAACATCTTGCATCATTTAGGTAAATGGACAGAGTATTCATATTGTTGATATGGTGTTGAGGTTATGACTCCTTGGTTTAGGATGAGTTTGTTATTGCTGAATAAGCAATAGTATTGAACCAAATATTTTATTAATGCTGTTACCCACTTACAGTTGGATCCAGAATTGAAAATGTAGATTTCTAGATGACCTATGTTACAGTTTAGAGGTGTGCCAAACTGTTTAAAGATTCATTCATTATGTTAACATTTGAATTTGGAATCAGCATTTGAATGCTGCAGAGCTTTTTCCCCCCCATGTTTACTCATTCTGTTTAAATCTGGTATTTCCACACACTTACAAAGATTAGGCTACCCTATTATTAGTATTATACGAATTTGAACCAATGCAGGGTTTTTTCCGAATTGTGCGATCCAAACATTTTAAATAATTCAAGAGCATTGTTAAGCCCTGAAGTGAAAATGTATATATATATATATATATATATATATATATATATATATATATATATACATATATATATATATATATATATATATATATATATATATATATATATATATATATATATATATATATATATAAAAGGAAATGTTGACGCTTCAATCCATATTTGTTCCTACCTTTCCTTTCCCAAAACGATATTTTCACTCCATTCAAGAAAACTGTGTTGCTGTCCTGGTTGCCGTCTAGCAGCAATCTAACAGCACTTTAAATTACATTTATATAACCGCATAACAAAAAATGTATTGCGGCTCTAACCCTGTCATAGCATAATGTTGCTATAAGCCTTAGGCTGCGATTATTTCATCTTTTTTTTATGCCTTTATTGGATTAGTCTGCTGCCCACACTTGTTTATGTTGACGAAAACTGACGAGATACATACGTTAAAGAAAGTTGATGTAATAAAAAAGAGACTAACTAATTTAATCCGATGAATCATTTTATTCAAATTTAGCTTTGGGAGTTTTTTGGGATCATGACGTCGGAAACCACAAAGAGGGATATGCAAAGCTTTATTTCGAAAACCTCAAAAAGTAATGTAAAAAAAGTTATATATGGTACAGCCATATTGTGGTGCGACCAGTCAGTCAGAAAATTACAAAATATAGGTCGGATTGGCTGCTTGGGGAATGCAGGTCTTATAAAGCAGCTGCTCTTTGTATCCGAGTCCATTTCACAAAAGTTAGACTTGGCGATCAATATGTCACAACCTGAAAATACCAAACCACACAGCTTTGCAAAGATTACAAAGCCTTAATAAAAAAAAAATAAAAAAAAACTTGTGCTCACACTCCCACTTGATTGACTGTACCTGTAATAAACAGCTCTACTTTGATAGCCAGGCAGCTGACACCTGCCTGTGAGCTACTACTTGCGTTTACATGCCCCGATGAAGACTGTGAGTTGAAATACGTAATCGCTGAGCCATTCTTTAAGGGCTTTTTTTATTTTTGCAAGGCAGTGTGCCGCTGTATTTTTTGGTTATGACTTTTTTTTTGATCACGCAGCAAAGTACCAGTGTAATCTTTGTTTTCGTTGCCACAGACAGAACAGAAGTTGAAATACCACAGTGGCTCAAAGCCAAAGAAAGAGTAAATTGAAACAGACGTATCTTTTTGAACTTGAAAATGATTGTTATTTCTGTTTTTTTGGGTTTTTTTTTTCATTTTCAAAACAAACAGGGTGCCAGTTCAGAGCTCCATGACATTGCATACTGGAGACAGCCTTTTCTGCCTCCTGTTTGAGTCTGGCATCCTCTGATTCTTGTCAAGTTTAATTGCAATCTTTACAAACCATCAATTGACTGCATTTCCGCTACACCGGTGGTGTTTGGAGCTTTGCGCAACCGTTTCCTCAGCAATATCTCACTTTATCTGTTCTCTTTAAAGAAATCACTAAAAGAGATGATAAAAAGCTCATTAACGGCTGTCTGCAGTGAAATGAGCAACAGCACTGTTGCCATTTGCTACACTACACGTCACTCATCCATAATTGGAAAAAAAAAAAAAAAAAAGATGATCTGACAACATGCCAGCATGAGACGTTTCTCTTTTTTCGCTCTCACTCTCGCCTTCTTCTCTAACTCTATATTTAGACCCAGGAGATGAGCAGGGAAAGGTTTGCTCTAGGAAAAAAGCAGTTGCTAGAAACACACTTGAAAAAAAAACACTGAACGCTCAGCTCAGTTGGATACACTCAACAAGAGAACCATTTTATCTCCTTCTTTTTTCACGTTGTTACCATAGGGGCCCTTTATCATCAAAAAGGCGCAGTGTGCAAATTGCAAACCGTTTTTTGCCATGTGCATGCAAATCCAACCAACTAGCTGATTCAACAATCCAACAGTCCTATGTGAAAAATATATTTCACAAAAAATGACATGGGGGACTTTTGAGGGACATGCGACTGTTAAGGTGTCAGTATCGGTTCACGTCAAAACAAAAATATGCCTTCCTCTCGTGAACACGGAGTCATCACAGGAGACATTTGCAGCACGACATATGGAAATTCAGCTATAAATGTTGAGGGGTGCTTTACTGTATTTCTTATTGCATAATACATCCTGGCTCAAATTTGCAGAGGTTACACAAATGCCTGCGCAGAGACAAAACCCTGGACACCTACACAGGTGATGAAGCCATCCAAAGAGCTTGCTGGGATCACCTATTTCTGAATACATTCTATACATAGAATCGTAAAGGTGCAAGTCGTGCTGATATATCGCACCATCCATATCTACTGCGGCCTTGCACAATCCAGGTCAAACTTTTTGTACTACTGGATAAGTCTTCACCTACTTCAAAATCAACCACACTATCTATGTTTCTATTCACATTCTATTTATATTTAGTCTTTCAAGTATTTTTAGTATTGTTTTGCACCTAAAGACCATGGCAAATTCCTCGTACGTGTAAACTTACTCGGCAATAAAACCAATTCTGACTGCCTCCTGACTTGTAATAACAAACGCAACAGACCAGGGAGGTAGATCGTCTGTATGTGTTTTATCAACAAAATGAGAGAATACACTTGTTATCCTCATAGTTAGGTTATACTTATATTTACAGGATATTAACGCTGCTGTCACTTTAGCTAACTTCCTGTCAGTTCTGCACTTTTAATTTATTCCCTCCGTCCACTCTACGTCAACACATAAATGCAAAGCGGAAATCGTCAGACCTGGCAGATAAGGGTTACTGACCAAACATTTTAAAAGTGATTACCGCTATTTTTTTTTATTAACAAAAACATCACTTGCAGCAGCTTTGAGTAAAAGGTTATTTGATGATGAATGGCAGTACATGCTGTACAGTGACAACATACCTGTCGTCTTTTGTGTGTTGATCATGACAACGTTTTAGTTGAATTGGCCAAGCGGTAGTGCATGCCTTCCTTTCACCATTCATTCTTGTGCACTCTAACACTCCTTCCATACAACCAGTATTATTTTATCTATCTGTTCTCCTATAACATGTGCAGTGCACCTTTATAAAATGTTGCTATGAAGGCTACATAGCAAGGCACAATGCTACTCCTCATCTCAAGTCACTAGTTCTGTTAACAACTTGCATTCACCTCAGCAGCGACCTTTGCTCTACGCTAATGGCTTCAGTGACCTGAACACTAGCAATGGGAAGTACAGCGATATAGCAATAGCAATGTCCTTGTCCGGTAGAATATTAGAATATCACCGTGTAACCATGTTCCCTTCAAAGCCCTGCATTCGAAGGCCACTTCTGTAAGATTTGTAGACTTTCTTTGAGAAGTCTCTTATATATGTATTCACATATTAATATTCCCTCTTGTGATATGTTTCAAAAGTGAGGGTGCTCAAAATATTCACTCGCACAGAGTGAAGCGCTGCGCGGAATTCTAATGTTGAAAGTGTTTTAGGTAGAATGAGCTTTGATGGCTCCACCTCCGTTGGGTATTTTACTCTACAGCAGTGTATCATAATATATGAACTTGACTTATAAAGTATTAATCTAACCAGCTACTATACAGATTGTACATGAACATAAACAGGACTACTGGATATGTCCCCCTTATATTTAGTATTGTGCAGCCTTAAACGGCAGTCTCAGTCTTATGTGATCATACAGTGAATTATTTTATTGATCTGCTTACCTTTGGTGTTCAGGTGGGTCTCTCTGCATCGTATTTTCCTATTTCATCATTCATCTTTGAACACCTCTTTTGACAATGCAACAAAGCACAGCATCTCCTGTGTCCTGTTTTCCTTATGCATACATGACTATCCAAAGGTATCCATGTGACAATGGCCGCAATTTATCCAGCTGATCAACTTGTCCAGTCAAATCCTCCACCATTTATTTATTTATTTATTATTATTTTTTTCCACCGTTGAAGCTAAGAATCTCTTGGCTTTCACAGCCCTCTCTCATCGCTGAATGCGGGCAGCAACTCGTTCACAAAATTGCTTGGTACTTATCTCAAAGTGTAGGCTTTAAAAACAAGCAGCAGTTTTTAACAACAAAAGCAGTCATCAAGCAAGCCGGCTTTCATAAAAGCCGAACAAGAAAAATGCATCAGAAATGTTGTTTGTTTGTACTACACAGCCGGTCGTATTTGAATAATGCACTTTTAGAAATCAATCACGGCCACGTTGTGTTGTGTTTTTTCAGGATGAAACACAGGACCGGGTACAGAGGACCGGGAGAGCAAAATGTGATTATCGATTATCACGTACACAGAAAATAGCAATTGACAACTTGTGGTGTCTAAACTGGGTGTCTAACTGACAAAACAACTAAAGCAAACGTATGTTGATAATTGCGTCGCTCAAAATGTCTCCCGCTACACAAAATCCTAGCTGTCCGTTCTTTTCCCTGCTTCTAGCATTGATTCCAATGCATACTGCTTCAAGAGGGAACATGGATCAGGCATGCAATTTGAGAGGATTTCTCACAAATCGCATGTTTAAAGGTGCAACTGGATCCTTTCAATGTCTCTGTCTGGTGGTGGTGTGTGGGTATGTGTGTGTGCCGTGACTGCAATTCCCTGTACACCAGCTAATGTGATGTCGGTGGGGTTTTTAAAGGGAGGATCACTTTCCTGCGTCCTTCATGAACCACTCAGACGTGTGACCTTCACCACCACAGGTGCCTCAGGTCCCGAGTATCCTTTCAGATCCATTCACAGCTGGATAGAATGACACATATGTCTGTGTGCTGTTCCACTGTTATTGCTGCGATTTCAATGAAACTCTACAGTTTTTTATTTTTTATCCTCATGACCTTTAAGTGTGTAATTTAAGGTTATTTCTTAGCTTTTAGCTTCCGATTAAAGCTAATATAAACGGAGGATAATGTTTGTTAATGACGGCCAAGACTACACGTTTTGAAGTCTGTTCTGACTTGTCAGGTCACTGATTGATTAAAAATCATAACACCATAGACACCGCAATCATATCAGACTAAATAAGCAGTATTCGAGAAGACAATCTCACCACAAGACCCGTTTAATGGTTATTCTGAACTTTCTGATAATATCTTGATTGTGACCTCCATCAGCACATTGAAATTCTGCCACCAACCCCAACACAACGAAGTAGGCTGAAAATGAATGGTCTGCCGAATATCCAGAGTGACTAGGACACTGGACCTCTTTCAAGAACCACTGGTATGAGCTAACTCATCTTGAGTGCCATGCATGAGTCATCTGAAGGTCTAGCGTGCAAGCTGTAGGGGAAGAACGGGATATAATATTCATTAATATATTTCCATTGGTGTAAAATCAACTGAAACTAAGTACAATGTTTTTGTAACCCTAAAGCACTTCACCCCTGAGTCTTGTATATAGATAGTTGGTGCACAATGTTGCACAGATGTTTCTATAGTAGCCAAGAACAGGCAGACCAAACACTTTGTCTAGAGGGAATTTTTCAGTTGGTTTTACCTTGAACATTAATCACTAGGCGCGAGATTCTCACATTCACAGTTTTTCATTCTTTTCAATCCGAGGCTTCTTGTATACGTCTTCAGCAAATCATCTCTAGTCATCTCTTTGACTGCTGATCGCCTTCCATCCAAGTTAGGGACCACTTTGTTGAAGCAACACATTTTATTTAGCATTAACTTCAGTGCCAAACAATATCGCCTTTATTTTCTTCACAGCACGGCGCTGCCCTGACACGGCCGCTGGCAGCTGCGCTAATGTTTTCTAATTGGCTCGGGTCCCCTATTACCACTACTGACACCGCTAAATTTATGTTTTGTCTGCTGATTTCAGACATCATGACTTTAGGCTCCACAGTGTGAAATTCTTGTGAATGGAACTTGCCCACAAATGGAGTGGTAGACATTGACCTTGACGCAGCAATGAAAATGAGCTTGAAGTCATTGAAAGCTTTTTTTTTTTTTTTTCTCCCAAGTTCATGTTTTGGCAACACCAATTAAATGATGTTTCACTCCTTTTTATTTTGCGGCAGCAGAAATCTCAGATGCCTTAAAAAAGCTCGGGCAAATAAATCCAAAACAATCTGCATTGTTGATATAGGATAAAGGCAGGTGAGAAAATATATTCTTTTTTTCTAATTCCGGTGAACTGGAATTATTCATCTTGATGCTTGGTGTCGAGCCAGCTACTGTGACTTCGGCGCGGGCATACGTACACTCTCATGCATGTGTGGCTGCCTCCTGCTGACTGTGGCCTCGGGGACGGAGCATGGGAATGTGTCCGGCTGCTGTTCACCGAGCAGTCAGAGTCAGTTAAAGGCAGCGAGCTCTCAAGGTCAACCTCCATCAAAGACCGCAGCCAATCAGGCTTGACACGACCCTGCCATCGCCACGCGGCCTGGCACCGGTACCACGGCCAAATGCTCTCTTTTTCCACCTCCTCCTCCTCCTCCTCCTCCTCCTCTTCCATCCCTCTGACTCCCTCGTTCTCCTCTCCTCCCCTCCGCCCACGAAAGCGCTGCTTCTGCCAAAATCCTGCTGCCCTCAGCACTGGTGGAGGCATGTCTCTCAGTCTGTCTCGCACACTAACATACGCACTTGCTTACTCACTGCTTTGCTCATGCGCTCACACAAACATGCACACACACACACACACACACACACAGACATTTCTGTCCTCTAAGCTTATCCCTTGTATCCTCCATCTCTTTTTCTTCCCTCCTCTGTCTCTCTCAGTCTTTCTCTGTGACCTCCCACACCCCCCCCCCCATTCACCAGCCTGAGCTGCCCACCATTTTGTCCATGAGCTTATTGTTTTTGACAGCTGAGCATAAACACAGAGCCTTTGCTTAAGTTAATCGGAGTGCATAGCCTGAGACAGCAGTTGATAGTCTTTACTCTTAAGACAGAGTGCTCAGAATCTTAACCGCGCCCAGAACCAATCAGGACCAGTTTCACTTTTTATCTGGTGTTTGGACAGAACATTGGCCTTTGGAGACACTGTCTTTTTCTGGCTATTCACGCAGGCGTAAAATGTTAAAAGTGAACTTGCTTACTCAAGTAAGCGAAAAAGGCTCCGGTACACTCAACTGTCAAGCCCTCAAATGTTATCGGATGCTGCCAATGGAGGTCTGTCTGTCTACTCCAGGAGGTGGAATAGTGGAAGGAGTTGGAACAGTGAAATTCCCTCCAAAATAAAAAGAAAAAAAAATAATAATAAAACACACATTTTGGTGTACTAAAAGTTACTAAAAGTTCCAGTCACCGTTATAATACGTCTGGCTGGAAATTATTTTGAACCAGTGTTCTGACAATTTGAGCTTCTCTCTCGGGATGAGCTATGAGTGGAATGAAAGTACCCCAAAGTGAGGCGGCTCTTTTTATCGGCTCGGAAAAATCTGCTGTTGGTTCATTGGCGCCGTTACAGTTTTCTACAGTAAAAAAAAAAAAAAAAAAAAGCAAGCAACAGAAATACCCCTCTGTAAAGCAGGTAGCATATTTGTTCCCTGAATTGAACAAAGAGGCTCTATGGAGAGATGAGTCTTCTCTAGCATTAGATAAAAAGGATGGATGAGGAGGTGAACACGTGCATCTGATTTAATGGTCTCCCAAACTGAGTGACCCCTTTAGTTGATTTTTCTCTAAGCCATCCATCATATTTAAAAGCAATCCATCACTTAGAAAAGAGCAATAAAGAGTCAGAAAATAATTGAGCGGCTGTAATTTATTTCAATACCTGAGGAATGTAGTTCAAGTACACTGTGCGTTTTATTTATGGGCCATGATTCAGGTCCAAGCCCATTATAACAGCAGGTTCTGGACATAGTAAACAATCCATATGATAATCTTTCTTTTTTTTTTTTCTTTAAGAGTTACTCGTGTGCAATTATAAAGGTCAACTCCACTAGCTTGTGATCTGATACATTGTCTTTAGCAGTCCACTGGTCTGCCTTGCTCTCATCATGCACTAGCTAGTTAAAAGTCAAATGATCAAAACTGATAGATCAGCAACCAGAGATGTCACATTTTTTTTCATTACACACATTCTTCTGCCTTTTCAAAACCTGGCATTACCCACAATGCAACTTAGCCACTGAGTGACATAACAGGGGGCAAAGGCTTTATAATACTTTTTTTTTTTCTTATATGTAGTGGTACTGCCCAAGACCTGTAAACACACTTGATTGTGTGAAACTGGTGGAGTTACCCTTTAAGGAGTTAATGGCAGTTGCAGTATGCATTATTAAAAGGCCCTTGAAAATGAAATTCTCTTCATATGAAATTAGCCTGCTCCAAATCACTTTTTTCAATATTCACCAAAGACCACAAGCTCTTCCTGACCTTGTGCCGTGAGTGCTCAGATAAACTGTTAAGTGTAAAACAATGTATTGGTAGCTATAAATGGAAACTGTACTGCGGGAGTGGATACTCTAGGAAAACAAACGAAATGCAGTTGTCGGTGAACATTTGACTGACATGATCAGTATCAACATTTTGCAATGTGATTAGATTAATAAAAACATTTACTGGAAGAGGAAATGATGTTGTTGTAAACTCTGAAATTTGTGTGCTTCCAGATCCATTTCCTGGTTCAGTTTTTGACCTATTATATTTTCTTGTGCCTTCCACGCGCACTTAGGTGTTTATGAGCGAAAATGTGTCTGTGTTTCATTTTGGGTTAACTAAACTGTTTAAATGATCTGGCTAAACTGTCGATGAGCTAAATGTTTTTGCCCTGCTCAGCTTGCTGGTACTGTGTCATAACTAACAGAAATGAGGGCCAAAGCTATGGAAAAATGAGACCCCACAGTGTAAACAAAAGCAGAATTATCCTGAAAATAGAATAAAATCATCCTGGCGTCCTGGCGTCCTGGCCCATCTAGGCAGAGTAAAAACAAAATAAACCGGAAACATGCACCCACTGCTCGCGTGTTAAAAAAAAAAAAAAAAAAAAAAATGCAACTAATGAAATCAAATTAACTGCAGGCAACGAGACAATTAGGGACGGTGAATTAGACTGTGCAAAAATTTCAACAAGTTCTAACCGGAGGCCTGCGCACACTACGGCAATCAAAGCTTAATGCGGGCTTTTATTTTTTGGGCCGCACACCCACCATATTGCCTATGAGAATACATTGATTTTGATTTCATTTGCAGTGTACCCCTGGCTTAACAGTACTTATCACTTGGGGTTCAAAACCAATTTGTCGGCTGACTGTTATTGAGAGAATTCCCCCATCCCTTAGAAAAGCAGACTTATCTTAGTGTTCACTGTTAGATTCATGTGTTAAATCTTCACCTTGATGTGGTTAGACAAGAACAGCTGCTAAGAGCCCCCTAATGAATTGAATACTGGCTTGTGATTTAGTAGATTCACTTAACCATGCTGTGCGTGTAGATGTGGGTGTGAATGTGTGTCTTGCTCATTTCCTTATTTCTACCCAACGCACCCAAGTGTCTTTGTCTACTTGGATGCGTTGGGTGTGTGTGTGTGTGTGTGTGTGTCTGCGTGAAGGCACGCTGTGTGGCGAGCTTCAATCAGTGTGTTTACTGCCTTGGTCCTCGCATGTCTATGTGCTCGCCAGTGATAACCGATAAACAAAGTGGGAGAATAATAACCCCTTCCTCCCTCTCTCCCCCCCTCTATCTCTCTCTCCCACTTTGTCTCTCTCTCTGTGATGACAGCGCTGTCTGCTGGAGTGTGCTGCTTCTTGTCCCTCGGCACATTGTGTACCCATTAACAAGGCCCTGTGTGCAAACCCCGCCGCCCACCCACCCCCAACTCTCCAACCACCCCCTCCTCAGCCACCTCACCTCTCAGTCGTCACATCCACTGAGGGCTGACGTGTCGCGGGTGAAGCTAAGTGCTCTGCCGCTGCTTGCATGGAGAAACAGCGGCCCAGCCCGGAGAAAAGATGGGTAAAATGGGTGGCGATGGTGGACGTGGTGGCTTGAGTAAAGGCTGGTCATCGTTTGGCAGTAGGTTGGGGCCAGATGTATGGGATCGGCTCTGCGATGTATAGCGTCAACGGATTTAATCCAGTTGCCATGGTGGCGTAATGGGATGTAATTTGCTCAAGTGATAGCACCTGAAATGGTTTCTCTATGCAGATATCTAATGCACCCAAAGACACCTGGGATTTCTCACAGTTTGAAATGCACGTTTAAAGCCGCAATAGTCACGATTAGTGTGTTAAGAGAACAGCAAGCCTTCAATATATATATATATATAGTCGGATTCACCGACGGCTGAACCTGCTGCACTGTGGTTGAACCTTTCACCATCTCCAAAGCATCATCCCAGTCTAAAAGACAGCGTTTAAGCCTGCGGATTTTATTGCACGATCACTGACTAATGCATGCGGCACTTAACTCGGAAACTCTGAAATATTTAAATACTCGTAAGAGATATGTGGAAGTAAGAGGGACAAGATTTACACCCACAAATAACACCTGCCGACGAAAATGATTGGCACAATCAATGCCCATGTGAGCAAAAGCACAGGCAAAGTAGTGACAGTCAGAAACATCGCACAGGGAAATCATACATTATCTCCTTCGACTGGACTACCAGTAAATTTAAATACGTTTGAATTTCTCCATTTGCCGTGTCTTCACTCCATATTTGCCACTTTTTATGGGATAGCTGCACCACAAGGGGGACAAATCATATTGAGCTATAAATCAAGGACTATGGAGCTGGTGGACTCTCACTTCCTTGTGCAACAATTTAACAGACTGTATGCTTGCAATTATGGTCTACTTGTCTCATGAGCATACAGCCGAAGGACAGTTTTCCAACTCAGGATATCACCATCTGTCCCTTTAATGTTTCCCATATCGACACATGCTAAGGGACATAAAGACTAAAGCGCCATAGAAACTGCATTCTTCCGGGCAAGACTATGGGCTAATGTATTCACTGTTTATTGCCCTAAAATTGAAATAAATATAGGATTCAGTAATATCAACCGGACCTAGTAAATGGAAAAAACGGCAAAAGGACGAAAGCATATATTTTGAACATTCTTTTATTCATTTTTTTAACATTTTAATAGTATGCAAAGGACATGACTATCAGGATGTACCCCGCTGCCAAATAGAAGATATAGATAGATAACCTTTTTTATTTCTCTTTGAACTGGAAAATTATCGCATACCTGGGCTCAATGTGACCCGACTATGACACTGCGAAACCTGAACTAGTGTGATTACATCATGCAGACACAGTGTAGGCTCCCCTTCAATACGTATGGGTACCAAAATGTCCTTGTTACTTTTTAAATGTTCTGGTGTGATTTATTATCGCGTTGCTGAGCTCGTCCATGTACTGTCTGTCTCTGGTGAGGTATCACAGAGTTTATAGTGATTCTGCTGTTCTAGACATAATTGTCACTGCTCCAGAAACTATATAGGTAAATTCAAAATGATCAACTTCGTTCCTGTTCAGTTTAGTCTTTTTTTCAATACATCCTTTTAAAGTAATTCATTATTTCATTGGAAAATTACTGATGAGAGTAGCGATGAAGAACCAAACTGATAAGGAGTATTAATTGTTTTGATAAAACACTAATGATACTTATACCTATACCTCATACACACACCCAAACACAAGCATGGGGACACAATCTCCAGCACATACATATACTACAGAAGAATGTGAGGGCCAGGTTTCATTATGCACTTCACGAGAAAAGGTGAAAATGGTGAGAATGATCGCATAGAAACATCGCATAGCTGGTCGCACCACATCGCACTACTAACTGGATTTGAGGGACCAGAAGAGCTGACTTTATTCTCTGTATTTGTCTTTTCTACATAGGGAAAGCCTTTATTGGAAATGCGCCAGATATGGGTGGTTGTAATAATAGGTTACAGAAGACCTTGGAGGATTATTGTTCACCCAAGTCTGTCAACAATGCTACCACCTCGCTGTAGTATGCACGTTGTTTCTCCTCCTTGAGAACATTGTGTACAAAAACTCCCTCCAGTTGTTCGCCAGCAAGAAACAACAAAGTCAGATGGAAGCCCGGATAGTGCCGCTCTCCACTGCAGATGTGTACACAGTCAGATTGAGAGATTTACTATTTTGGAGTACAGTCAACTTGAAAGTGACTCAGGAGAGGCATATAATCTGCACTGTTATCTGTGACAGGATTCAAAGGCAGCGATGAGAGGGGACCCCAGGACATTATGGGGACTAAGTAGCTCTATCTGGCCTAGGCTGGATCAGCACGTGGTGGGGTAAAGGCGCTTTGATCATGCACGCACACACACACACACACACACCAAGTGAAGAAAAAAAAAGACAGTGATTTGCGTCCTCACTCCTCTTGTGCAGTTCATTCCAGGTCTTTAATAACGTGTTTAAGAAACGTACATGGCTTTATTTGTGGCCCATTGTATTATTTTGGAATGAAATTCAACAGTATGGACGTGAGCACAGCTGTGCAACATTTGCTTTCAAGTAAAAATGAAGAAAAAGAATGAAACACTAAACAGGCTTTGGCAATATGAGTCCTGTTTTCGAATGCCTGCGTACCAAAACAAAAAGACTTGTTTGTGCCTTTGATCCGCGGTTTTGTGTACACCGAGAGGCGCTTTGGTGCCAGCGTCCCTCTCAGCGGGAGAAATCCAATTCCTGTCACATGCAAGAAGTCCCAATGTTGTGTTCACACAGTACACAACCAATCAGCGGAGCCGTCGTTTTGGACGGAATTTTCCACCATTTCTGGTGCTTTTAAAGTCGTGTGGCGTAAAAGGGGCAGAGGAGGCGAGAGAGAAATCGAGTATGGCATTAGACAGGGGTCTGGAGCTGGACCCAAACTCATCATGACATGACGACATGGTATGCGCCTCAGCCTGAGGCCGCACAAAGGGGACAGATACGTTGGCTATTTTAAAATCATATCATAAGATGGCACAACTGGATCCTCATTCATTCTGCATTAGCCACACTCAGGACACTTTGCTATGGTCGCACGATAGAGTACCATCACACTCGCCTCTCAGGTTTTTGGATTTATTTTCTATCCTGCACCCCTGTTAAACCATACAAATCCCCTACCCGCGGGAATATGATATTTCCACAATAATGAGAAAAAAACGTTAAAAAAATCTAAATCACAATGAGCAGACCTCAAGACCTTCAGGCATCACAGGCAGCGATACTTGTGTCAGGCATGCAGCAGAATTGAGAGCGAGCAAACAATGATTAATTGCTGATAACGAAGTGACAAACATGAACGAAACACACAGAAAAGCTCAGTACAAATGTTTGAATGAAGACCTAGATCGGGCTTAAGGCAACAATGGCAACGTCGTCTCTTTTCCGATTGTCATCACAAGAAAAACTCAATGAAAGTGGAAAATGAGAATACTGTTGACACTAGCGACTCTGTGAGGCTGCACAGTGGTTAGCGAAATGCTAACGTCTGCCTGCTCACATCCAAGACTGACATGTCTATGTTCAGAAATGGTACTGTAATATAGTTAGCTTTGGCTGATTGAGACGCCATTTGTTTTGAATATATTTAGTAGGGGTGTTAGACAAATTAATGTACAGATGTGTTAATGGGCCTAGATAAAAAGTCAGAGGGATCAGAAAAGTTTTTACATTCATTCAGCAGGAAACATCAGTGTCTTTACCACATTGGCATAGAACCACAAATGTTAGCCAGTTGTTCGCCAGTGTCATCAGGGGTGATCGTTTGGGAACCACTACTGTCTGTACAAAGTTCTGTGACAGTCCATCCAAGAGATGATGATATCTATATTTCATTGGATAGGCGAAAAGTGACCTGCTGATATTATAGTAAAAGTCAGGGGGTCATTAAACTCTTTGATTCATCCTTTGTGCGCCATGGATATCGTGACAGTACCATTTCGTGGATAAATTATGAGACAGTATATCTCACATTTGCTGAGATTTTTAAACAAGAGTGATGGACAGGCCGACATTAACCTACAGTAACGAGCCATGTCACCAGTGTAGCTTTAAAGTAATTATGCATTTTGTGACACTTTATTACCTAGAGTAGTCATTATGCTTCTTGCAGGGATGGAACTAATGAATTACATTTACCGTTGTTACGGTAACAAAGCCACATCCTAACTCAAATACACATGCAATACTGTCACATGACCAACAAGTACATGCTAGGTGTGGCCTACATGTCCATGGTGGATCCTCCAGCAGCATGAGCATTGAGATGTGAGTGACCCCCATGCCATTTCTGACAATCAAAGTTGTGACTGGGGCAGAGGGTTATGTAGTCGAATACCCAAATTTGCCCAATTTAGTGATCCTATATCCAGCATGAGGTTTGTGCAGGTGAGAATCTATGTCCCCGACCATAGCTCTGAAATATCACCTGTCTGGCTCTGCTGTATTATGATAAATCCACGGCACTGTCCATGGTAGTGAAGTCAGCAACAGCAGATTTGTGATCACACCTTTTTCTCGCCCTTATATCAGATTTGCTTTGAATGAATGATATACTTAACTATACACTAAAATCATTCAATTCTACACTGTATTTTAGCCAATATACTAAATGCAATAGTGTCAACTTCAATGTTAAAGCAACAGTTTGCTGTGTGTAGTCATGAAGGAGTGACAGAATAATAGAGACACACTGCTGCCTGTGGAGTGAATACTGTATACCAATAATATTCCTGTGATCATTCGATGATTCGATGTGCTGCTGATATTATTCACCCAGACCAAGCTTGGGAGGCGTACATGGTTGTGTGTCTTGGTTGGTGCACCCATTTTGCCACCCCCCCTTGTTGAAAATTAATAAATCACTGACTGGCAACAACCATGTGTCAATGTCACTCCTGAAATGCTTAAAAAAAGACTTAAGAAGCTTTCAGCTAAGATCCCCTAGGCAAAAGCTTGATATTACAAGACCCGGCAGACTTGAATGATTGAAACTCATCTGTTCTCATCTACTGTTCTTTCACAAATACGAGAAGCTTTGGTTTGTTATTTTGACAGCTATGTGAAAAAAAAAAAAAAAATCCAACAAAAAAAAGGAAGGAAGTGAATATTTCAACAGCCCTCACGCAAATGTTTCCTACAAAACACGAGATGATATGGAGTGCCAATCCGTAAAGCAAATCGAGTGCACTACAAAAAGCCTCCATCTAAGAATAACGTAGCTTATATGTCTGTTTCTTTAACACAGACAGTATAAAAGAACATCTGCAAGTCTTTTGCTCCTGGACTTTTCTGCTACTTTGCACCGTTTTGAATGTTTTTCGTAACACTAACTACGCCATCACTCATCGTGAAATAGTATATCTGTTCGCCGCACACATCATCAGCTACAGGAGAAACATTACTCTGACATACAGTGAAAAAGACTCAACATGATCTTCTGCTGTGCCATGACGAGTGCTCCAGCTCGACTGCTCTCCGGGCCTCTTGGAGGTGAAAGATGGTGGGTGTCTCATAGAGAGCCATCTGTTATGATTATGGAGATCCTGAAGGGGAGAAGTGGGCTTCTAATTGAATTGGGTGGAGAGGTAATCTTGTCAGAGAGCTGGGGTGGCAGGCACCACTGCCAGCTACTCATCCACAGGCTTCTCTTTACCCCCATGCCGAAATAATGTATGACAGTACAGTTACCGTAGATATAAAGTATACTCTATATACCATACAGTACATATGTATGAGTGGCTGTGAAGAAGCAATGTGTGGTGTGGTATGAAAAGAGTAAAAATGGCCTAGATTCTTCATGTCAGATATTTCCCTGAAGGCAAAAGACATTCATCTGGAGTCGGACAAGAAATATTTCTTTACAACGATAAGTGCAATACACATATTTCTTTACAACGAAAAATCATTGTGTGTGTGTGGAAAGCCGACGACTTCTGAGTCACTACTCCATGAAATGTGATGTGAAACGCGACGTAGCCAACCAGCTGACTGAGGAACACGGAAGTGGATGTAAATAAAAACAGAGGCGAAATCTAGCTTTTCCTATGGGGGTGTTTGAATTAGCCATTTTAATGTTTTTAATGGGTTTAGAGTCGGCGCTAACGTTAACCGTCATACTGGTGGTTAATGCAAGTATTGTGTGTTGTCAGAAAAGCTCACATTCCCTCTTCTGTGTCTTCCATGTCTTTCATGTTTTGAAACGTTTATTTACTCTTTTTTCGTTTTCCGTTTATGAAGAGCCCGGTGACGCTGGGGTTGTTGCCATTGGTTACTGTAGTTCACGTTTGATCTCGCGATATTTCCGGCTCGGAGGACTAGATTCTAGATCGGCCGTGAGACAGATAATCTTTATGTGTGTGGTGTCCTGTGCTGAGAATATCGGCGCACACCATACACAGTACAATCAAAGCTGATTTTTTAATCTTCTTGTGGGGGCTCTACAGATAAAACATCTCTTTATAAAATCCTTATGTGTGCGCCCCCCTTTAAGCTCCATGGATGCTGTAAAGGAGAATCAGGATTTTGCATTCTGAGAGCAGAATTAAGCATCAGAGACAAACAAAATACCTATTCATCTGTCGGGGATGATCAGAATGTTCTTCAGACACACATTTATAAAAAAAAAATCATAATGGTTTATAAAAATCAGTTGGGTCTTTATAATGGACATCAAAATAAAAAAGTTTATTTAATTATACATTTCACAATTTTTTAATGATGATTAGTATAAAGTTTTGACAAATAAATCTTTGGTAAAATGTCGAGGTGCTCAAATTTTTAATAAAAGTCCAACATGTGGTTTGTGTTACTAATGGTGGAACTCCTTTTAACTAAAAGCTGCTATTCAGATTTTTTTTTTTTTTCGCCCCTTTTTTAATTGAGAGGCTTCGCACTGCAGGGCTATCTTGTTAAGGTATTAGACGTGCAGACATCTTATTACTGCGGTAAATAATATTTACTGGCCACTCGGAGAAGTTCCATTCATTATTGCCCATACCGCTGTCCATGCCTGACCTTAATGTCAGCTCGTTATCAGCTTAATTGAAAGACAGAGATGAAACCAGCGTCCACGCGCAACTTTTATGGCATGTGATCAAAGTCCTCTGCCAGGCCTGAGCGCACACACACACACACACTATTATTTCTCTTCATCCTACAGTTGAAGTTACGAAGACGCTTCCTCATTAAGGTCCCACAAGTGTTTGCGGGACTGGAGTTGCAAATTGCTGACAGCGGTCATTAGTCAAAAGATTGTGTACACAGCAATGATACATTGTGCATTTATCTTAAATAATAACTTGGGTATTGTAAAATATTTATTTAGATTACCTGAAAACATAATAGTTGAATACGCAAGATAATGTTAAAGATCACTTCTTTTCTCCTGAACAGTTGCAGATTAATCTTAATCCGACACTTCTGCACATGGCACCTAAACATATATATGTGTAATATTATTATACCTTTATTGTTTGTGTACACTGGCACAGGCACAGGTTGTGTACAGCTTGTGATTGTGAGGATACCTTGCAAATGCAGCTGCTTGTCATGACGTTGTTTGGGGTAACTGCTGACGAAACTGATTTACCCTGTAACATGAAATGCAATCATACAAAGACATGAACGCATGCATTATAAGTGCAGTACACAAGTTAGTCCTACAAATAATTCAATGCAGTATGGCGTAAGCATTTTTCTGTTATTTCTCACAAAAAAGACACCTTCCCATGGAGACACAGGCTCCTCCATACTTGGACCTGACCTTCCTGGATGTGCGTGGCCTCCCAGCAGGCTGTCATCCAACTTGAGTGGAACTTTTTTCACAAAGTACCGATGGCCTGGCTCCAGGTCTCCTCATTCATGTGGTCCAACTGGGAGCCAGAGAGGCCGCGTCGCATTGTACTAAGTGAATAGTGTAAGTCATCCACCGGAGCATAATGCAACAGTGGCTGAATGAAGTGCAGGTCTGCAGCCTGAACTTTCTGCCATGAAACCCTTTTCATTGCTTTTCCGTGAAGTGACCTTCATAACAATGGCTTCTGTTGGGATGTCAAGCTGGGAGCGGAGAACAATGATCAGTGGGTTGGCCAGATAAATGCCCTGTTGATAAACCCCTCAGGTTTGAATCAGGACTGATTTTATTCTATTCATCATTTTATGATATTTTTTCTCCATATCATAACCCCTAAATGTCATTTTCACCGCCAATCTGTATTGTTGAGTTGCCTTTTCTGCTTTTGTCCGATGTCTTTCTGTTTAATTTATTGCTGTTTTGTGAATAATTTAGGCCTTTTATGTGTTCCAATTTGAAAAATGTCTTTAGGTACAACTTGAATGCACCCCCATTAGCATATTTATTTATTTTCTTAAGTTGGTCTCCGTCTGATACTCCCACGAGTAATTAGTGAGCAGAAATGTACAATCCACAATTAACAGAAAACTGTTACTCTGAAAAGATCAGGTTAATTTCGACTGTTTGGATAGCAGGGTTACAGTGAAAAATTCAGGTTTTAATAGCACTGAGGCTCATTTAATGATGCGCTGGCTTGTTTTCAGTTCTGGTTAAAACAGAATCGATGTTAGTTTGTGTAATTGGTCCCGATAAAAACAAGGCAGTGTGTGCTCAAAAAGGCACACTTCTTCACCACGATCCCTCCGTCGAATCATCAATATAAACATGGCACATGCAATAATACTGACCTTGTTTTTCAGCCAAGCCTCACATTTTCACACTCCATTGCTCATTACACCCTTACTTTATTAGACCACTTCAGGAGAATGGATTCCACGGCTGACCACTTGGCAGGCTGGTCCCGCTGAGGGCAGATGTGCTTTAGACTCCCGACATCTATAAAAGATGACAGGTTGAATCACTGTGGTGTAGTTCTGCTGCCCTCAGCAATCCGCTAATTGATCCAACCATTTAAAGCTGAGAATAATTCCACGATCTGAATGGGGGGGTGGGGGGGGGGGCAGCAGGTATCCATGCCACTCATCAATGAATGCATGGCTCAGTGGAATATTCTTATTGGGAGTCCGAAGGCCCTCGAGAACCTCAGCTGTGTCCTTTTACCCCTTATTTTTCTTTATTTGAAGCGAAGAGCCAGGTGTTATTTCACAATGAGGGCCACCTATTTTTCTCACACGGGTAGTTTGACATGGACAAATAGGAAGAGATACGACGACGGCGAGGCAAGAGAGGCGACTTAAAAGCAGCAGCGAAAAGGCACTGGGAAGGGATTATGGTGATTTAAAACCTCTCCTACCTCCGCGTCTCCTCCCAATGGTTTTCAGAGGCGGACGGGAACGTAATGAAGACAGTCCATCAGTCCATCCAGCTCCCCATTTGAGCCTTCCATTTTACACAGTGGCTCCGATTAGGCCGGTGTGTGTCCGCGCACGCGTGCACGTGAGAGAATGAAAGGAATCAATTCCCTTTGTGTCTGCGTAGGTGTGTGCCTGTGCGTGTCTACAACCTTTTGAGCGCCTTCTTTGTACGTATGCACCCGTGTCTACATAAATCTGTGCTTCATCTCCTCTGACTCCTCATCGTTTTTCCTCTCTTCATCCTGCCTCTTCTCTTAACGACCACGGGCAATCGACTGAAACGGCAGGCTTCAGCAGGAGCAGGGAGAACAGAAGCAGGCAAATTAATGATCCCACATCACTGCTCAGATAAGAGGCGAGACATATTTCCTCCCAAAAAACAGCCCAAAAAAAAAAAAATACCCAGCAGCCACCTGTGTTAGATTATCTTCCCACTCCTTCACTAAATCGCTCCTTCTTCCCTTCCTCTCTCCCTCCTTTTCTGTGTTCTTGATGCTTTGCTGCCCTCACCCTGAAAGCGGGCATTTTATTTTGCTGGTAGAAGAAACCCAAAGAGAGGGTAAACTCACTGTCCACTCCACTGATGCTGAAACACAGGAATCACCAGTGTGCTGCAGGGCGACACGGTGTTTACAGGGAGCGCAAACATTACACCGGGCAGATCATCATTACAATATCAATGAAACTTTTTTTTTTTTTTTCCTTGAAATAAAACACTTAGGGGAGACGACAGAAGCAATTCAGACGGCCCCTTTTGATGTTCACAGCCACATTGTCGCGTATCAAAAAACCCACAAACCTTTGCTTTTACTTACCTCCCTGCACCGGCGATTACAATTTCCACATTACTGCAGTCACAAATGAGAGGCAGCACATCAAACAAAACCCTCTGCTCCAGGAAACTCTGCTCACCCATTCAGTGAGAGGGTGCTGAAGCCGGCCGCTTATTGTCGTACAGTATGCTCATAAATAAAGCACTAAGTCACACAATGCGAGGCAAATGCCTCTTTTTTTGGACTAATTCTGCCTGTAAATATGATGAGAACAGAGCCAAGCCGGCCTGCATGCAGCCCTCTGTGGTAGTGTATTAAGCAGAGGGAGCCAAGAGAGATAGCCCTGTGGCATAAATTGATTGCTCGAGACATATGTTGGCAACGCTGTATTTCACTCTGCGTGAAATCTCCCCTATGGGGCAGACAGGGTATAACGGGAAGGGTGGGAGAGGAGGGAAGGGTGCACTGGTGATAGAAGAAGCTAGAAATGAGGATGAGGAAGCAGCTTCAGAGCAAGAAGGTGTGTGTGTGTGTGTGTGTGTGTGTGGGCGTGTGGGCGTGGGGTGTGTGTGTACACACATCTGTCCGTACGCAAGAAAACATGTATGCAGGGTCGGTAGTGTGTGAGTGTGTGTGTGTGTGGGGTGTGCAAATGCATAGCCTTGCACAAATCCTCGGTTGTGTGTTGGTGGGTTTGTGTGCGAGTGCGATGTCTACGCAGAGAGCAGACCTTGATGATAAGCGAGTTATCTTACCATGCTGAGTGGGCCATTTAAAAGACAGCCATTTTTCTGGCAGCTCCATGGAGGGAAGTATGATGGAGAGGGAAGGATGGACAGGGAGGATGCTGTGAAGAGTTAGTGTGTGTGTGTGTGTGTGTGTGCTGTGTGTGTGGCGCAGAAGAGAAGAAAGAGAACACAAACTGCCAGTGGGGACAGAGCAACAAGGACCACGATTCTTCTTGGTTTTCATATACGTCATAGTTGAGCATACATTTTTAGCAGGCGCATATTCGTAGACAACACACACTCGCACAAACAGGCAAATTACACATAAAAACATACAGGCCCACCCAGCACATGAAGATATGCATGGAAGTAATTCACATATCCCTTTCATCCACGCCACGCCACCTCATCCACCTACTCACCTACACACTCGCAGTGCTGTGCTTCCATTAGCTGCACTTTCATGCAAACACCCCTTCATCATCCACTTCTAGGAGCATCGCCGATATAGTAGCGCTTGCCCAATTCCAGCCTCTGTTTCGTTTGCTAATATGTTGACGTTATAAGATGTGCTCCAGCGGTATTGAAATCAGCGCAGTGATTGTCTCATTTGAGTCAGAGGAACAACTGTCCTCAGTTATTTATGGATTTACAGTGCAGAACATACGTCCTCGAGCGGGTAAACACCGTCACATCTGCGTGTAGATACTATTCTGACTCAGCGGATGTAGACTGTGGATATAAGTCTGCCATTGTCCTACCATATCTCCTGTCCCATCTGGTTTCTGCTTGTTACCGTTTTTCAAAATTGCTGTCTCTACGGGAAGCAACAACAACCTCTGAGCTAGCAGCTAAAACGATGAAAATGTCAGTTTACTCTAACCCTAACCTGGTCGCCAACAGAACACACCTAAGAAAGCTAGCGGTTGTCCCCAACACTATTTAGCAAGGGCACCATTGCTGCCCAAGACAACTGTGACTGGTTTGAAGCAATACAAACAGAACATAACAGAATGATAATGGGTGCAGCAGGACCTCTCTCCATCGTGAACTGCTCTGTGGAGGCTACACAGACACAGAATGTGACAGTGGTTCTGTGATTTGTAAGCACACTGCAGAGGTCATTACATGGGATAATCACCAGTGTTCATCATGTGGGCCACTTAGAACAAGTGGGTGTGCGGAGTGATTCGAGAGGAAGGTGGAGGGATGCAGCGGGAGACGCACGGTGCGTTCAGGTCACATGGAATTTCCCGCACATACGAGCTGTCACATGACAAACGCATGCAAGAGTCATCCCTCTAGTGGCACTTACATGTGGAACGTGCGAGGATGCTGAAATGGTGTTTTCACTTGAACAAATACAGCCACTCTGTATTCTAGTCGGTGGTGGGTCGATAATCCCCTTTACATACACACTGAAAAATAACAAGATAACAAGCAACATCTCTCTGAAATAATTTCAAGGATCTTGCATTATCCACACATGGAAACTAAAGCAAGTTTAAGGTCGAGTTACCTTTAGGCATGTAAAAAATATTAAGTTGGTCAGTGGAATGTAATAAGTACACTTACGAAAGCACTGCACTGGTAGATTATAGGTACTCATAGTTTACCTGAGTATTTCCATTGTATGCCAATGTATACTACGCAACTTTCACTGCAGTGTATCTTTTTTAAAGCAGACACTTGGACTTATCAAAGCACAGGTGTTACTAATAACTTTAACAATGGCTCTGTTTCCTTCAAGTGTCTCAGTAAGCCACGGCAGGCCGACAGTGAACTAACAGGCACAGTACCAAGACCCCGCTGAAATGAATTCAACCATCATTAATTTCATCATTTTCACATTTGCTTTTATTACTTTCGCATGTCACGCCATCAAGCCCACCATGCCATGGCAGTTTATCTACCAAACCTCTTTATCCATTCGTGGTCTAAATTGCTGTCTCAGCAACATTGGTAGTTTATGCTTCAGTGATTTTGTCATGGTTTGGTTTCAATTTATTTCCTGGTTAGATTCCTTCACTTGGTAGATTATGTCCTCCTGTCTCATGTTCTACTTTCCATTTCCCGTCATTGTCTTTTTCCTGCCTTTTTTTTTTTCCCTCTTCAACCTGCATTTCATTCAATATTTGGTCCATGGGTGTGTTCAAAATCGCCTGCTGAGATACTATTCTTACCAAGGCTGACGTCAAGTTGAGTATGTAGTGCGTTTCAACTGCATAGTATGCAGATTTTATCAACGCAAGACATACCCAGTCGTGTATCATTTTGGCACAATATTGAGAATTTGTGAGTATACGACGGGAGCTTGCTGCATATACCCAACCTCCCTAAAATGCGTCTGATGGAGGATTCAATCAAGCAACACTCCCATTTTAAAAAAGAATACCTTCTGAGAATATTTTCCATGTGAAATCAACTGTAGGTTTCAAATTTCGGCAGTTGTATGATGGCAAATTGAAAATATTCTCTTTTTTTTTCTCAACCTGTGGATGTATCTAGCTATCCAACCAGCTAGCTAACTGCCCCACTTGGCTGACTTACAGACCCTGCTGCAGCCAGCACAGCCGATAACTTCAGCAGAATTTCTATCAGCTGTATGGCATTTATTCTGTTTATGTACTTTTATTCGAGCTAAGCTTTGCTTTAGGTAAACTTTATAAAATAACTTACAACTCAAAACACGAAATCCTCCTCCCTTCTTTCCCTCAGTCTGCTGTTCTGCTTGTTAAAGCCAACAGATAGCAGCTAACATTGCTGAATCCATCTTTGTTCTTGGTAGTTATTTCATCTTAATACTTTCTACTTAGGAATGAAACATGAACCACAAAAAAAAGACTTTGCCACATCTCCTTACCGTTTTAGGCTACACCGAATAGTGGACATTATGTTGATTTAAATTTGTTGATAGGAATTTTCATTCAATGGTCGCTGGCACATGCATGTACGAAGGAGACACTAATGTGATCAATTTAGTCAGTGTATTGCTTCAGTATACTGTGTTTGTTTAGCAGTATGCAGTATATACTGATTGCGTACTTTGTAGGCAGTAGACTGATTTTAGGGCTGATATTCAGCATTTCTTAGATTATCTGTGTCTGTAATTTTTCTGTCAGGCTACTGATAAAATAAACCAATTTTCAAATGTGCTGCTGTGCTCTGGCTCCGTTTTTTGGTTTCATCTACTCTTGAGTCTGTACCTGTGCTGGGGTCGAATCTGCAAATCATAAACGGGCCAATGTTGCTGCAAAATGTTCAGTATGGAAGGTGCAATTACTATTTCAATATCAGTAACACAAGTTCTGGACCTCAAGCCACGGCTCGCTGGCAATAAAAATGGAGCGAAAACATTGTTTATTGTGGCAGACAGCAGGTAAGTGGTCAAAAACAAATGAAAAGAGCACATACTAGACCCGGACAACGGCCCCGGAGTGTACCACGAATAATAGATACTCCTTGCGGTGAGCTCTGTTCAGACCCTCAGCTGCAGAATTTCTAACTGTGTTACATTACAACTGTAAACAACAAAATGTACTGGTTCGAACAGATGTGAATGGTAAATATGAAGTGGTAAAATCCCCCAAAACAACAGATGTCGGGTTTGCTGCAAGAGAGATGATCCAATTACAAAAAAAAGTTGGGGCACAGTGAAGCGAAAATTTGACATATGGAACGGTGAGGCGTCTTCTTTGTTGGACAAAATAGTTTCCTCTGGAGTATGATTCAGAGGATGGTTCGTGTGTGTGTGTGTGTGTGTGTGTGTGTGTGTGTGTGAGGCAGAGACAAAGCAACTGGTATAAAGATGTGGAAGACAAAGAAAAGGTGGAGTCAGGACATGGGTGGGTGTGAGTGGGGGGTGAAATTAGGGAGGAGGGAGGCTTTGAGTTTGCATTTGAGAGCCGCAAAAGAAAGGAAGAAAGTGGATGAAAGAGAGAGGTAGGAAAGAACGACGTGGACGTGAGGAGATGTTGGCAAAAGCACCACGGCACTCAGAGGAGACAAACATTTTCACACCTTTCCTCTGGGTTTCTCTTTTTTTCATTTTTTAAAACACCCTGTCTTATCTGGCTGTTGTGAATCCTCACGCAGAGGAGCACTTTACTGCGATGCCAGACCACACAGGCTACATTTTGATTGCTTCTCTCATTAACTAATCAATCTTTAGGATGTGCTGCTGGCTTTGCCCGTGAATAAGCTCAGATCCCCTCGCGGTATATGTCACTGAATGTATCCCAGCAGACTTAGCTGGACTAGCTCTTGACAGTGACATACAGTTAGGGAAGGTATTTCTCCCACGGTTATAATTTTCATTTCATAAAAGAACGCAGGTGATAAAGACCGCTTTGTGAAATACCCCCTGATGCCCGCACCAGCATAATGAAAGGCGGAAATCAATAGGAAAGGACTTACTCTGTTCATTTCTCATTGGTAGTGCGAGTGCCCTGTCTGTGTGTGTGTGTGTGTGTGTGTGTGTGTGTGTGTGTATATGTGCATGCCGTGCATGTATTTGAGTGCGCAGAATATCCAATTAAAAGCAGAATCAAAAGTGGGAATCCATAAATGAACGCTATTTCAGTCATTCTGCCTTTGTGCTATTGAAGGCAGCAGCATGTGGTGTGAGTCACCAGAACTGGTTGTGATCATAATCAATCTGTGCTCTCAGAGCTGCCAGACACACAGGTTAATTTTGATCCTACCTCACTGCATTCGTCTAGCAAGGGGGGGGGGGAAAGCAGTGATAGCGACATTTTTTTTAATTAAAAGAACGTGAAAAAGCAGCATCTCCGTAGAGCCCTGACAGGAAAATGTTTCCACTGTTTCCCCATAATGCTGATCGTTTCTAATTGCTTCTTGCCATTGTCTTCAAGATAGTGCTACTTCTTCTGCATCTTGCCAACTTCAAAAGCTCTCTATGGTTGTGTAAGAAGTTATTAGTTGGGGTCTTCAGAGTTGTGCCAGGAGAGTGTGCGGGAGCGTCACTTAGGGAAGCAGGAACGTTGTAAAGAATGAATTGAAAAGACTACCGTTAAGGATGTGCTGCTTAGTTAATACTTCCCGCTGGTTTGCCAAACAAGACAAACACAACTAAGCAAACAGCCTAAAGCCTCAATTTAGGTGTACGGTCGTGCCATGCAATGTTAGAAAGCTTAGATTCCTGTGATTGTCATTCGTGATCCGCAGCCATTCCACAGTCATTCGATTGACAGCTCATTTGAGTAGAGAGAAGTGGCAATGCCCGTCCAGGAGCCTACTGCAGCCAACAAGAAATCATGTTGATAGCTGAAGCAGTCTCTCTCTCTCTCTTCCCTTCTCTTCTCTCATGAGCAACTTAAAAGCCAGACTGGTGCATCGCATAGCCAATTTTAAAAGTTTAGGTAGCGTTGTGTTCTTTGCATATGCTTTTTTTTTTTCCTCCTAAACACTTGTTTTTGACTATTTATGTGCCATTTTCACCTGGTCCGACTCTCTGCCGCGTCTCTACTGCCCCAGGCTGTCAGATCTTGTCTTCCCCAAAGTCATAGTCTTGATCACAGCCGTTGTATCACCTCAATACCGTATCCCTGCTTGTGAAACTGACCCCAGTTGGTCTAGGAGGCTGTGGTCCCAATTGAGCGTTCAGCCGTGTTCACTCTCACTTCAGGCTGTCAAATCCAGTTGAGCTGAGCCCTGTCGCATGTGGCGATCCCCCCCAGTGACCCTCAGACAAACTCGAGGGGCCTCTAGCTCATGGCTAACTCACTAGCCAAGATCTAATTAGCTGCTGGCAGCTAGCTACAGCCAAGGATAGCTAACGAAGACCAGCAGCTTTGGTGTTTCTCAGATGATATGCTGTTCACTATGTTTTTTAGAGCTACCTATTCAGCTCTTCAAATTACACCTTTAAGGTGATTCAAGTCGTGTCCTTTACTTATTAAATCCGGACCAATCATAAAGGGACTGTAGATAAAAAGGAGCGGATGAATTAAAGATGGATCGCGAGGCTTCGAGACTGCTGAGTTATGAACTGTGCTAACGTATATGTGTGCAGGTATGTATAAGAAAATGGGACCACAGTCAGTGCACAGACTGAGCAAATGCTCTCCATATTCTCAGACAGCTGTTTGATAGGACGGCAGTTGAAATTCAATCTATTATTTTGCACACGCGTGCACACGTGGTCTCTAACAGCCGCACACACACACGAAACGCGCAGTGCACCTCCCAATAATATTTCCCATAAAACCAACACATATGCTCTACACTATACATAAATCAATTTGTTATAGCTTCATGTTCGAGTGGCCACATGCCACCAAAGCACAGCCGGCAGTCAGGCACGTGACAACCAGGCGAACACTCCACCACAGAGCTCCAACATCTCATGAGCTCAGTCTCTCTACATCTGTCTCACTCCCCACAAACACACACACACACACACACACACACACACACACAATCACCATCTGAGGTGCCATCAGAGTGCTGAGTGCCGATGCGCTCCTCCCTCACCTGTGTCACACATGGGTTCGTCGGAGGCCATTTGTCACTGATGAACCCCTGAGGCGCAGCACACACCAAGGAGAGATTCATTTGATATACGCCTGACGTGGCTGCTCCGCTGGATGAAGGCTATGAATGTTCGGCAGCACGACTTTGCTTTTTGTAGCAGAGATAGAAAAGACAGCCGTGTCTGTTCCATCTTCCCTCGTACCCAACCCACTCACCTCAAGTTAATACATTGTAAAAGGCTCCCCGCTGTGTTATTCCATCCGGGGGCTTCATGGCTTAAAATATTCAGTGAAATCCAATTCAACCTTGTGATTTCCAGAATGATAGCAAAATCAGCTCTTTCTTGTTTATTTGTCCATTCTAAAGCAAAAATGAACTTCCTTTGTCACTGTTGTATCAGAGTCGTATCTCCTTTATTTTCTTTTTTTCTTTACAATCACAATGTCAAAGACACATTCTTTCTGTAAATAATGAGCTTCTGGTCACTGTTCTGTCCACGTGTTCAATGGTTGGCTGCTGCACTTCTAACACTCGTGCTATTTTTTTTAACTACAACACGCTCACAATTTGTTATACCCTACCAAACATGCAGGGAAAAGGAAAAAAAAAAAAAAAAAAAACCCTGAGCAGTGCAGCATCAGTCTCCGACTTTAAAAACACAGAGCAAGCTCATTTGAGCAGCTGGCTCTGAAATGCTTTGCTCAGTGAGGCAGCGACTTCTTCAGACATGGATGAGTCAGGAATAACTTCAATTCGCACAATGAATTCTTTCACAGTTGGCAATTGCAACTAAGTTAACCAGGCAACTTTGAAGTCTTAAAGCACGTTTCGTTGGACTACAACGCAAACTGGCACAAATAATAATAGAGTCAACAGAAATAAATTGCTATTAAGTGCTGCCAGCAGACATAACACAACAATGATGCCATCTGAAATAAGCTATTTTAATTGTGTTTAGTATGTTTTTTTAATGATAGATATACATGGTAATAGAGTAATTAATATTTGATTCATTGTTTGAGTAGGTTTACTGATCAAATATGTTCTAAAAAATGATAGAAATGCACGCAAAACAAAAAGAACAAACTGGACTCTATAACATAATCAAACATTTGTGACTAGTGAATACACTCAATTACAATTTCTCAATGTGTTTGTATGTGTGGTATGTCAAACCAAAACGATTGATCGTGAGCCTGAACCTTACCAGAACATAAGCACATTTTTTAATTATTTTTTTTTTTTAGATATTAGGTTGAACGTCATCAGAGAAAATAACCCTGGATAGAAATTTGAATAAAGACGTCATACTGACTGGATGGATGGATGGATGGATGGATGGATGGATGGATGAACGGATGCTGAATCCCTCTGTAAGCTGAACACACAGTCAACCTCAGTGCAGCCAAATGGCCCTTCAGGCTGAAACATTGAACAGACATTACATATGGAGCATTAAACCCAATCCCATTTCCAAATGATCTTTAGCGTATAAAACGTTGTTTTATAGGCAAAATTCACTGATGACGTTTTAGAACCGTGTGACCTACTGTTGGCTGGAGATTTTGGTACAATTAAAATAGTTTGGACTGAAAACAGGATGAAAAATCAGCCAGGGCTACTTCATAAAAAAAGACATTACACTATGCGCCATTGTGTCATGCTATATTTGAGTCTCTTTTAAATGGAGCTGTTTGAGAGTGTCTGACAGTAAATACTGTGTGCGCATGGTGAAAGCATAATTGCCAAAGCACCCGTGATGCGATGTTGTGACAACATCAGCGCTGATAGGCGATGAGAGGAATCACTTGTGTGTTAAAATTGCCATTCAAACTTGGTCAATCAATCGTGGAAGCCATTTAAATGTTAATGGTTAAAAATGAACAGCCGCATTGTTGGTGGACAAGTGGTTCTCCGCAACCAATGCACAGTTTATGCTGGAGCTGTTTAATTGCTGACAGGGGCATGTACCTCCTAGCGAAGCAGCTACTGAACAAGAGACATTGACAGCTATTTTTTCAGCTGAGAAATCACTGGATGAAGAAAAAAAAATCAATCTGGCTAAGAGAAGTCCCGCATTTATCATTACATGACAGAGATGTATGTCACGCAGGGGAACGGTGCACATAAAACTCATTATCATATGTCACGTCAGGCATGGACTGTGGGTGCAGTTTCAATTTGGTGAAAAATATTACAGCGTGATCTCTCATACGCCGGTGTTCAAAATGTCAAGAAAGCCTAGCATTCTTTGTGATTCACGCACACATACAGTATGTCAGAGCCAATTGAAATCGCACGGAATTGGGAGATATCCCGACAATAAAAGCATTTCATATTAACGGTCGTTTCATATTAGAAAGGAAACACTATTACTTTCAGGCAGTGAGTCGTGACGAGTGTCCAGAGCTTTCAATATAAGCTGCGGTGGACAGGGATGTGTTTCAGAAAGGATGAGGGCTGAACAAGAGAAATCCATTAGCCTCACCGTCCAAGAAGACTGTCATATTTATTTTTTGCACTCTAAACTACCTCTATATCTCCGTCCTCTTTCTCCACTCTGCATCTTATTCCCTCTACCTTACCACGTTCGCTTTCATATCACAAATGCTTTTCACCGCCCCCCCGTCCCCCCGTCCCCACCACTCACACCTTTTCTCACTTTCTCCCTAATTTCACATCCCTCTTTCCCTATTCTCGCCTACTTCTTAAGGGAAAAACGCCTTTAACACCCATATTGCACCTCCATGTCCCGTGTCCTACTTCTATTTTGCCATTCTTTGCTAATCTGCTGGGTTGACAAAACAACAGTGATATAGCAAAAAGTCAATAATGAGGACAATTGTGTTTACCACATTTGCACTGAAATTAGAATGTATACACAGATTTGTTTTAGAAAGGGGAAGGTAATATACCTCATCAGATTACGTCCAGAAGATGGTGTTGTTTTCAGTAACATTCTGGACAAGACACATCATTTTTTTTCAAGATGTGATGTCTGAGGTTGCTAAGGAGTGAGACACCGCACTTCTTTCTGATGTCTGATAAGTTGCACATGGGTGATACAGATCAGGTTGCTGGGTAGGCTCAGACCACACAGATATTAAAAAGCCAACGGCTTTAACATCACAACGCGTCGTAGCATTGTGCTTGATAAGGAGAGGAGATTCACATGTTCACTTGGGTGTTGTGGTCGCGTCACAGCAGAGCCAAGCTGCAGTCGATTTATACCTCTGACTACCGCTGGGTGAATTGATCCAGGATTAAATCCTGATGATTTACATCCACATCACACACAAAAAAACAGATGGTAGTGGCTCTTTATCAGTGTGTCAGGGGTATTAGGTTCAGGAAGAGACTGTGTTTTAGGTTAAAATAAGTAAGTTACATAAGATATGATACATATGCTAAATTGAAAGTCAATATCCACTACACGAACACCAGTCTCCTAGGTGAAAGTCTTATGTTTACCCTCCATCATGTCACTTGACTTTATCACCTGACTTTGTCCTTTGCTCCTGTCATAATCACTTCACACTAGAGGTCGCTGCCTTAAAATAAACCTTAATATTCATTGATAAGCTGCTTGGAAAGAGACCTAAATCCTAAGGCAAACTGACCTCCACATCAGAGGAAACCACATCTGAAATTGAAAATCTGAGGCACTGTTTTAAGCAGTGAGTGAGAGAGAACAGCTAATTAAGAGATGTAGTAGTAGTAGAAGTAGTAGTATACCTGTCTGCACCACAATGCACAAGACAAAAGAGCAGGTAAGCAACATCCTGTACATTTTCCCACAACTTTCCCTTTTTGCATCCTGCACTTTGCTCCTGGCTATTTTTCTTGACTGTTATCTAATCCAGTTCAGTGTAATGTGATTTGAGCAGCCAGTAAGTCTTGAGAAAGTTTTAAACTTTACGTAAAATATACAATCAAGGAATGTCAAAATTAGGTAACAGGTTTAGTGAATATAACACGGAGAGGGTCCTCAAAGATCCTGTCCTGACACATAGTTTCACTTTTTACATTTCCTTGCTTGTTTGTGTGTCGCCAGTCGAACAATTTTGGGCGTGTAGGCACCTTCCGCGATCACATTGCATTATTCCTGGCTTGAAATTCTGCTTTCTCTTTCCCACCTTGTGGTATTAAGCGATCACAGTCTGATCAGAGTTGTTCAACATGGAGACGCTGTGCAGCTTACCGAAATCACATCACACTATGATGGCTTAAGAGTGTAGCATGCCTTGTGGAGCTTAGAGTAAAAAAAAGAAAAAAAAAAAAAACTGAAATGGAGGCACTTTGCCGGAGAAGGATATTGTGTAGTCCTCTGCAGCTGTTAAATACATATTCAACATTTCATGTTTCTGAAGTCTGCCGCCTTGATCCTCTCCGGCCTCCCCCCTTTACCTCCCTCCCCCTTCATGTCCCGGCTCTTTGACAGGCCTGTCTGCTCTGCATGTCGTCCCCGGCTCCGCGGACACCATGGGAAACAGAGCTGAGCTGAGACAAATAGGTGGGTGGAGGATGAGAGCAGGTCTGAGATTAGTGAGGGCTGGCTGGATCAGACACAAGAATCATGACTCCCAACCGACAGATTGCAAAATGACAGGCTACAGGTCGGTCATTAAGCGTCGGCCATCTGACCAGCGTATATCTGGGGGAGAATAAACTTTTGGATTTGAAACTTTTGGCTGCAGACGACATAACACACACTCAGTGTATACGTATGGATAAATGGGTAGTTTAATGTTAGGAGCAGAACATTGGGTTTTGGTTTCTGCCGTGGCCACCCGTGTACTGCACGTGGAAAAGTTCATTCTCGACGCTGCTTTCAATTCCAGTGTCTTTAGATGGAATAAGATTATTTGTGTGTATATCCCTTGTTTATGGTGCAGGAAACAGAGCAGCTAGCCATGTTTTGTGTGGGATGGTAGAAAATAGATAATGTGATGCTTTTCTCCCGGACATGATTACAACAGTCACACAATGCAATAGGGTGCAACACACACACACACGCTCACAATCGCATCAGGAACATAGGGGGTTAACTCCACGGCAAACAAACTGTAATGAAACGAGCTCGATTGCAACGACAGAGAGGTGGAGAGAAGAACGGAGAGAGAGAAAAAGGAAAGACGGGGCAGGAAGGATGTTCAAAGGGTATGTTGTTGCATTGAAAGGGGAATTTACTACAGGCGGGCGAGCAACACACAACAGCGGGCCTTTGAAGTGTCTGGCTATGCGTGGAGATCCCAGTGCTCAACATGCCTTGATGAGCTGGAGAGACTTTCACACCCCCTGCCGCACATGTTGTTGCTGTGATACTCTCACCAAGCAGGGGGATGTGGTGATAGTCAGGGCCTCAGCTGGAGACGTCTGCATAGGTGTGTGTGTGTGTGTGTGTGTGTGTGTGTGTGTGCGATGGCATGGAGCGTGTGGATTTGCCTGTTGATGTCTGCAATGTTCGAAGGTGCATGAGCAACCCATACAAGAGGAGTGTAGTGGTGGAGAGTATGCTGTGCGCGTGTGTGTGTGTGTGTGTGTCCGCAGCTCAGACTGTCGGCATAATTGGATTGACAGCTCCCACTGTGAAGGGTGCAGCAGAGTCAACTGGTGTGCGTTCCTAGAGAGCTCCCCCGATGCCCTCTCCTCTCTCCTCCACCTCCTCGTCGTTCCTGTTCTTCTCTTCCCACCCACCTCCTTCTGCTGTGATCCTAATCAGGAGAGAAAGGTCGGCTAAGGAGCTTCAGCTTGTGGTCGCTGGGCATCTTCCTCCTGTGGAAATAGAAATGAGAAGGCAGATAAAAGACAACGCGCATGTGCGAAAAAATAGATTTACAGTGGAATTTTATTTGAGATAACATTTTTACGGGAAAATGATACAGGTCGGACCACGAGATTGCTGCTGCAACAAAGACAGAAGCATGTTAACAGTAGATTGTGTCAGCTGTTTTTTAATGTTGTCTTGTGTCTTTCAAATGTAGGGATCATTCCGTAATTGATTCAGATAGGTGCGTTACAAAGCATTTTTCTTTCAACTTGTCTCAACTGTTTTCCGTTCTGATAAGCAGTTCTGATGGCACATACCGTACCCCTTGTCTACAGAGATACACAATGAACTCACCCCGAGCACATCCATGAAAGCAGGAACTGAAATTGAGGCTGCAATACAAACACAGTCTGGGTCTGATCTGCACAAAGGGTAGTTTTGTCGAAATAGTAGGCATGTTTAGACTGACAGGCCGGTATTTCCGATCAACTGAGAATAAAAGAAAACGTGAAAAACTCGAAACCTCTCACTTTTGTTCAGATATTTGAGGTTTTTCTCAAGAAACTTTTTTTTTCCGGTGGCTTTCCCTCAGCGTCGTACGAGGTGAGGATGCTCGATTGTGTCCACACCAAAAAAGAAAAAAAAAAAAAAAAAGAGGCCAGCTGAAGATCTGCGTGTCACACACTTTTCATTAACAGTGAGGGATGAATTCAAAAGCTGAACTACCTGATTTATCAGCCGATCGTGGCGAAGTTTTCCATCACATTAGGGTAGAGAATGCATCGTTTATGCTCATTGAAGTTAACATAAGATAAGCAAAAGATGTGAAACCTTCAAGTGGCATGAAATGTGATCAGTGGGTCAGAACCGGACCTAAGATACAGTAGACGTACACGTTCTAAATAAAAACCCTGCATGCTTTAAATATGGCATCTAAATACATTACATTAGGTTCTGATTCGCCTTACACCGTGGGCGGTTGAGTTCATTTAAATACAAACAGTATGTAGATCAGTGTTTCCCACAGAATGAGACTTAACTGTGGCTGTGGCAGTCCAGCTGGACTGCCATAGAGCATGCACATTCAAGACTTCCAGCGACTGAGTCAGCTCGCTTCCGGTTTAGCAACGAGCTAACTTGGATGGGGATAAAATGTAATCAGGCGGCTCTTCTAGGCTCTCCAAATTTGATTCATTATTTATAAGTCTTGGCTACGACAAAAAATCGCATCAAGGGATGGGGCTCTTTTTGGGGGCTTGATCTCGACGATGAGCCCAGTCGTCCTCTTTGCAGAGGAAGCTACGGTCAAGCCACCTGTGTTAAAATGTCCACCTCCTCTTCTTTGTTGGTTTTACCGGCGGACTAAAAACTGCACCGCCATTCACCATATCGGAGTATATAACATTGTGCTGTACATTCACGGGGAGAATGGGACATGCAGCTCGAAAAATAGAAAATCAATGTGTGGCGGCCAATGTTAATATTGTGGCGGACTACTACAAATAAATTAACGTGTGGGAAACACTGTATAACAACTGCCGCATACTGTAAACTTGTATTTGTACAGAAAGCGTGTGGGTGTTTGTGTCTGGGCTGGGTTTTACGCATCTGGCTGTGTGACTTTGTGTGCCGGCGTGTGAACGTGTGTGTGTTTCCATCTGTGCTGAGGTCACCACCCAGCAAGCAGTTGCACATTATCCCGACTGGATCTCCAGGGAGAAGGGTCAGCAATGTCGAGAGAGGCGAGGACTGTGGCGCACGAGGGAGAAAGGCGATGGTAATTGGAAGGAGGGAGTAAAGGGTTCTGCAATGATGGGCCATATGATATATCTGGGCCATGCGTGTTTGGCGTCAAGGCTCAGGCGTTGTATAGGTGCTTTTGTAGAAGGGCAAGGCACTGAAATAGCTTCGAGTGTGCCTGTGCCCTTTTTTCGTTGTATTGCTGTAAAGGCTGAGGAAAGGAAATCCACACTGCAGACAAAGTAGCGACTCAAACCAGGACAGCGGGGTAAACGCTCAAATTGCTGGTACGCGAGTGAGGAAGGCAGGTCGGAAACTGCATCGCTTACTCAGCAGGACACATCAAGAGGGTTTTAGCATTTTCGAAGTTGGATTTTGGAATATGAAACGACAAAGAATCAAATTCAAAAATAAACTAAAATACAGGTTAGCAGGTGGGTTTTCTTGCCAGTTGTTGAGCTCAGTGGGTGTCTTTTATCTGCAAGCATAATATAGGTTAAAGGAATAGTTTTAATGTATTAAGCTTGGCTGGTCATATTGTGTGTAACTGTACTCCTTTCTATGCATGAGCACAATCCTGGTTACAGGCCTGCTTTTCCTCATGTGATTCGCGCACGCTGCCATTTGTTTCCTCGCATGTGAGACCCGTGTTACTCTCTGCCTCACCACGCAGATGCTGTTAAGGACACTGTCATATTCGAAGTGGAGCTGTGGGATGCTAGTTAGCCACTCTGTGTGTGGCTGATGCTCGGGGTCTAACAAGAGCTGTGGGTGATCGAGACTGATGGTGGGAAGATGGAGCTTCAAATCCCTTTACTGTTGCAGTTCATTCCTACTTGTCAGGGCATGCCGGTTCCTGCCAACTGAGCAGCGGATTTCTCTCTCGCGCGCGCTTGCTTGCGAGGGCCTTTGTCGCCGTTCTTTATCTCTTCTCTGCATCTCTTTCCCTCACGCACTGCTGCTTTTTTTTTTTTTTTTTCCACTTTTCCTCCTCTTGAGTTATGCTGTGGAGTTTCTACCACATGTCTAAAGTGTCTCCAAACCCCAAAAAGGTAGTCTGCCCAGATCTTCCAACCGCAGCGGGAGGAAGATCCGCCGCATTTTGCCAGGTCACTCAAGACCGCGACTGCGACTCAACCCCGTTGTGAGCAGCAACTTTTACTTTTTTTTTTTTTTTAAAGTCTGCAGATTGTAGTTGACCTCTCAAAAATGTGTAAATTCAGTGACAGCTGTTTGCCTCTGTGAGTTTGGCAGTGGTCCATTCCAAATCATGCACGCCAACGCCGTAATCTCTGCCCGGGCACCTGTGCGGTTATCTTGCACTATAATTGAAAGTCCCTTTTTTTTTTTTTTTCGGCAGCGTTCCTTGCTTTCTTGCATCCTTAGTATTCAATCTTTGATTCATATGATGCACAGCAATATTTGTCAATTAAAAAACAATTCCAAAACAAAAAGACGCCAAAAAGCTGGGTTTAAGGATGAAGATCTTGCAGTATATTTGCAGATTTGCATACAGAGGCTTTATCAGTGTACAGTAAGTAATGCTGCTACATATTTAGATCTAAATGACCTGGCAGATGATATAGTAAAGTCAATACATGGTTAATATGTCTTCGGCAGGAAGGAGTAAATACATACAGCACATAGTTGTCACTGCAATCAGCTTACTCTTAATGGCTCTTCTGTCCCCCACCTGTCCCTTCCAAACAGGCTGTGTGTGTGTGTGTGTGTGTGTGTGTGTGTGTGTGTGTGTGTGTGTGTGTGTACGTGTGTGTGGTGCTTATTATGTTTCCCTTGCATGCTCTCTCCCTGACAACCTAATTACTACTTTCAGCGATACACTGACACACAGATCGAAAACCGCACTCGGAATTGCGGCTCATTTTTGACAGGGTGGTGGTTTATGAGATGTTTGTGTGGGAGGAGATTTTCTCTCTGGTTTTTTTTTTGTTTTTTTTTCCTGTTTTTGTTTTTCGTTTTCTCAGTACTATGGGTAATTATTTACATTGCTGGTGTCACCGAGAAGAATGGAGGAGAGAGACTGAGAAGGGAGGAGACCGAGTGGAAATTGCGGGGAAACATGAAAGGAGAGGACTTTTCTCGTCCTGGTTTGCGAATGAGTAACTCAAAGCATTTCTAGTGTTAGCAACTCGGCTGACGGATTGATCTGCTCTCAGACGCAGTGGCAGATAATCTTTCAGCAATATTATATAATTTTGATGAGGTAACAGAGCTAGGTAGCGATGGATAATGAGGTGGGATAAACTGAAACTAGCCCACAGGGAAAAAAAAAAAACATGACTCCAGAACTTTCCAGCAATCTTTGCAATTATCGGTCTTGTCATTTTAGGATTATTTTCCAAACATTTGTCCCATTAATGTTTTCAAATTAAAATAAATAACAGGCACGACTAGAACACTCTGTTGTTTTATCTAGAACTGCTTCTTTATGTTTGTAACCGTTCAGTTGCAGCTGTTTATATACATTAGCTATAGGTGAAAGTAAAGCGAATCATACACATATATTTTGGATTACATGAGTAATTGTTTTCTTCTGTCAGTAAATGATATAAAAATCAAAGAGAAAAACATTATAATATGTTTTTATAGAATTTGTGTTTATCTGAATCAAGGGTGTAATGATGACTGACTCATACTGTGAAGCTGTCTGAAATAGATGAATGAATCTGTAACTATTTTCTGAACTGAGAAGAGAGATGAGCTCGTACTGTGTAGATCACGCTTGTCCAGATTAGTTAGCCTGACAGTTTTACAATCATCCGTGTTCCCCTACATCTCAAACATTTACTTTATTCTTTTTTTTCTTTTTTAATATAAATGTAGAGTATATATACTCAGTGGTCCCTATATTAGGTACAGTGGTACAATTAAATGCAATCCAGTGCAACAGCTCTGCCATAACATCCCTCTGTACCAGGCTTCAGTTTGTTGTGACATCATCAGAAATGTGTAATTTCAATTAAATGCTAAGAACTGAAAAAAATTAAAAAGAATAAAGCTGTAGGTGTTATAGGGATGTTGTGCACTGTAACATCAGCAACAGTTTCACACTGTTGCGGACGCATTGTGAAACAAGAAAATACATGTTCAAGTGCGCCTTCTTACGTTTTTGCTGCTTTATACTTAAGTTCCGTGTTCACAGGTCATGGCCGTGCAGCTTCAGCTTCAGAACTCACTTCACAACATTAAATCCACCACAGCAGTTGCACAGGGAAGGTTTGTAGAATGGACGGTTGCACTTTATTCACTGATAAGATGTAATGAGCTGTACTGTTTGTCAAATTAGAGAAAAACTAGAAATAAATTGGTCTTCATTAGACAGTACACATGGACAATTAGCCTACCCTGATAATACCCTAATTAATCTAATAAAATATAGCAGGCCATAATTTGTATTAAGCAAGGCAAAACCTAGAAATGATATGTTCTCTATTGGAAAATGCAAAAACACTGGCATATATTAACCAACTTATTTGATGCAGCAAGCTGAATTTTCAGTCGATTTAGAGAAAAAACAGAAATAATCTGTAGATTTATACCCTAAAAACAATGTACTTAAATACCATGATCATGCAGTAATTACAAAACTGTGTATAATGCATTTTTTGATCTACAATGAACTAGACACAGACACTACTATACTAGACAGTAGTATACCCATCACTATAGGGCTTAATTATGGAGCGTAATTATATTTCATTTTTTAACGAAGAACATAATATTTCTAAATTTGTCTAATTTGGTACAAATGATGACTTATTAAGTCTCTGATAGATTACTTAGAGAATAACTGTCTTTGTTTACTAATTACTGAAGACCATCTTCTTTTTGGCTAATTTGACAAAAAGTGCAGCTTTTTTTTTTTTCAATGTACTTCAGGGTGCAAGCTCAATAACACCTCCAAACTGCTGTTTCTTATCAAAAACTTTCACACCAGCGACTTGTGTTGAGTTGGAGTCGCCCGTTACTACCAGTTGCAAGTGATGCCCATCCACTCTGCTGGAATTTTTTTTTTTTTGTGCAGGACAACTGAAATGGGGGGGGGGGGAAATCGATGAGTGAATGGGTCGAATTTCTCTTTCTGGCTCTGAGTGGCTACAGGTGTTTCGGCGCTATCAAGATGAGTTTCCACGTTCCTCAACGGAGGAACACTCTCGCCCGCCACGATTGATTGAACGGACTTGTAGCTATCAGCGCTATACACAGAACAAAAAAATAATGAGTCACTGTGAACCGGGGGGGAACAAACCATATAGTGGAAGAAAAGATAATGGAGTTGCTGAAATTAAGCCCAGCTGCTGAATAGCACACAACGACTGGCTTAAGAGAACAGAACATTTAAAGCCTATAAGGGTAAATAAAACAGTTATTAAGAAAGCTCATCTCGCTGGCGCAGTGGACAAAGGCACTTCTTATAATTGCAGTTCCCGGTATTCAAATAGTGCTCATGATCAGTGGCTAAATACACTTTCCCCCTCTTCTACTCGCGTTGTTTCTGCTGTGTATACATAATGGGTCTAACTCTGTGTTTTATCGCTTGGTGGACAAAGACAGCACTTACCAGGACTGTCATTTAGCACTTTATTGCAAGGCAATAGACATGGCAACGGCATAGCCTCCCAGCAATTGAAAGAAACAAAACATTTGCAGAGTCTCTCTTGTATAAATGCCCGAGCCTTCAATGGGAAAAGTCTCGAATAAAAAGAGAGGGGAGGGGTACTCCTTCTCGCCATTCAACACAACACAGAGTCCGAACATTAGCTGTACTGCAGAAATACAAAAAGGGTTGAAGTGGGAAATGGTTTGTGTACGGCAGTTCACTGGTTGGTTGGAAAGTAATTGGTTGGACAGCAACCGATCTTTTGCCTGTTAAATCCAAATCAATGTTTTATTGCCTTTTTTTTTTATTTGCACAAGCAATAGCGGGTCAGATGGAGAATTCAGATAAAACATGAGAATACATTCAAAGGCAGCATTCATCTTCTTACCTTCCCAAAGCTGATTTCAAGACTGCCAGAAAATATACAGCGCAACAGATCATAATCTCCATGACTGAACAACTAAAACTAACCACTGACATGTTCGCATATGCACTTGCCACGGGCTTAGCTATTGTATTGATATTTCTACAAAACATGTCACATCACATTAACATTAGACCAGACTGTCATAACAGGAGGTGGAGGGGATGGTGGTGGAGTTAGAGGCTGCCAAGGCACTGACTGCGTTTCTTATCTTTAAGGAGATTCGTGGAAACCAAACCATAACTAAGTGGTTTGTGTGCCTGAACCTTACCAGAGCATAAGCGCAGCATTGTCGCGGCACGAAAAAGAGCATTTCACCCGAAGAAGCGTAAAGTTTCAACGTGATTAGCAGAAATGCACGTAGCCAACACTAACTGAGGCACGAACTAACTGTTCCGGCATGATTTGAATGATGGGAACGATCCTTCGCATATTGAGTTTGTCCGTGCATGTGTCTGCATTATACCAGCATTCTTACACAACACTTTATACAAGCCAGCTCTCAACGCCACAGCTAATCTGTTTGCTCTCCAGCTGCATCAGTCTAACCCTTTATTTAACATGGAGCTCAGTTCTGGGACATACAGCATTAATCCAAATTAACCTGTGTACCTTTCCTCATGAAGTAACCACTCCAACTCCAGCCTGTCATGTCTGAATTAACACACCGCATGCCCGGGGCCATATTTCAAATATCTGCATTAATTTGCTGTGAAGACATTACAGGAATTTGATTTGCGGGGCACTACTCTTGAGGCTTTGACAAGGATATTTAAATAAACTACCGCACAGGAAATAAAAGCGTTTGGTTTTTGTCCAGATATGGAGTTTCTAGTGCTCGCGAGCACATTTAAAGAAATGTCATACTACGCGGGTTAGTTGATAGGTGACAATGGCATTTATTGTCACTTTACAGGAGCGTTTTTACACGACACAAAATGCTGCGTTTCAATTTCGAAAAGTCGTGTTATTTTTTTTCTGCTTAGCCTGCTCTTATTTTGTATTGTCAGAAGGAGACTTTGCCGTGGAAGTTCCAGCCGGGGCTCCATCGTTCAGCCGCAGCAAGCTGTTTCTCAAAATGCAGATACACGGATCCATTTGCCCAGGTTGCGAGTTTTAAGTTTATGAAAAAATAGCAAGCTGCAAAGAGCTATTTATTTATCTTAACCACGGCTAATGGAAAGACATTCTAAACCAACAAAGAACATTTCGAGCCCTCCTATAGCGCGTGATGACACAGTGTGTCAGGGTTATTTCCATTCTCTCTGCGGCACTTTATATGATGTACTGAATGTCCTTGAAGTTATTTCTCGTGTTAAGAGAAACTTTATGCGCCGAGGCTGATTCCGCGGTGAGCTTCGCCGTTAATGTATGCTTTGAGTAACAAATATTATACGGACATGTTGCTGGTAGGATATGTCGATTGCTTTTCCCCTCACACGGTGCTCAGACGGGAAAACATCTCCTTGTCTGTGAGTCATCAGTTTGAATAATGACACCTTGGGCTGAATGTTTGTTCACAGTTCCCCAAAAGAATGCCAATTTAAAAGAAGGCAAAGTGAAGGACGGCCCGCTCCTCGCCTTGAGTGTTTGAAGGGTGGCAGGCGGCAACAATGCACACATGCTGAGAGTGGAGGACTGATCAGGGAAGTAATATGTGCTGTGGGTGGGAAATATACTTGGAGGGTGCCTGTGTGCTCAACTGGATTAGAAAGTTAAGAGAGAGAAAACACAAGCGAACTGGAATCTATATCAGGCTAAAGCTGTGAAGTGGAATGCACAAGTCTGCTCCCTGCAGAGACTTACTATTTTAACCAGGAAAGCAGATTTACACTTTTATCTCACTATTTTAGACTTAGTCTGTCTGTGCTGCGTGTGTTTGTGCCGCCGTGCACTAATTCGTAACCATGTTTCAGTGTGTGTGTGTGTGTGTGTGTGTGTGAGTGAGCGTGCGTGCGTGTGAGGATGTGTATCTGTTTGTGTTCATTTCAGCACCACCTGCATCCCAGTCACCTCTCTGCGGCGCATTTTCCACTTAACATGATAGAAACGCCTTTGGCCATGAATAACACATTTACTCTTCACTGTACCTCAGGCAAAGTATTACATGATCGGTTTCCTCTGCTAGAATATGTTAAAAATGGAAAAAGCCAGTGTTCCTTCAGGAAGCAGAAGCTGGGGAGGCAGCATGGTTTTAAGGATTGAGAAAAATGCTGGAAGAGACAGAAAAACAGGGAAGATCAACAGAAAAGGGGGAGAAAAAAAAAACAGCCGCAGCAGTCAGTAATGATTTGCGTCCCCTCCAGAATCGCAGTTGCTGGGAAAGGGAGGGTGGGGGGGGGAGTGTGCATTTGTGCGTACAAGTGTCTGCCTCCCCATGTGTGTGTGCGTCTGTGGGTGTCAGCACATATGTGTGTCTGAGGGCTGAGTGTGGAGGGGCTAATGGAGTGTTGATTGCCTGGCGGTAAGCAGGCATCAGTGGGTAATTGCAGCTCTACGGTGTAGCAGCTCTAAAATGAAGACGCATTTCAAATTCGATCACTGAGCCCCCAGTATGGATGCACGTGCATGTGGTGGTGGAGGTTTAGGGTGTGCGTGTAGTCCTACTTTAAGCCGGTAGAGCCAGATTTAGATGTCGTCGGAGTGATATCGAGCAACAGGGCGCAGCCAAAATGACACCGACTCATTACCTGCCTACCTTGGAGTTTGTGCCTGTTTCAGACTGTTTTCAGTGTGCTGCCAACTGTAGGCTCCGAGAGGAGTTGCCAGATTTCGAGAGAGTGACGGCGGGGATTGTGTAACACCGTAGAGTCACGCAGGAGGAAACCAAAGGGCGGAAAAGCTAGAGGTGGAGCTGATACGTCCTGCCCTTTCTTTTTTCCTTCTGTTTTCTCTCCCTTTGAGCCTGGTTGAAGTCTCCCCTTGGTGAACCTCACTCGTGTTGCCAGGCGACAAGGTTGCCTGGGAGCGGGGCTTTGATGAACAGTCACAGTGTAATGGAAGTAGCCCTGCCAACACGCTCAACACAGGGACGGACAGGCAGACAAACACACGCATGTGTGCAAACACGGCGCGGAGCGTGGCATGTGGGCAGCCAGAGCAGACAGCCGCGTCTGGGAGGCTTTTTTTTAACTGCGGCCTTGACTCACAGTTGTACAGTATTCAGCAATTAGTTCTGAGTTATTCTCAGGAAATCTTGAGAATTTCTTTTTTTTTTTTTCCATTTCACAGTTTTCTTCAATTAATGCCTGAGATGAATAGAAGCCCTTTTTATTTATCACAGTCAGAAGCTACAGCCCTGCTGCTGCAGTTTTCAGTGACCTACTCAAGTCAATTGCTTCTTATGTTTTTTTGTTTTTTTTTTTTAAATCTATTAAAACATTTCACAGAGCTGTTCTGCTGCGTTGGCACTGCACTGCGTAATCCATTATTTTAAATGCAAAACATTTCGTTTTTTTCTTGACATTACTTTTTTAATCTCATACGCATTGCAATAGGTGAAGGAACTAATATAACTATACTTGCAATATCCGTTCACTGCCACAGAATGTGCACTCAGCTAAATCTCGTGAGTGCTGTGGTCAACACCATCAAAGCTTGTACAGCTGCCTAAAAAGGCTGGTTAAAGGCCCCTATCGTATTCAAGGATTCCGTTAAAGAAACGTTTGATCAATCCATGAAATAAAGTATCTAACCCACAGATGCCACTGCCTGAAGCTGAGCTGCTAACATGTGGTTTCTATATCTCTTTGTATTTCTCAACTAATAGCCTAATCTACAACCTTTTCAAATAATTGGCCATTTTTCTAACTCGCGCTCCCCTCTGTGTCGAACATGATACTTATTCAAACTCTGACGCTTGCTTCATAAAAAGCTTCTGCAGTTGTTCTAGGAAAAAGTTCCTCTGGCACTCACAGAGATGTGTTTTACATTTCCAATGGCTCCAGCAGCATTTCAATTATAGCTGCAGGCTCGCAGCCTTTCCAGTCAGCTGCATACACAGATGCACACACCACTGACTGTTATGTTTGGGGTTATGATAAGGGGCTGTGAGAGAGCTGCCTGCAAAACATGCAGCTGCTGGTGAAAAAAAAGCTACTGAACTTGACTTGTATAGAAGAACACTCCCCAAAAAATAGTGAGGTATTACAGTCAGAGACTCACTTAAAACTACCACTATTGATCTTTCGGCATTAAAAAACACCATGCCGTTTTTTTTATTTCTTTTCTTTGCACTGATTTTCAAAACACTCAATACATCACCACCTCATTCATGTATAGAGTGCTTACAATCAAGATAGCGGCCAACATAACAGCTTCGGGGCTTGTGCCTAACTTTAGAGGACTGCGATATCGTCAGATATGTAGGATTAATCTGCAGAGGCTCCGGTTCAAGATGAACTTTTAATGGACACCAGGTTTTGAGTCACAGCCAATATGTGTCCTGCAACAGACTAGGTAAACCTTTTTAGCCGATCGAATGCCGTTGGCTACGCTGTCCCTATAGCAGAAACATGTTTCCAAGCTGAAGCAGTTGTTGATCACTTTTGGCCCTTACCAGCTGACTGAGAGAAGTATTGGCACAAAAACTCTAAGGCCGATGTTTCCATTAGGACGCTAGATTAGTTGCAGACACACACACACAAACATACGCAACCAGATGCACGACCTCTGCAGGCGTAAGCCTTAATATTATTACATTTATCAAACATTGTGTGTGTGTACAGCTGAAACTAATAAATAGACAAATAAATAAATGAATGAATAAATAATCCGACAAGTCCACTCAGATTGCACAAAAATGGTTAATGCCCATATTACTGAATACATCTGTTGCATGCAGATGGATGAGGTGAAATTGTGTGTGTGCGTAGAGTGTTTACTGATGTAGTGTGCCCAGATGTGCACAGGCGTGTGCAGGAATGGCAGTTAATTAAGCCAGATGATTTCCACTTCTGTGGTAATCAGGAGTTAATGTGCGCGCGTGTGCGTGATTGCCAGCGTGCACACGTGTGCCCATGTGTGCCATTCCTTTAAAGATATATAGGGTGAAACTCTCACTGTCAATTTGTCTCAGCTCCGTGTCACGTCTCCTGGAAGAGAAAGACTCTGTTGACACTGAAATCCTCATCAAACATCAAATGTGCTCCGGCTAAAAATAGTCACCTCCTGTCGAGCCATGGAAACATTTGCATCTCCTACAGCAGCTGCAACTCTAACAGAAGACAACGCATTAAAATATCATCATGATCACTCGGAACCACTGCATCGCCCACCTTCGTCGCCACATAACCTCTGTCAAAGGAGTTTCAACAACAATAAAGTTGTTTGCGGGATTTGTGAAAGCTTCAGGCTAACTAAATGACCTGTGAAAGCTGGTATGAGAAAACAAGATGCTGTGATACACAAACAGATGGAATTTTTTTTTTTTTGCGGCCATACGTTGCTAGCTAGCCAAGTGTGAATGCAGCTAATTGGAATAAAAGCGATGTAACGTCCCCACCACATGCGTGCCGGTGCGCGGGTAGCATTGGCATGCATGAGTGGAGAATTTAATGGGGGATCTCTTGTTTTGTTTGTCAGCGAATGCGTGAGGGCATTTTAGACAGAGCCCAGCATAATTTTCTGTCCCATCCATCTGACATCGCATCCACACACACACTTGACTCACTTTGCCAGGTTTCACTTTGCAGCGAGACAGCGTGACACACAGTGGCTCAAAGTTTAAAAGGTGAAAGTGGAGTACTATCTGCAGAAAACTGCAATTGTATTTAGTAGTGTCATTTTGCTGCTTTTGCAGAACAAAACGGGCCACTGAAGTTCAGGCATGTAATAAAAATAATAGCTTTCTGAGACATAACTACAGCGATTTCTGAAATGACAGAACAGGCAGTACACTAGAAAAGTGCTAAAGTTAATTAGATTGTACTTAAATGATATGAATAACCAAACACTTTTACAGTGGTTGAAAAATGTTTAGCCCTATCAGACCACTGCACACTTTGTTGTGCCAGGCATTTGATAAAAATTGAGTTGACACTGATTTAATTACTCTGTTTGCACCTAAGCACCTTGTAATGTGGAAGTAAAATCAAGAATTTGTTCTAGATTATTTAGGAGTATAACAGGGAATGTGACTGAACATTCATTGCACTATATATGTAAAATGAACATTTTCCAGACACCCTAAACTGTTTACATGGGTCATCATGTCTAATTAAGCTTGATAAATGGTCTTGTTTACAAAGTGAACATATTTCTAAAAGGAATCATATTGGATGCTGAAGATAGTTTACTTGATAAGCTTTCTATGAGGAGGAAACTGCTCTCATATCAACAATAAGTGCTACTTTAATAAGGATGTGGTCAATCCATAATGATATATGTGATCCATATTTGTTTGCCAAACTAACTTTGAACAACAAATGGATTCTATTTCTAGAATGATTACTTTGATATTTGCATCTATGCCAAAAGCATGCTCTGTCTCCCCTGTGGATATTGCATTATAATTTTGTACTTTACATGACTTAATTGCTACAGATCATACCTACAGTATTGAGCTAAATGTTATTTAATAACTCTGTTTTAAACACAACAAGGTAATAAAAAAAAAATAGATTACATAATGTTTTAGCTAATCAGCTACATGCTGATGATGGAAAACTGTGACACAATGAGTGCACTTTAGGCATGAATGTACCAGGTATAAAAGCCAGTTAACCACTGAGCATATTGCAGCTGAGACTTGCACATGATGAAATCTAAATGACTAATTTCTTATTATAATGACTACCTTGCATGAACTAATCCATTTAACCTACTGTTTCCCACATCTTTAAATCCACAGGACCACCCCCCTCAACCGCTGGCACAGTGGAAAGATAGTGTGCACATAAATCTGGAAATGCAAGAGTCAAATGTATAGCAAATTGCATCTTTTTTTTTTTCCAGATACGGAATAAGTTTTTAGTATATGTTATGCCTAAATATATCTTTGAATTGGTGGATTTACTAATTGTGATCACATGAGCAACAGCCCCAAGGCCCTGACAAACCACAGATGTGATGACTGAACAACAGGAACATATGAACATTGCATCACAACTATTCACACTGGTGGTGACGCAAGTTTGCGACATTGGTGTGCCACATTAAAGTGTGACACTAGCCCCCTTCTTGATGAAGTCCTTTTAGAAGACAACATCCCTGACAGTCTGAACCCTCACCGTCACTGCGCTCTGAACCAACAGATCCACAAAGGATGCAACATCTATTGCCTTACATTCAGTCGTCATTCACCTTGAGAATAAGAACAGCTACATCATAATGCTCCATCTCAGCATTCAATACAATCTCACCCATAAACTAACAGGAAAACTTAACATTTAAGGCTAGTACCATAGTTTGCAACCGGATATTGGACTTCCTCACAAACAGACCCCAGACAGAAGTATTGGTAGTCGGACCTCCTCCACTTTACTCCTGGACATCGGCTATGTGCTTAGCCGCCTCCTGCCAAGGAGCATTACGGGGGGCCGCCATCATCAGCAGGAGGACAGGAGGTTATCAACAATTTTGCAGAGTGGCACACATAGAACCATCTGCTCAAAGCCAGCAAAACTAAGGAGCTGATTTCAGCTTGAAGGGATCTGAGGGTGAGTCTGTGAGTCTCTGGGGTCAAACTGTCAAATTAAGCGAGGCAGCATTAGACCCGCAACCCCATGTTCTGCGAGGTAAAATTATTGGGGGGTTTTCTATGCAAGAAGCAACTGAGTTTACTTGGGTTTTTTTTTTTTTTTTAATAATTTTCTGTCCATCATGATAAAAAAGGGATCATGACAAACAAACAATCAACAGGTCAACATTCTCATGAGTTGTGACATGACGTCTGTTTCCCGCAGCATGATCGGTTGGTGCCTTTATTCGCAGCACAAATGCTTTCACACTTTGTGAAGAAAAAAAAAATCATGTCGCTTTTTTCGCTGTGTATTATTCACTTTCACTGTGAGTGAAAGTACTCATGCAAAAAAACAACAGTCTGAACAAAATATTGACATGCAAATAAATGACATGAAAACATAACGCCTTTTAATTACAGCTCCAGTGTGTTTTCTTTTCCTGACTATGTTGATAAAGCAACACTTTTGATCAAATTTTTTTTCAGACTCGATTTTGTGCCGGAAAATTAAGCTGTTAAAATGGAACAATCTTGTATGTCTGTTGGTGAATCTGGGGATCATATGCCCTGCAAGCCTGGCTTATATGGGTTGAAAGAGCAGGGTGGCTCCTTTGAGAAATAGGGTTAGTGTGTAATGGGTGTGTGGTTATGCGAGAGAGAGAGGAGAAGGAGAGAGAGAGAGATTGTAACTGCACTCTGAGCATTCAGGTGTTGGTAATTGAGCAGAGGGAAAGTTTGGCGATGAAGGTCTGTGGTGAAAGGAAATGACAGTTTGCCAGTGAACAGACTTGGCAGCTCCACAATACCCAAGAAGAACTTCTGTTAGGGTGGTCCGTATCACTAGCCATGCTAAAACCTGGTGCTAGTGATATCATAGATATTAGCATGCTAATGGTCCGTACAGACCTCTCTGCTCTACTGAGTTGTGCTGCATGTTTCCCATTTAGGAGGATGTCATGCCCACTCTGAACAATCCTTCATTACTGTAGATTTGCTCACTGAAACGTCTAACATTTCCCAAAGTTGACTGATATTTGTTAAACATAGAGCTCTTAAGTGTGTCTTGCAATCTATTGGTAGGTTTGTGTGTCTCCTGGGGCCTTTCAGAGTGTGTTATGCTTGAAACCATTTTTTATTTTTTTATTTTTTTTTGTCAGTAACCTCCAAATGAACAAGAAACATATAAAATCAACCAGAGGCAGTGGGAGAAGACTGAAACTGACATTTGGCTTCCTTGGCTAGAGGCAGAGACAGACAGAGTCCAGCCGGAGAGTTAGAAAGTATCGCGGTGATTGGGTGAGGGAGGACATCCAGTGCCTCTAACTCAGTAGTTAGCACCGTTTCCTCCAAACGAAATCCAATTTGGCGTGTTTGCAAAGGCTGGGAACTGCTGTTGAATGTGGCGCTATGAGCTGGTGCCAGTGTGCTCACTGAGACTGGAGGTCTGTTTGTTTATCACATAGAAATTAAATACTCCCTGGTATGAGCCACAGTTTAATAGTCCACTCATAGTTTCATCAAGTCTAAAACATTACTCATACAGTCAGTTGCAGAAATAAAGCAAAATAGTCCATTTGATATATTAGTCAAGCCAATGTTTTCGACTTGATATTTAAGGTAATCCAGCATAAAATGAGAAATAAGGACGACCTTCATCGGACGTTCATCTGTGTTTTGAAACTTCAGCCGTGAGCTAAGAGGACATCTTGGGATTTAGGGGCACTTTGTGAGCCTTTTGTCCTTAAGTAATTTCACTTCTAATTAAGGAAAAAAAAAACGTGTGTAAAGTGACAGCGTTTCTACTTGAATAAGATAGCGTGGTAGTCTTTCCAATCAGTAGCACTGTCCTCCCTTACCCGACCCTCCCTTGTTTTTCTCTGTTTTCCTCTGTCCTGTCGTCATCTGACAGCAACAACAACAGAAGCAGCGGCGGCGGCGGTGGTGACAGTGCCAGAGGCCACGCTGCTCTGCCACACAGCAATCTGGCAGTCTGTTGCCTCCTTCCCCCGCCTCCTCCTTCTCCTCCTCCTCGACTCCTCTTCCTCCCCCCTCGGCTCCCCCTCTCTGTCTCAGCTGATAGACACCTGAGCGAGACAAGAGGTCGACCTGGCCGCCGCGCACGTTGGCCCACCTCCACCGTTTGATGGATAGTGTATAAGTGTGTGTGGGTGTGTTGATGCAATAGATGGGTGTTTATATTTGGCAGGCCTTTTGTCATTTTTTTTTTTTTTTATAAGGTAGTTTTGGCCTCTCTCCAGTTGCTGTCCCAGTCATCTTTAGGTAAGTTTTGTTCAAACTGTTTCAGTCAGAAATGTAAAAAGAAAACTTAAACTATTGACAAAGGTAAAAAGAGGTTCCTTATCACATAGTCAAGTTGTGATTAGCACGTTTTTAGAATAAGCTTTGATTTTGTGTTACCTGCTTCTGCTTCTTCTGATGTGGACAAAGCCTTCATGTACATTGTGTATGATGCCGCAGACATCAGCTCAAAACCATGATCTCTTTCTCCTTCCTGGCATTCTTAAATATGCCACGATTGTCAGAGGAAAAGCAAATGTGAAACAACGTTTTTTGGAACCAATCACATCGCTGTCTGTTGCACATTTAATACGAAGAGTTAACATGTTGTGGTGCTGGATTACAGCCAAAACCATAGCTCCTATAATATTTGCAATGCTCCCCGTCTTACTTCAGCATGTTAATGTGCTCACATTTGCTATTCAGCGCTAACTACAAAGTATAGCTGAGGCTAGTGTTTCACATGGACATATCACACACATTTTGACACCTGTGCAACATGTTAATGGACAGTATTCAACTATAACCACCCTTAGATACCAACAGATTAAATGCTTTGCTCACAGTGTGGGAAAATCTCCACAAGATGGCATGGGATTTTAAAAAGGATGCTTCTAGTCACAAGTCTGCATTTCTAATAGGCTACCATGCTGCTTCATCACCCTCCCTCTTCCCTTTCCCACTCCACCAGTATTTATTTTCCCTCCGTGGGCCAGACAGATGGGAGTGCTCAGGAATAAAAGTGTCAGTATTTACTATATTATTTACTAGCATCAGCAGCACTAGCCCTTTTGGCCATACTACCCTAAAAAAGAAAAGAAAGAAAAAAAAAAATAGGCACCCCTTTTCTCCTCCTTGACTTACCTGGACCGTTTAGGATTTATGTGGGACAACTATCCTGTTGGAGCCATTTTGTAGCTTGATCAAAGATGTGTCAGCGCTGGGATTCACTGCGCTGACCCACAGGTTAAGAGTGTGTTTCGCACGCTGTGTAGCATATACATCATACTGTGACAGACGAATGGTTTTGTATCTCCTTGGACAACCTGAAACCAAATACGGACATTAATGGATTTCTCTTTGAAGTGCGAGTGTGACAAAGTCATAACAGGTGAGTGACTGGAATGATATTATGGGGAACGGCCAGAGATAGTAATCTGGGTGTTTTATTGTATGCCATGTTAACAGTGGCAGACAATGTGCAGACAATGTGTCATTAACAAGATAGACGCCTCCTACTTGCACATACAGCTTCACCTACACAGGAGATAATCTGATAAGATTATGGAGTGCCTCGACGCCTACATTTGCATATTAATGAAAAACTGCTCCTCTCTGATCCACTGTAACTTCTTGAAGTCCAGAGTTAATGGATGAAACACAAACTTTGTTTCCTGACATCAGACGTGTTCACATAAATAAAAGTGCAGATTAGCGGATTTTAAGATTCAGGAGTTAGATATGTATAAGACATGCTATAATACATTTTGGGCTGTGTTGATAGTAGGACACTAATGTGAAACTGTCTAGAAAAAAAAATGTTTTTAGTTACCGTGGGGACAACACATCATCAATAACCTTACGATGAACTGTTGTGAAGGCTAAACAAGGCGGTGTGTGTGTGTGTGTGTGTTTGTGTATGTGCGTGTGTTTGTGTGTGTGTTTCTTTGTGTGCTAGCACAACTTAGTATGTGTGTGCGTCTGATGCTGGGAGTGTGTAATTATGGGCAGATTATGGGAGAAGCGGACAGCATGAGCAGCCTTTGATGGGATTAAGCACTCAATTACCCAGCTAAATCCACCCCACCCCCCACCCCCCCACCGCAGAAACTCTCAGGTTCAAACATTTCACACACATGCATGCACATTCTTCAGCAAACACCTTTGTGAATACACAAATGCACGCACAACAGGAGGCTTTCCCTCTCCTGCAACTTAATACATGATCCATGCACGTGTCACATAATAAACGTTTATTCCGTTTCTTATCCAACCCATCAGTCTATTTGAAAGTCAGTCCATTTGTCTCATGTTGGGTGGATCAAACGCTTCCCTGTTGCTGTGATGATGGGATATTAACTGGAGAAGCCTTTTCTAAAAGGTATTGTGTTTTTTTTGCAAAGATCTAGCTGAAAAATAAAAAAACATGACTCAACACTGTAGGTGTTGCAGACTCTGTGAATGGGCTACTCCTCAGAGACCGTCTTGGAAATTTACCACTACAGACTTTAGGGGACTGGCCGCTGATTGATAGTGGAAAAGTGGGAAAGTTAAGCAAAAAAGTTTTGGGTCTGTAAAATGTGAGTGTGATGATAATTTTCTGGGTGTTCATCACTCTAAATGATGACCCTTTTCATACAGTAGAAATCATATGATCTGCTGTTAATGTAACAATATTGATTATAGTGAATTCATGTAAAAAAAAGTCTGATTTCAGCTGAAATTAACACCATAATTTGGTTTCCAATGGGTAAAGTTCCTATGCGTTGTTTCCTGCTTGAAAATAAAACGCTTACTGTAAATTACAAAATAATAGCCGGGTTTCAATTAACTGCATGGTCCCCTTTAAACGCCGGGCGCAGGTGTATATTTTGATAAATAACCACTGACACTGCACGTTTTTCCTCTTCGCCTTTTCCACGTATTGTGCTTGCTTTCTGTCAGTCAATATCACATTGATGATCGCCATGGCTCCGGTGCAGCAAAAAAATAAAAAGCTCAACTTGAAATTCAAACTTTCTGTCGTTAAAGATGCAGAGGAAAACTCGGGAGAAGCAGCCGCTAGACGTTTCCCTGCTGGCACCAAGAGAGTGAGAGATTGGCGAAAAAATAAAACTGAGCTTCAGCGTCCCTCCAAGGAGGACAGGGCGATGGCGAGACAAGGAGTTTGCCGCGAGTGCTGGTTGGCTAAATCGTTTCCTCCACCACAACAACTTCACTTGCAGAAGAGGAAGAGACGTACAACTATTGACTTAAACGCTTATCCCAAATTGCCACATGGTCCGAAATAAATGCCTGGTCTGTTAAGTGATTGAAGCAAACTAATGCTCCGGCTATTATTTAGTCATTTACAGTATATCAGCCATGCTCATATGAATGCAGAGTTGAAGGTGAATGTAATAATCTCTCCTACCCTGCTATCCATTTATACTGTATTGTAGTGGAGAAATGTCATGACAGTTTTATTGAACTTGCATTGGGTTGAAAATAGACAATTTACCCTTTCAGCTGACTTGCTACAATGACAATGGTGTCTTTGCTTCGAAAGACACCTCCCTCTGCAATTTCACGATTCCTCCAGAGGGATGTCATATAATAACAGTTGGCTTCATTCATAACCATTGGCAGTGCATTAGTTAGCTGTGTCTGCTGTACACATACAAACCGCATGAAATGATGACATCATTGATAACACTGCATTATTATGGACCAAACTGGACTTCATCATGGGTTAATTGCGACTAGGCCGTTTTAGTCAGCTAGGCAGACGGAGGAAGGGAGGTAGGTTCAGCGGGCCAATGAATTAGATAAGAATTAGCTAGTTAGCTAGCTAGCAACAGTCTGTGATGCAGGTGATGCAGCGGATTGTGAGCTGTAGTTCCCCCAGTAAATACAACTATCCCTTTGGCCGTCACAAGTGTACTGGGCTCATTAGGTAGAGCAGACAAGCTGATCTAGTCATCCCAGAGATACTTTTGCAGCAGGTGCAAAGGATGAGTGACCCCAAGAGCAGCAGCAGTAGACCAGGACAGCGGCCCTAAAGGTTGGTGTGCTTAGGTGGGAAACTACAGCACATAGAGCACCGGATGAGAATTGCATGAAAAACAGAGGTGGAGTCTGATAGGATCCATAACCACGCCTGTGCAGCAAATGGACTCATGATGACGCACAAACTGGTGAGATTATTTTCAAGGCCATAGGTGAGCCGTGGCATTTCTAAATGTGGTTTAATTGAGACTAAGAATAGCCTGATGCTGGAAAAAGTCGGAAACGTAGGTTAGATGGCTACGAGAGCAAACATACAGTGCTGTACCAGAACCACAGCAACTACATACTGTATGCAAAGCTGCCAGAGGGAGTCTGTTTCTTTGAATTCTTATTGAAATGGAATTATGTTTGATGTTGCGAAAAGACAAAATCCAAGTTCTCCTCGCATGGTGCTGGAAAGGTTTACAATAGCAGGCAAGACTAATGTCTGCACAGAAAGGCTGAATGGCTTGTCTGCTGCCTGCTTTCAGTTCTCACATCGTCTGTCGAGTCTTTTCAATAACACAATGCTTTCTACATGCATTGGTTGTGGTTATTCTTGAGTAGTGTAGTGTACCTATCTGTCTGAAAGAAAGAAAGAAAGAAAGAAAGAAAGAAAGAAAGAAAGAAAGAAAGAAAGAGAAATATTGCTTGCCAAGCAGGGGTTGTTTAAGGGTGGCCAATCATCCAATTATCTGGATAAAACAGGTGGCACCTCATTGGGAAAGCTCATTAAAATGGCGTTCAATCTTGGCTCTCAGCTGCCTCTGGAAATGAAAGCACATTTCCTGTTTGGCCTGTTGAAATTTTTCAAATAAAGTAAGGCTGAGAAGAGTAGAGGCTTTCCCTGACGCTGAATAATTGGAGGTTTGGATCTGAGCCAGCCGAGATTTACTTGCTATTTCTCCTGCGGAATCCACGGTGGACTGGGCATCATGATGGAGTCTGGTCTCGGGCCTTGGGCTTTGTCAGCAGAGCAAAGCATCCCATCTGTTCAGGGGTCATCTTTTTAATGTCAGAGCTGTCTTTTCCTCAATCTCACAAGTTTACAGTATCCGCTTGATGGCTATTTATGGTGCGTGAAAGTTCAAATTGAACTTGTGGATAAAGGTACCCATACCAAATACACACACCTAAGCACTACAAAGGCCTTTTTGCGGCCAGTGATTCTGAGGGCTGTAAGATTTTCCTTCAATACCCGTGGTAGTTAGAGGAATCATACTATGACTTCTTTTTTTTTAATCATATCGCAAATGGTCTATTAAACCAAAGGTCATTTTTTTTTTTTTCATAGCGATTGCTCACCAATGTGGAAAAGAGAGGTCGATTGGGGAAAAAGTGGAAATTGGTTTGCGAGCGCTGGCTTTACGGTTACCATGTCAGGGACAATAAGTCTTAATGGCTGCGAGGGGCAAACAGGAAAGAAAAGCTTAGAGTGCTCATACAGCTTCGGCACTTAAAAAAACAGCTGTCAATTTTCTTTGGTAGATTAAAATTAACACTGTGCGATACTCCATAAAATGTATTCATAATTACACACATTGCTTATTTGCTTACAACAGTGGAGATGATTTGGCAAGGTAACAGACTGACAACCCACTCATTTACACTGTTATTCTACTTAAATGATGCCTTGGTGTTGCCCCGAAAGGCTGGGTTTTAAATCATTATCAGGTTCTCAGAGGTGGCACCTGAGCTTGGTGGTGCTAGAAGCATCAAATGCACTTTAGTGTGTGCACTCACTCCATTAGCATCGCAACCAATTTTACTTTCACAGGTGTTAATGACACCTATGATGCGGCAATCAAGATCATATCTCATTATTTCACTCAAATGCATGCGTGTTCCGGGACTGGGCTCACTGGCCAATCATAACCAAGCAAAACCAGTCCCGGCAGAAATGTCCACAGCTCACTTCCTTTCCCATAACACCTCTGGCCATCACGCACTGCAGTGCAGCAATATGGAAAATAAACAGTGAATGCCAATCAAAGCTTTGATTAAAAACATTTTGCGGTTAAACTCACACAAATATTGCAAATCGCTGTGTGGTGTGTAAAATAACTACAAAGAGGAAAAACACTTACAAAGGAAAGGTTCATTAATGTTTTTGTGTGTTAAAAAGTATTTGCAGTTTTCATTGGAAACATACTGGGGATGTTGCTAAGTTTTTTTTTGTTTTGTTTTGGGTTTTTTTTCAAACAGACTGTTGAAGCCAATTTTCAAACGGTCTGTCATGTGTGAACTGCACCAAATTTCTGTGTGGGCGTTATGAGACTCCCCTGCTGCGACCGGATGCACGAAGACATTTTTCTGCAGAGAATCAGATGTCTCCTTCCACTTTTCAGCCAATCGCGTCAGTTTGAGGGAGAGTGTAATCACGTAGCGTTACATCTGCGCAGTCTGCAATTATGAATTAGACTGTTTGTGGATCCTTCTGTGCGCATTCATTAATACTGAGACTCATCTGATCCCATATTCTTCCTGCTCTCCTGTTTGTGTGAAAACTGTGTCCTCTACTGCAATCAGCTTTGCTGTTTGTCAAAATTGAGTGTACATGGAACATGAACAAAATGGTTTTCTATCTAAGAGACGATGCTATTGCCACATGATAGATAAGAAAAGAACTTTATGTGTCATCTGATTTGGGTAGAGAAGTCATCTCACGCACATATTGCCCAGAAAATCCGTACTACTGTATAATGCATGTCTGAAATTGAATCAGCAAATGAGCAAAATTCAAATATTGTGTTGTTTTGACAAAAAAGCTGAATGTGGAACACCCCAGTCAGAAAAAAAAACACTCTATCCAGCCTGAAGGTATTTGCATTGAAGGTACAAGCAGACAGAAGTGAGATCACCCACCTGTATAATGTCTGTTCTTGCTCTGTTTGCCGTTTTGTACCATTAAACAGTCGACAATGTACAGCAAAGTGCAGCGTGGAGGGTGGTGGAGGCCTGCTAGTCTTCCTGGCAAATAGACTTGTTTGTGTACAGTAATTACACTAATGGCTCACATTAGCTTGCTAGTTTATTTCAGTTAAAACAAGTAGATGTAGTACTTCCAGGTGCATTATGGCACTTTATCCAAACTATTCTCAAATGGCTTCCTCATTAACATAAACACAATGCTGTTAGCATTTAATTGCGATTAATCCCAGCAATGTTTTTTTAAAAATAAAATAAAATGATTTTTTTTTTCTTTTTTTAAAGAAATACATAATTTACATTGTTGTATATACATCACAGATATATAGATGTTGCTCAATCTGCCCTGTTATATGGACCCTATAGGAGCCAGGTATGGGGGCCAGGAGGCATCCCCAGTCATCCTGAAGAAGGAGACTTAATCCTCCCAGACAGCGGGGAACGGCTGCTATCCCGGCCTGTCACAACCACTCTGGGCCCTCACAGCTGAGGCCGTCACACTGAAAGCCAGTGCTCCGCAGAGAAGAACAGGACACGGGGGGGGGACACACGGGGTATAAAGGAGAGGATTTACATGCGAGGATGTTCTTTTTATGCCACCCAGAGGACTCAGGTGGAGTAGGAGGATTTATGATACCACCTGAGAGGGTAGGAGGCTGCAGTGGGCGTGAAGGATATTAATGATTTTATTGTTTTGACTTTTATATGTGATACACCTCCCGGTCATGTGGTCTTCTTGTGTCCTTCTCAGTGTCTTTTGGAAGAAACCAACTGCAGTGGTTGCGGTTCCCCCTTCGTCAAACTTGTTCCCACACCAGTTAAACAAATTCTCTTATTCACAGATCCTTGTCGAATCAGAAATGTGGGTTTCCAAATTAGCAAGCTGAAATGCACTACCTACTTGTAGGATTAAACCGATCATTGCGTGCTACAAATATTTGTTCTATTTTCACATCATGCTGGGCTACAATACACATATCCCTAAAGAGTTGTTGGAGGGAAAGAGATAAAATAGAGAGTGCATACTAGATTTGGTCATTTGAGAGGAAGCCAAAGTTACACCTCCAATTGGACGCTAATTTGGCTCACTGTCTGCTGGTTGTGTGAGAGACTGTAACTGCTTGTCCAACCCGTTGTGTGAGGACATTTAACCATGTAGCTTTGTGACCGAACCTTATCTGCTTTCGCAAATACAGGGCAGAGAGATGTAACAGCAAATTGAACAAATTGTGCTGAACATGCAGAGTTTCCTGCTGCCACTGATAGCTGCCAGAGATAGTACAGGGCCTAAGCTACATACTTGATCTACTTGTTTGGAAGAGGCATCTGACTGTAGCATGGTTATGGGCCACATGACCCATTATAAGCCAATCAGTTCAGATCATTAGCATGCAGGATTTAGTCTTTCAAATCCCCTTTTTTTCTTAGAACTTCATTGCTTCACTTTCCCAGCAGTGTTTGCTTGTTTATATTATCTTTATGTTTAAGAGTCCACTTTCAAAAAATATTGTAGGAAAAATCTCATTTGTGCCTGAGTTGGCACGGTTGACCATACAAATACAATACTGTATGACACTATATTATACTACAAGTTAAGCGTAATTTAGAAGCATTCCAATTCATAATCCTGAAAAGCAGATTCCGATTTTCATTCTGAAAAGATTTAAATATGCAGCAATGCAGCATGTCTACATACGTAACAGTGCGAATACAATATAACAGGACTGTTGAGGCACTGTAAATAATCTGTATTAATCTGTAAGTATTTAAATCTCCCCAGCTGTAAACATCCTCAGGTTTCATCTTACAACACATACCCAGTCTTTTGGAATGATCTCAGTTATATCTGAATGTATGTACAGTGGGGTATATTTGCTACACCACAGTATCTGGCTAAAGTACCTGGCTGTACTTAAGGTATCATTGATGAAATCAGCTACTATGCTCAGGTGAGGGCTTGAAAATTGTTTTTTTCAAATTTTTTTCATTCTAACTTTATGAATGCTGACATCTTGTGGTTTCTTTCTTGTTACAAATGTACGTATTGTAAGTCGCTTTGGACAAAAGCATCTGCTAAATGCCCTGATGTAAATGTAAATGTAAATCTCACATAATTACTATAAAGGCTTCTGATAACTGCTTTAAAGGCTGGCAGTTGTCATTTCTATAACTTGTACGCTACCAAATAGTATGTTCAGTGCTTTACACAGTCAAAGCTACGTGGACATAAGCTTGCATGTTTTTCACCTTGGATGGAATTGTCTTGTATTGTTTTTATTTTGAACCCTTGGCTTTAAAATGTAAAATAGTCTGTTAGTCCCAGTTCCATATCTGTTTGGCAGAGCAGGAGGACGTCACATGATGACTGATGGCCATTGCAGGACCTCGGAGGAAAAAAAAAGTACTGTATGAGAGCTGAAAGTTTTATCTCTTGCATTTTTCTCTTTATAAAGGCGAGCAGTTTTGATATTTGATTCTGAGAAAGAGAGTAGGACGGTCAGATTGACAACAGCAGCCTGGCTGTTCAACAGTAAGAAAAGAAAAGAAAATCTCCATCTCGTTTGTATGATTTGTACAAAAGTGCAAGTATGAAAACCAAAAAAAAATCACCATTCTGCAGAGGGTTATTTCTTGCCTTCGCCAAACTCACCATGGCTTTGACGTGCTGTATTTTAAATCGAAAGCTGCAACAAAAGTGCTAGTATTGTGCTGTGAACTGCCGCATTTCATATGAATATATAGGTTGAATTGTCTGGTCTCCCGGGTGCCTCATTTTTGTTGGACATACAAAGAGAGTGTGGTCATGCTCCTGCAGTTATTCAAGGTGCAGCAGCTTTTAACGGCGCTGAACAGAGTGCAGTTAAAAGCACAAACCAGTGGATGAATGGACTTACGGGCACTGGCGGCAAGTCTCCCCGTCAAATGTTAGCTCCCTAAGACAGCTTACCCCTGACCACTCACATCTGAAATTCCATCAGTACTGGTCTTTTCAATATATAAAAAGAAGCGGAGTAAAAATAAATAAATAAAAAAAAGAGGATGGGGGCTAGAATGAAGAGAGAAAAATAGATCAATATTTAATTTTCTCCCAAGAAGATATGTTCAGGCACTAATCAGGAGCGACTGGAAAAGATGACACCTGGAATAGCAAGCAGCATGGCTGAGCTGTCCTCTCCTCTACTTCCAGCACATCTTCTACCGCCCAGGGCACTCTCTCACTTTGGCTCTGCTGTCTCTGTCAGCACTGCGCTTTCTCGTTTATTCAGTCAAATCCATCTCTCCATCTCTCTCTGCGCTTCTTATTAGCTCCACAGCTTCTATCTCTCACTCGCCTTGCCTCCTCTGTCATCCTCGCAGCGTTCATCCTCGGCCCTCGTTGTCTCGCTTTTCCCATCGCCGTGCGTCTCGCCCTCGCTCCCTTCCCTCTCTTTCTCCAGCCTCTTTCGGCCAATCTCTTTCTTTCTCACTTTCAATCTTTTGCTCAATAACTACTTGTCCAGCATGACAGACCGGCAGAGATTGGTCCTGCAGGAGAAAGCCGAGTTTCACTTAACAAAATCACTGTATGTGCACCAGGTATCATTCACAACAGGCATTCCGGCTGTGCGCGGAATTGGTAATCCTGCATTGTGTGCTCTCTCTTCATTACAAAGCTCCACAGCAACTCCCCACACATGAATCTTGCCTGTGCACGTACAGCACCCCTTGTTGTGGATGTGCGGCGGTTCAGGATGAAATAAACCCTCTCACTCAAGCAACATTTCCTGGAGAGGCGATACATTACAC